>NC_137216.1:20417898-20525258 GCF_949987685.1 Ammodytes marinus
TCTACATACGTATCTATACAATCAGTAAATATATCCATATAATTATAATTTCCTTCTTACTTCACACCCTCATCCCTGTACCTTTTGAAAATCATTGCTTTGAACCTTTTTCAAAGGTTAACAATTTTGCACATATCCCCTCTACCATAAAACAGTACTTTAGGAATCCAAAAATTGACATAAAGGTATGATTAAGAAACCCCTTAGAAAATAACTTTCCACCACTTCCTTAAGACTTTTAGTATGTTATTTATTACATATTCATGAGTCAAAAACAGTTGGAATGGTTTCTGTTGCAATTTTTGAGAGGTCAGGTTATGCCTGGACTAGCTTCCCGACCTGTGAACAGTCAGGTAACCAGAAACTGTAGAACATGTTCTTAGTAGCTTGGAATTTAGGCCTATTGCAAGGAAAGGAGATTCTGTAAGAAAGGAAAACTCTAGAAAAAATAACATTGTTGATGGGGGAAATTTGAATTATCTGACGCTTTGGCCAGGAGATGGCACCAATGCAACACGAAGGACGCCTGCTGCTTCCATTAAACCTCAAAGAAAAAGACGATTTTTTTTCGCGGAACCTTTTTTCTTGCGCCGAGCCCAACACGGAACTCATGACGGCTACACCGGGTGAGATGCTAACCAGCTAGCATCGCCGGTTCGTGCTGACAGTTCCTCACCTTGCGTTGTCACCGGTTAACTTTAACTACAATTTGGTTAACCGCTGCCGAGCTGGATGACAGCGACTGTGCTGCCTTTGTGTCACTGCTTTGTAAAGATTGCATGCATCTGAGGCGCTTAAAGATGAAAGAAGGGTGAGTACTTGTCTACCTGAACGTTGCTAAATTAAAACGCTGCTAGCACTAGCAGCAATGGCAGCGAATAGCTTGATGGTAATCGTGGTTGTCACTGAGCTAAGTCAACTTGCAGCTCACTGATGTTAATTGATAAAGGGTTTGTTTAAGTGTTGTGGTCAGTAACTACTCTGGTATGTATGCTTGTTTTTATGGTCCGTAAATTGCTTGCCTTAGTAAAAGGCGCCGCAGGCGTTAGCTAACGTTAGCTGGCTAATGCTAACTGTCAGAATACTCCCTAACGTTAGTCGTGCTTCTCACCGGGATGAGCAGTAGCTGTCACCATCTCATCCCCCGTGGGTGGGGCCGATACATTTTTCGTTCTTGTAATATGTCTATTTACCAGCACCATTCATATTTATTGAACGTATTCACTTGAGCGGTGCTCGTTCCTGGTCCTACTGAACCATGACTTCCTACACCTGACTCTACCCTAAACACACATACGTTAAAAAATAAAAATAATTCAATTGTCTGAACAAACCTTACCCAACCTAACCAGGTGTCAAGCAAGGGTAAAGATTAAAAATATGCAGTGTTTGGCTCTGCAGGACCTTGAACGACCATGTCTTTAATATGCCTCTGACAGACAAGTATAAGGATATCGAGGACTTATTATTGCAAAGTATTACGTGGCGTTTTTATCCAAACACAGGATGGAAAGTTTGTTTATGAAATAGTTTTGAGTTGAATGAGCTGTTTTAGTTATTAGGGTGCCAATCAGTCCATTATTGATAGGGGTAAATATTTCACATTTTATTTTTGTTGGTTTTAAATAATGTATTTAAGTAGGCTACTGCTTCATTTATGCCCTCTTGTGCAGTTAGACTCCCACTCACCAATACGTGATTCCTCTATAGAGGAGATTTAATTGGACACATTGCATTTATTATTACTATATAACAAGTTGAGATTTAAGTAACTTGTATCAATAGAACTGGCTTTTTAAATACAGATTTTTATAATATAATTTGATTGTAAGATGAATCTCACTTTTGGCTTCGTTAACTTTTGATGGGTCATTCAATTTAAATGAAGCATGCGCTGCAGACAAATTGACTATGACTTAACATATTTTGTGTTATATTTACTGATGCTGGACAGATGCTCTTTACTAAAACCATTTTGCTAAACACGTTTCATGATCATTTATGTGTATATTCAATATCTTTCTGTCTTGTGCTCTTCTTGGCTTCTCTCTGTATCTGCAGAGTGTGTGTGGTGTGACTCAACTCTTGTGTAGCCATGGAGAAGCCCTGGAGGCTGTGGGGGGCGATGGAGCGTTGCACTCTGACTTTGGCCTCGTGGTCCTGGGGCGCTTGTCGAGTCTCCCTTCTGGCCCTCATCCTCACCTTCCACCTGTACGGAGGCTTTTTTCTACTAGCTCTTATCCTAGCGTCTGTGGCGGGCATCCTCTACAAATTTCAGGATGTTCTCCTCTACTTCCCTGACCAGCCCTCCTCCTCTCGCCTTTACGTTCCTATGCCAACAGGAATCCCACACGAGAATGTGTACATTCGCACAAAGGACGGTGTGAAGCTTAACCTCATCCTGCTTCGCTACACCGGAGGGGACACGCCTCCTGGAGTTACTGCTGTCAATCAAAGCAGCCCCACGTCCTCTGCTCCGCCTACCATCCTTTATTTCCATGGCAACGCAGGTAATATTGGTCACAGGGTGCCAAATGCCCTGCTGATGCTGGTAAACCTCAAAGCCAATGTGGTGCTGGTTGACTACCGTGGCTACGGAAAGAGTGAGGGTGAGCCCAGTGAGGATGGGCTGTATCTGGATGCTGAGGCCACACTGGACTACGTCATGACCCGCCCTGATCTGGATAAGACAAAAGTGGTTATATTTGGCCGCTCACTGGGTGGCGCTGTGGCTGTACGCTTGGCATCAGTCAACCCTCACCGTGTTGCAGCCATTGTTGTTGAAAATACCTTCCTGAGCATCCCCCACATGGCAACGACACTCTTCTCCTTCTTGCCCTTGCGCCTGCTGCCTTTGTGGTGCTATAGGAATCAGTTTCTGTCCTATCGGCAGGTGACACTGTGCCGCATGCCCTCACTGTTTGTGTCTGGTCTGTCCGACCAGCTCATACCACCAGTCATGATGAAACAACTGTATGAGCTGTCTCCCGCGCGGACTAGACGTCTGGCTATCTTCCCAGAGGGCACACACAACGACACGTGGCAGTGTCAGGGCTACTTCGCTGCTTTGGAGCAGTTCATGAAAGACCTGATGAAGAGCCATGCCCATGAGGAGAGTGCTCAGCCCTCATCTAGTGTCACCATTATCTAAACAGTCAGGTACAGACTGTTGACTAGAAATTATGGCCTGGAGGAAGTGTCAGCAAAATGAATTGGATGGACTTATTTGATTTTTGGAAAGAATGTACATTTATTATGCTTATATGTATGGGTTTTAATTTTATTTCACTCTTTTTACCTTTCTTTAAATGTCAATTACTGTATTTTTTAAAATTGATTTGAACATTTCAGTCTTCTAAGAGGGTGTAACGATGCCTTCATTGGTTATTTTTGTTGCAGCTACAGTACAAATGCATGCATTTAAGACCTTTTTTATGAATGAAGCCAGAGCATACCATGCCCACACTGCAAGACATGACACGTCCACAAAATAATTTGCTGTAATGGGTTTACTGAAATTAATTAAAATCACTAAAACAATTGCAAAATTGATATATACTTTGGTAATACATTGCACTTTCTTTGTTCAGAATTACCCACATTTTATTAGGCAAACATCTTCTGAGCAATGCTTTGAGAGGCTTAAGGGTGATGTTTTTCTCCCCCCCTTTTGGTAAAAAACATTAATATTATTTTAACTTGGCAGCAGCTTGGCGTGACATGATATTGTGTCTATCAATATTTTCACATACCCTTGAAAATGCTGTCTGGCACAGTAGCATAAACTTGAGCTATTGAATAATCTTATTCAGCCATAAAAGGTTTTGGCTGAGATAAAGTTTTCTGTAATTTAACGTTGACATGTTTGTCTTTTCTACCAATGAAAACACACGTTCTTATCTTATTTCCTGTCAAACTGCTCCTGTTTCTGTGCGATTGGGATAAGCAGAAATAAATTCTCCTTGTCACCGTGTCCTGTTCAAATTCAACTAGCCCACATATTTGCTCTTACTTGTAATGGGCTAAAGTTTCCACTGAACAATGGTAAGGAGCTCTGTGTATAGTTTGTTAATTAAGGATGATTCAGATGATTTCAAGTATGTCTTTGCGCATCACTATCATACATGTCCACATGTACACTAAAGGAGTTACTGCTGGCTGTGAAGAGATGCATTTCTAATGTAAATCCATGGTAAGAGATGGGGGACAAAAAGTCTGGTTTTTATGCAAAAAAAAATCCAAAGTCGAGCAGAAGCGAATATAAGACTGGGTAAGACTAATCAAGTGGGTGTTTCCCAAGGTAAAGTATATAAAGTACGAAATATTATCTATGTCACTGTTCCTTTGCTCTGATCAACACAGACTCACAGTGACAATTTCCAAGTGGGACATTTTGTGTAACAATTATCCAAGTAAAAAATATTGTTATTTAGAGCATTTACATTCACTAATGTAGAGATGCCCTTTTTTCTGTTATTGGAGTGGCCTCTGATAAGGGCTTTACATACAAACAGACATGTGAGTAGTGTGTTAAAATAATCTTTAAAAATCCAAAACCTACCTAACCGGAAATTAAAGTGTGAGCAATTTTAATCAAAAGCTGTAATTATTTGATTGCTACCATCAACGTCATAATTGCTAATTGGAGGATTCTTAGGCTATTTCACCTGTTTTGCATGTCATCCAGGGATTGGAGCAGAGCCTATGACACGTTTTCTGCTCTTGCTTTACAAATGCAGCATGCTGCACTGCAGTGGTATTAAAGCCATTTGAATACAGATCTCCTTAGCCATATGTTCATACTGTTTTTAAACAGTATGATAAACAACATTTAACAAACATTCAACAATACCAAATTGGTTTGTTTCAATGTGATGACAACTTGAAAAATATTGTCTAAAGGCTACTATGAATGTAAAGTGTGGTCTTAAATATGAACGTGCATTATAAGAAATCATGCATTGATAGTCTTTTCTCCCTTTTTTGTGTGACTTATTGCTGCCATTGGCACAGGGCAGTTTCTGGCATTTTCTTATATCAAATCCATAAGCTGATTTACATGCTTTCACTTGAATTCTTTTTATCCCATCATGTGTTTTTAGAGCTTTGTGCAATGAATTAAACTATGTTAATATACATTTATTTAGTTCCTCACGCCTCACACCTATGCTGTTAGTTTGCTTTTCGCCATCTCTTCATTATAGAAAATATCTAGGAACTTGACATCATTCTCTTAATTTACTGTTTTGGTGGCCGGCTGAAAGCAAAATTGATAAGTAGAATGTTGGGTTTTTTATTATACAGCCAGTTGTATTGTTATTGTCAAAAAAAGAAATGGAATATAACTGATTGTCTGTTCTTTTTCTTTTTTTATGAAAATCAATTCCAGGTATTGTGGGAATGCACTTTGGAACATTTATGTTCAAATGATTGTGAATATAGTCAAATGAAAACTGTTATAACGGTGTTGGCATAATTTGGAAAATGAAAACTGTTATAACGGTGTTGGCATAATTTGGAATTTGCATTTGCAAGCTAGCATGTCACGTTGGGTTTAGGCAAAGTTCTGTAATGAACCTGCACAGTGTTGACGTTATTTGTGTACATCTGCCATGACTCAAAACCGAAGAAACATTTATAGGATATATCTGAGCAGTCAGACATCTGAATGATTCATCTTTATCTTTAGTATGAAGCAATCAGTTTGAGGGATTTTCCATTCCAAACCAATATTTCTTTTCTATTTCAAAACAATGTTGACAACTTCTTTTGTAAGCACACATTTTCACTTTCTATCTTCTGTACTGTAACATGCAATAAATTGATTCGTTAAAATGTCTTGTTTAAATGTTTTTAAATCTTTCTATCTTTTGTTTTGTTTAACCAGTCTTCCAAGCTTCAGTAGTATTGGTTTGATTTTGGGTTGTTTAAGTTCAATCTTTGTTCTTCTTCTTTTTACTAAATAGGGTAACGTTTCTTTATTCTTTAAATGTATTTATGTTAACTAGCATCACTTCACTTTTTGATTCTGAGAAATCGCAGTTTGAATCATTTTACTTTCAAAGTTGAAGTAATTTTTGCACTTCCTTCTTTTTCATGTTAGCTTCTGTTGCAGTCAAATTAAAATGCACTGATGTCAATTACATCTATTTATCCTTCTAACACTGACATCTCCCACTATTTGCCTAGCAGACACTCACCTTAACTGCCCTTCCTGCGCTAACTCTGTACTGATCACATTATTTGATACAATGTGGACTGGCTCCCTGTTTGAAGGAGCGAGGTGAGAAAATGGAGAGAGACTTGCCTGGGTCGCTGGTCAGGCAGGAAACAGTGTGGTTAGCTGAGCGGAACAATAGAGGGGAAGCTGTATTAGTACTGTATTTGCACTGCGCAGCCCCTCAGACTAAACTGGAACCGGCTACTAAAGGATTGAAAGCGATAGTTAAGGAAATCCCTGGAGCTGTTTAGAACAAAAATTGAGGCAAGAAGAAGTTTGATGAGAGAAGCAAGCATCCATCATTCCTGTAGCTTGAATCCATCAGAAGAAAAGCAGCGTAGCTCAGGCGTAAGACAAGACATGCTGCTTGCATGAGATTGTATGATGGCAGTTTTGGCAGGTGTGATGCCTGGGATTGGACAAAGGTCAGCAGGTGAAGGGAGGCTGTCCTGGCCGGTTTTACTGCTGACACTAGCTACTGTCACCTCCTCCTCCCTTTCAGCTCTGTCCCTGTACCGACTGGTGGCTCTCAAAGCCGAGGTAGAGGAACTCAAATCAGAGGTCTATCGCAGGAGACAAGAGGCCAGGCATGGAGGCCAGGTAATATTAGGCATTAAGGGCATGACAACATACACCCCCTAAGCATATTCAGCATGTGTTGTTTTCTTGAAGACTTTATTGTGTGTCTGTTCAGAGCGAGAATATCAGTAGCCGTAGAAGCAGCCAAGAGCCCGTTCACCAACCGGGATCTCAACAAGCTTTCTACCTGGAAAGGAAAAGAAGATTGGTCTCTGGAGTGGAGGCACCAGGTAAGAAACAGTATTCTGCACCTAGGCCTTAAGGTTCACTGTTAAAGGAATGGTTCAGTGTTTTTTAAGTGGGGTTATATGAGGTAAGTATGCATAGTTAGTCTTTTGGTCTTTTAACGTTATGGAGATGGCGGTGAGCGCAGTCATTTTAAGGAGTTTGGGGGAGATGTCGCTGTAGCAGAAATCAAACTTGTACTGTTGCAGAAGTTTTTTTCACCATGCTTACCTAAAGAATAAATATCTGTTCAATTGTACACTAAAGTTAGTATTTTGACTGGTGATTTGTGGACTGATATGCTGTACCGCAAAGGCACGAGGTGGCGTTGTAATACAGGGACGTAGCCTACTACCAGGGCCGCCGCTCCCTATACGCAGAGTACGCAGACTGCGTAGGGCACGAAGTTCCTGGGGCGGGCACCCAAAAAAAAAAAAAAATTATTATAATTTTTTTTTTTTTTTTTTTTTTTAATTAAAAAGGAAAAAGAGATGGTCCGGGGGCCCCCCAAAATATATATTTTTTTTAAAGTTCATGATAATCATTACATTACAAAAAATATATAAATTAGTTATGAACAGGCCCATCGTTGTTTTTTCTTAATTGTGTAACCTATCCAGGGGTGGATTACTGCACAGGCACACCGGGCACAGGCCCAGGGGCCCAAGGACTCAAGGGGGCCCTTAGCCAGAGATACTGATAGTAACTTTTCATGTTGCATAGTCAAAGAGCTCAGTCACTGATGTCAATAACAGGGTCCAAAAAGGAATAGCCTAAATATAAATACTCATTAAAATGTAACAAGATAGAAATCATCATGGGCCCCTCAACTAGTAGGGGAGAAATACAAAAGCAAGTTAAAAACAACAGCATTAGTAGCTCTGTCTAAGGGGGTTGAAGGCCCCCTCACACATACACAAATAAACTTTGTATGTGTGAATTCTAAATTGTTCATATCCACCCTTTATCTGTTGAAATGGGCCCCTCCATCATAGAACATGGGTCTGCAGACCAATCTACTGTTTTTACAGTTGCAGAGTAAAGAGTGCTACCTGTTTAAGAAAAATCTGAAAAATAATGTTCCTTCTGCATCTCAGGATTTGATATCTCTCTAGTCTCTAAAATTCCACCCACCCCCCAACAAGGTACAGGGTCCCTCCAACAATACCCCAAAATCCTGTGGGAAACACTGACTTCCTTAATATGTTTTTGCCATTAATTGTATGTATCCGTGTAGAAAATTCAGTGTACCTGACTGGATAGGGACAAGTGGGGGGCCCTTTAAGAGTGTAAGCCCAGGGGCCCATTATCTCATAATCAGTCTATGATCCTATCACTCAATTCCTTTGCAAAGGCAGTTTTTTCACAAGTTAAGCTGTTATTTCTGTTAGTAAATGCTGGCAAATGTGCCAAAAAGCAGTCGCAGAGATCTTGCAAAGGCAAAAAAATTTCGCTCGCGCCCGTGTTTTTTTTTGGGGGGGGGGGGGCATCACTGACAATTTCTGCTTAGGGCACCCAAAAGTGTAGCAGCGGCCCTGCCTACTACGCTTGAAAAAATTTTTTTTTTTAAATGTCAAGCTGTCTGCCAGTGCAGTGTAACGTATCAGTCACAGATCAGCAGTGAACAAATCCTACATTTAGCATACAATTGAATGGACATTTAGATTTTACGTAAGCATTTACAGGTGAAACTCGAAAAATTAGAATATCGTGCAAAAGTTAATTTATTTCAGTAATTCAACCTAAATGGTGAAACTAATATATTATATAGACTCATTACATTCAAAGTGAGATATTTCAAGCCTTTATTTGTTATACTTGTGATTATTATGGCTTAGCCTACAGCTTATAAATTCGAAATTCAAAATCTCAGAAAATTAGAATATTACATAAAATCAATAAAAAAAGGATTTTAAATACAGAAATGTCGGCCCTCTAGAAAGTATAATCATGCATATGTACTAAGTACTTGGTTTGGGCCCCTTTTGCACAAATTATTGCCTAAATGCGGCGTGGCATGGATGCTATCAGTCTGTGACACTGCTGAGGTGTTATGGAAGCCCAGGTTGCTTTGATAGTGGCCTTCAGCTTGTCTGTATTGTTGGGTCTGGTGTGTATCATCTTCCTCTTGACAATAGTCCGTAGTTTCTCTATTGGGTTCAGGTCAGGAGAGTTGTCTGGCCAATCAACACAGTAATACCATGGTCAGTCAACCAGTTACTTGTGGTTTTGGCACTGTGGACAGGTGTCAAGTCTTGCTGGAAAAAGTAATTCAGCATCTCCATAAAGCTTGTCAACAGACAGGAGCATTAAGTGCTCTAAAATCTCCTGGTAGACAGCTGTGGTGACTTTGGACTTGATAACACAGTGGACCAACACCATCAGATGACATGGTGCCTCAGATCATCACTGACTGTTGAAACTTGACAGTGGTCTTCAAGCCCCTTGGATTTTGTGCCCCTCCACTCTTCCTCTAGACTCTGGGACCTTGATTTCCAAATGAAACACAACATTTAATTTGGATCAGTGATGATTTGAGGTATCATGTCATCTGCTGCTGTTAGTCCACTGTGTTATCAAGTCCAAAGTCACCACAGCCATCTACCAGAAGATTTTAGAGCACTTCATGCTTCTGTCTGTTGACAAGCTTTATGGAGATGACAATTTCCATTTCCAGCTAGACTTGGCACCTGCCCACAGTACCATAAGCCACTGGTAACTGGTTGACTGACCATGGTATTACTGTGCATGAATGGCCAGACAACTCTTCTGACCTAAACTCCATAGAGAAACTATGGACTATTGTCAAGAGGAAGATGATACACACCAGACCCAACAATACAGATGAGCTGAAGGCCATCAAAGCAACCTGGGCTTCCATAACACCTCAGCAGTGCCACAGGCTGATAGCATCCATGCCACGCCGCATTTAGGCAATAATTCATGCAAAAGGGGCCCAAACCAAGTACTTAGTACATATGTATGATTATACTCTCTAGAGGGCTGACATTTCTGTATTTAAAACCCTTTTTTTTATTGATTTTATGTAATATTCTAATTTTCTGAGATTTTGAATTTGGGTTTTTTATAAACTGTAAGCCATAATAATCACAATTATAAAAGTTAAAGGCTTCACATATCTCACTTTGCATGTAATGAGTCTGTATAAGATATTATTTTCACCTATAAAGTTGAATTACTGAAATAAATGAACTTTTGCACGATATTCAAATTTTTCGAGTTTCACCTGTATATATGTGCGAAAAAGCATTGTTCGGGTCGCCCCTTCTGCACCAGTACAATGCTTAATTTTGCTACAGCGACATCTCCCCCAAACTTTCTAAACTGACAAAGTCACTGCCATCTCCATAAGGTCTAACTGCATAAGTAGCGCATACAACCCCACTTCAAAAATACTGAACTACACCTTTAAAGTAAATAATGTAGTTTGCTTGCAGTGCAGACCGATGGTGGTAAAGAATGTCAATCCATTCCTTTATTGTTATATTTTTTTATTCTGTTTTCAAATCAAATCAAGTCAAGTTAATATTTATATCTCCAGATGACAAAAAGTCTTGTACAGTCTTTAAAACGCTTATTATCCTTAGACGCTTGAATCAGGAAATTAAAAACTCTAGTATACCATTGTCCTCTCTGAATCAGATTAACAGCGAAGTGTGAATGACTCATCAGTTTTGGTGGTAAACACAGTTAGATTAAGACGTCCGGTGCAATGAGAAAATGGCACCATCTATTCATCTATTATTGCTAACTGTGAACTATTGGTATGAATGTTCTTCTCATCAGTTCAAGCCATTTGAAAATCCCTAGGAAAGTAATATTTATATTTGTGGTGTGTGCTGCAGCCAAGTACAGAAAATGATCATGGAATTTCTCCTAAAAAGGAAAAAAAAGCAGTGTGCAGATAGTAAGGACACTGCTGCTCAGTTATAATCATGACTTAATTTCTCTCATTTTCTGTCACAGTTGCCAACCCTTGCCTGCAGTTGTTGGCAAACAATAGCAGGAGAACCTTCAGGAGAGGTACAGTATGTCAGGTCAGGGCTGAGATAGATGCATTGTCATGATTATCATTTGCATATGATGTTGTTTATATTGTAAGTGTTGGCTTAGACTTTGCAATTTCAAACTAAATGTACCCATTATTACACACTCACGATATATTTGACAATAAAATGTGTAGAATCAGATACAGAAATCCCTAGCAGCGACTCACTCGAGTAGATTATTCAAGACAATTTGAATATTGGGGATATATTTTTAAGCTTCAGGTGTTTTGACATGCTTTCTAATATATTCTTATTCATTGAATCAGAATATAAGTCGGACCCGTACACAGGTATCCCTTGGCAGGCTGGGCTGAGGAGAGGATCTGCCCTGGAGGTAGAAAGTGACAGCATGCTAGTCAGAGTGGAGGGCTTCTACTTTGTGTACAGTCAGGTGGGTTCGTTATGTTGTCACTTCATCGTTTTTCCACAGGGGGGTGCTGCTCTTCTATGGGTGCCAATCACCAGATGTTACATAGCATTGGGGACATGTCTACATACATATATTGCAGGGTAAAAAGGGTGTTGCTCGAGCTTAAGACGTGCTTGCTGGTTAACAGACCTTGAAGAAAGGTCAAATGATGCACACATGATAGATTAAGTAGCATAGCTAGGCCACAAACATGACTGTTTACACATGTTAAATCCCAAGCCTGTGCCATACCTCATAGATTTACCTCCGGTATTTCCGATGTGTTAAGGTCTACTATGTGGACAGAACCTTTGCAATGGGGCATGTGGTGATCCGGAGAAAGAGGGATGTGGTGGGTGACGAGCCTCAGTGTGTGATCCTGTTCCGCTGCATCCAGAGCATGAACCCGGTCTACCCTTACAACACCTGCTACACGGGAGGTGAGCCTGTTATTGTTTATGTCAAGCCATGTTCGCCCTTATTACAACAGCTGTTTTCATGACAGCAAGTCAGCCAGTGTGTTCTTCAAGCGTGTGTGTGTGTGTTTGTGATGGTGGCGTAAGGTCTGAAGTGCACGTTTGCATCCCTTAGGTATTGTGAAGCTAGAGGTCGGTGACCACTTGGAGCTGCTGATCCCTCGTTCCACAGCCAACGTGTCCCTGGACGGGGACTCCACCTTCCTGGGTGCAGTCAAACTGGCCTAAAGTATGTCACCTCACTCTGGACCCGAGGGACGTGGTGTGAAACAAACACACTGCACCACAAGGCACAGTTCTGGTGACTCCATCTGAGTTTGGGTGTTGGTTGTGTGGGTTGAGAAGAATAAACAAAGCAGACAATTCTGTACTGGGCTGAATGCTAGACTGTGTGGCTCCTAACGTGTGCAGCCTGATGGGGGACATAGTCTTTACTCTTAAGGATACTCGCATCCCGTATAGATACAGCTCTATTATGCTCACATCAAGACAGAGTGTTGACAAACTGTCAGAATCAAGTCCTTTATCTTCAGATAATCACACACACACACGACAGGGTGGGCCTTGTGAGACTTGATTTGTCTGACTTAGTAAGAGACGTGTTACTTTCATTCTTACATTGTTTTGATTAATAGTTTTCCTGCATTACTTACTGTGCCACTGAAATAGTTCTTGGCATATGCTTTTTTTATTTTAGATGTGTATATATAAACAAGAGTAGTCTGATTTATAATCTGAATGCCATGGTTTGATTTATGTTTACCATTGTATATGACTAACTGGTTGAACATACAGATGCAATAAAGTGACACTTCTTGCATAGAGATGACATCATCTTGGATCTGCGTGAAGGTTGTTGTTCCCTTGTTGGCCACAAGAAGGAAATGCTTCAGTGTGGCAGAACATCCAGCCAGGCAGCACAGAGAACATGGCGCTAAGGTTGAGCAGGAACAGTGGAAATCAGGCAAAAGTGTCTATTTTTAGATTGAGTTGTCTCACCTCCAAATGGGCTGCTGCTCAGTAAAATTGCCCTGAAGGAAATGTTGAAATATCCTCAATGACATTTCTTCATATTGAAGGGTTTCTATGTGCGTGACAATATTTTTAATCCTTACATTGTTTTCTTATGTTTATTTTTAAGGATCTTTTTAAGGATTTTTCTCCCCCTATCCTATATTTTTCTGTTTTTCGGAAAAAAAATATTAAAGTCTCAAAAAACAAAACGGTAATTATATGGTGTTTAGATTTAGGACATAAAATCTGCTCGTTCTTTGATAATGCTGCTAGTTTGCTTTGAGCAGAAAGAAAATTCCAACTACAATTAATATTCAGATAAAAAATTATTAGTCAAGAAGAACTTGTTATTTTGTTTTAATTCCAGGCGTAAACTACATTAAAGTATCCTTTCTAAAAAATGACTTCTAACTTGAAGATAGTAACGTTTGGGGTTCTGCTCTTTACGTGCCACACTCTATCCCGTCTGTTTCTCCTGTCTCACACACACACACACACACACACACACACACACACACACACACACACACACACACACACACACACACACAGGCCTTCTGTCGGTTGGGGAAAAGAGTAAGACAAAGCCCAGTGGGTGGTCACTAGGCATTTTGCCCTTGGAGTCATGGCTCCATTTGACGGGAGGAGAGACGGAAAGAAGGAGAGGGAGGAAGAAAGTCTAAAATAGAAGCCTGAAAAAGAAAGATTTCAAGTGGATTTAATGGATGCCACTACGGCCATTAATGGAGGGGCGGGCGGAAGAGAAGAGTGCTGCTGAGAAGCTAACGCATGTAGAGAGAGCGGGCTGGGCCCAGGGTACTACCATCCAAGCAAGTCAGAAAAGCTCTTTGATCATCTGGCAAACAAAGCAGGCAGCTGTACAAACACCGATCAAGAAAAAGAAAGGGGGTGGGTACGAGAAGAGGGGAGCACAGACCTCTCCTATAAATGTGTCAAAATGATGCCGGCCCCCCTTCCCTCTGGGACCGAAATGTCTTTGTGTGGTGCCATGGTGACGGCTGGTGTGTTGGCGGAAGCTGATGTCATTGTGGGCTTGGCTCTCAAAAGAGAAACCAGCATCTGACCGGAGAATCAGGAAATGAGACTTGCTGTGTACACATGCTGGCACTGTGTGTGTAGTTCACACACATGTTGTGAGTGCACACATCATTTTATTAAAAGCAGACAGACATATATATATGGTCCTTTTGACTGTGTGTAGATATACACACAGTCAAAAGGGACGAGGTCATGATGTTTACAGTGATTAATTTTAGTTTTTTGCGTAAATAATAGTTTGAACACCATCCTGTCGTAAAAGATGGCAAGACACTGCATACATCTTCTCCACTTGTTTAAAAAATAATAATTTAGGCTCAGTCTTTTGTGCAAAATCAATGTACCATGGGAGGAGAGGAGGATATCATCATATTCAATTGAAAATACTTAGGCCTAAGTACATTTTTGTAGATCACAGAATATTTTGCATGCTTGATAAGAAAGGTGAATTCAGTGGAATTATCAGTCTGAGTCCCTTTATATGTGTCTCCTTCGTTCTCCTGTTTTTTAGGCTGCATCACTTGTGTGAACGTGGACCTAGGGCGTCTTTGTTTCCCTCTTTTATCTTTCATTTCCTCCTTTCTCCCTCTCTCCCTTTAAGACAGGTCTAACTGATGACAGGGGCTAAAGGTGATCTCCAAGTCCTGATTATAAGACCAAGCCTGCTCTGTTTCAGCAGCAAACCGCCACAAACAAACACACTGCAACTTCTGCAAGGAGGCATACACTTGCATATTGACACACACCCTCATTGCCTCCTCTAAATACTGACAAAGTGTACAGCACTGTCATCTTCTCCCTGTGCTACAGTGTGCTGCATGGTAGTTCCACGTGCCTACTCCTCTCGTATTTGGGGATTACTTTTATCTGCTGCAGTCAGCCCAAAGTAATCAGGCTGATCCACAGCCCTCCAGCTGAACTGGCAGCAGCATTGCACGGATTTCTCATTTAAGTGAGGATTTGGTTCATCAACAAACTGGATTTCACCACCCGTTCCTCTAAAGTCTAAACACCATGTTCTGTGCTTGTCGTGCTGTAGGTTTTAAACCGATTCAGTGTGAGAAGACACTGATTGTATTTGATCTGAACAAAGAAAAGAAAATGTGACCGACCTAGCAGAATGAGAGGTTTATTTGTTTTTAACTGCATCTAATGTTGGATTTGGTGGTAACACTTTACAATAAGGGTCAATAAGTGAGTAGTTACTGGGGAAGGAATGAGGAACGAATGGTTAGTTAATGAGTATAGGTACTGGGAGAATGTGATTCAAGCACTATTGATTATTTACTGTAAACCGACCAGGAGTTACTGTATTAATGAATCATTAGATAATGATGAAACTGATTCAAGCTTGTTTAGTTACTGGTAAACAAACTGGGGGATACTGTATTAATGAATCATTAGGTAGTGGAAAGTTACCTAATGTTGTAGTATAAATGGGAAGTTAATGAGTAGGTACTGATTCACTAATGGTACATTACTGGTAAAGTAAGTATTATTTAATGAGTATGATGCATTACTTGAAGGTACACAAACTGCTTCAGTCAAGTAAGCATTCGTTAATAATGATAATGCATTACTTGTTGTAGCAGCTTTCCATTAAGCCACTATGCTGCATGTCGGTTGGTGTTCCTGACGCGTGCCTTTAGCCTCTAGTTAACAGCTTAAAACGTTCAAAATGTCCACTCGTTCCTCTAGAGTTTGTAATGCATAGTTTATTAACAAATACGAACTTAAAGTAGGACTTTAACATACAACTTGATGACTGTTTGACCTGCGTGAGCTCCATAGACATGGTCGAAAACTGTTTGCCTTCCGGCATGCAAGCACACCTGGCGTCCCTGCCACGCCTGATTAGTAGGCTTACATCCGGTTACAGTGTTGCCACCAGGCGGTCAAATCATGAATAACAGGACAATACAATTAAACAAAGAAAAGGGTCAATGGCTCTTACACTTGTAATGGAAAGTTTTTTTTTTTTTTTTTTTTTTAGATATTTTGTTGGCATTTTTATGCTTTATCGATAGTGTAGAGACGGAGTTGAAATGGGGCAGAGAGGGGAGTGACATGCAGAGAACGACCACGTGCTGGAATCGAACCCGCGGGTCCGCTGCTGGCCGAGGCCCATGGGGGGGACGCCCTGCCAAATGAGCTAAGGGCGCCCCTTGTAATGGAAAGTTAATGAGTAGGTACTGAGAGACTTATGTTCAAGCACTAATGATAATTGGTAAACAGACTGGGAGATACTGTTTTAATGAAGCATTAGGTAATGGTTAGGTAATTATGAGTTAATAAGATAGTTTCTTCCCCCTTAGATTTCACAATTAGTTAATAAAATGTCAGGCCAGACACGGGATGATCATATTATTTTTATAATGATATAACCAACATACGTATACATTCACATCCAAGGTATATTCTGTAGCACTTAATGCTGAAGGTCTATCCGCTGCTGCAGGGTACGCCTTAAATTTGCCATCCTTGGTTTCATTCACTGTTTAAAGCTGGCTTGGGTCCCACACTGGATCGATCGTTAATGAGATGTTACTCATTGGCTGATTATTACTTACCGTTAATGAAGCAGTTTGTGTACACCTTCAAATTAAGTAATGCATCATACTCATTAACGAATGCTAACTTGACCATTAATGTACCGTTAGTGAATCAGTACCTACTCATTAACCTACTTTTACCAAATGATTCAGTAATACAGAATCTCAGTCTGTTTAACAGTAACTAAACAGTGCTTGAATCAGTTTCTCATTACCTACTCATTAACCTATAATTACCTAATGCTTCATTAATACATTAACTCCTTGTCTGTTTACAATAACTAATCAATAGTGCTTGAATCACATTCTCTCTGTACCTACTCATTAACTTACCTTTCGTTCCTCATGTGTTATTCAGTAACTACTCACTTTTTGTGACCCTTCTTGTAGAGTGTTACCGATTTGGTTTAGTGTTTTATTTTTTCTCCCTGACTTCATAGGAACTGCTGGAATATAAGCTGATCTATAATTCATGACGTTCTGCCTCTGCCTGAGAATCAAAACCACACCGAAATGCAGGCTCACATTCTGCATGTGAGCACGAAAAGTAAGAGCAGAAGTTTTCTACATCTTAAGCTCATCTTAATAGATATTGGGGCTTTTGTTTCTGAAGGATTTTAGTTTGCCCTAACTCTGCCACCTCAATATCTTGTCTGCTATATTGGAAACATGCACACACTGTATTTGCAAAAGCAGCTGTACTTGAACACTTATGATTATAAGAATACAATCCTCCCAGATGCAATTTTAGGCATTTAATATGCATTGTTATTTTTTATTTTTTATTAATGTTAACTCACATAGTACATGTTGTTTTTACATTCCAATATTATTAGAGGAAATTAGGAACATCTGGTTTTACACTACTCAGGCTAAATGCTACTGTTAACTATGTATAACATGTATGGAGGTCTGTATCTAAGCATGTTAGAATGCTACTATTTACTTATTAGCATTGAACACAAAGTACAGTGGATGATGGGAATATCATTAGTTTTGAAGGTATTTGGTGGTAAACTCAAGTGTTGGACACATTGAAATGTAGACCTGATAATGGTGCTCTGTGGACAATCAATTTCTACAAGATGTCATGGAAGTCCAGCCAGAGTAATATTTGTCGGACTGGACCAAAGCGACGGCTTCAGAGAAATTTACAAATCACAGATATGATCTATGATATAAACCTATGACACTATAAATCTGTCTATGTGCCGCTGTGTGCACAAGCCATTTTTTTTCATGCTGCTGAGGAACAGCGGGGAAGGGCACGGACATAGGAGCATAAACATAGAGATGTGGGGTGAAGGAAACGGTTAATCAAAGGATGAAGGGGGGTAATAAGCTGAGTCTCGCTTTGCACATCTGTTCTGCTATGCTGTTTTGTCCTCCTCTTCTCACTACCTGGTTTTATTTTCAGACACACAATACGGGCACAACAGACTTCCGTGTGCACGGAGCACTGTGCCACACTGCCACTCATTCCCACCAGCTGTTTACGGGCTTGTGAATGTAGTTGTAATTAGAGATTTAAACTCCTGTCTCACCCACTTTCTGTTTTTCTCTCTCACCAACAAACACGCTTGCTCGCTCACTCACTCTCTCCGTCCCTCCTCTCTCTGTCACTGACTCAGGCTCCCTTTCTCTTTCAACTACTCCCCCCTTCATTCACCCAAACTGGCACACTCCCCTCTTTCTCTGTCTCTCTGATGGGATGTCAGTGGAGGATTTTAGCCTGTGGGTATAGATGTAGAGAGAGCTGGGAGTTTATTTCTTTCCCTCTCTTTCTCTCTCTCTCTCTCTCTCTCTGAGCGTTTCATATCTTTGCAGCTGAGACCAGATTGTCTCTGGATGTTGTTTCCTTCATCAAGAAGCATCAAGAACTACGGGGGAATTGTTACAGTGAGGTACGGTACCACTTGTCTCCTGTTTGTCTGTGAGTGATGTTTAACTGTGTGTGAATGTATGTGTGTGTCTCTGTGTCTCACACAAGGCCCAATTGCACAATGTTTTGCCATTGGCCATTTGTTATTGCTTTATTCTTTGCATTAATGTGTTTCCATAACAAACATCTCACAAAGAGAGTGGCATCCCTGCGGTCTGCACTCATGCAGCTTTATATATTTAACAAGGGAAAGACTGATTTGGCTTCTTGAATGGCCATCCTTGTAAAATGGCCTTTGTTTCCTCCACTTTTTTCCATCTTGCATGCTGTTGATTGCCCTGAAATGTTGCATGTGTACCGGCTGGCAGCGCAGAAGGAGAGCAGGTTTGTTGGCTTGTTCAGCACACAAGCACACAGACTCACACACAAACACACACTCCTCCTTTGAGGTACTGGATGTCTGTGTGTGTGTGTGTGTGTGTGTGTGTGTGTGTGTGTGTGCGTGCGTGCGTGCGTGCGTGCGTGCGTGCGTGTGTGTGTGTTTTTGAGATAGAGTGAGAGAAAGAAAAAAACAAAAGAAAGTTGGTTGTTATGGGCAGAAAAGAGTAGTGAGGAGGCAGTCTGAGTAGAACAGATCTCAATGTGGTCTGACAAAATGGAGCTGAGTTACAGCCACAAACATAACTCTGCCTGTGTCCCCCCACAAAACTCTGTTGCTTTTGTTTCACAGGAGCTCACAGATGGCTCATTCAAACAGCTGAGGTTCTACACACCCCAGTGTGTGTGTGTGTGTGTGTGTGTGTGTGTGTGTGTGTGTGTGTGTGTGTGTGTGTGTGTGTGTGCGTGTGTGTGTGTGCATGTGTATGTGTGACTGCATGCATGTGGATTGAACTTGTTGATGTCAAACCTTGGGAATGATATGATAACTGTTAAACACAGTGTCAAAAATCAATGATGAAAAATCCCCATTTCAGCAAGATGTTTGTGTGTGTGTGTTTGTGGGTTTTCTACACCCATCTGTCCCTTCGCGCAGCCAGACTGTAGGCCTTTGTGTCTGCCAGTGTTGCATGGAGGTATCACTCTCTCTTTAAACTGAAATGATTATCTCAACCACACGGTTCCATAATTCCATTTTCCAGCAGCTGCCTTGAGGCATGTCTTTTTCTTCTTCTTTGGAATATGGCAAAAGCATGCTGCGTGGATCTGTGGGTGTAGGATATCTGAAAGCTAGTAGTCTGTCGGTCTGTATCAGGTCGCAGCCCAGTCCCCTGTGCTGTGGTCAGCTGTTGAGACACATAGCCTCAAGACTAGTCACCACCATCGCTGATTATTATTGGTTGATTTATGAACAAGAAGGGATGGTGACAAAGAGCAGGAGAAGGGTGGGGAGAATAGGTTGGCTGTTCAAGGAATTGTCTCCACATGAAAGCTTTTTGATGGATCTGCTGCTGTCAAGAGCTCAAGAGGTGTTCAAGAAATGTACAGACCCCCCAACTATAAGACTCATGTAAAGCAGCCCACTGGCAGTGTTAGGATGCAGAGGCCCTGTGGTTTTGGCAAGCGTTAAATGACACTTTTTATTCATGATTAAGGAGGGGGAATACTCATTTGCAGGTGTCTCTGAGGATATGTGATGTGGTTCTGAAAGTCACAACTGCATAAAATTCAGAGAGGTAAAACTAGTAAAGTCAGCCACCATCTGTAGGTGGAATACGTCTCTCTGCTGTCTGATCAGTCAAGTCAAACTGACGGAGAATTCCTGTTTGCTAACGCCTGTAACCAGGGGCCTCCTAACGGACAAAAGCCGTCTACATTTTTGATGTCTAACCCTTGCTCTGTCCACAAGCTGATCTATTCTTAGATGGGAAGGGCTGGTTACCCCGCTTACTAGATTTCCTTTGCACCCACCACAATTCCTCTCAGGAAAGCATATGTATGCACTGTGCATGCATTTCATATGCCTGACGTCAGAAGGCTGACAGCTGACTGGGCAGACAGAAGTGGGGGTGGGATGGGATTAACGGGGTTACCATTCATCTGGAAGCCATAGATTTCTTTAAACCCCAAATCTGATCAGTGCAAATTGTAATACACACCAATATGTGCTATTTATAATTATTGGGCTTAAGATGGAATGAAATGTCTAATATCTGTAATGTGCAATGTGTCTAAGACTGCATTGTTTTAAATGTTGAGTGATCCCATACTGCATGTTGTTTTTCATTAAGGATTGTATGTTCTGTAACGTCAATAAGGGCCTAAATGTTCTTTAGCCAATTTAACAATGAAAATGATCATGTTAGACATAAACTGGAAATCCGCGCTTTTTTAGATGGAGCCCAATTTTTGAAAATATAATAAATAAATTGAAAATTAAAAGAAGCTGTAATCAATAGCGTTTCTTATCACC
The DNA here is from genome assembly GCF_949987685.1 of Ammodytes marinus. NCBI lineage: Eukaryota > Metazoa > Chordata > Actinopteri > Uranoscopiformes > Ammodytidae > Ammodytes > Ammodytes marinus. Next base: position 20,438,795 of record NC_137216.1, read on the forward strand.
ATTTTTCTTCTTCCTATATATCAGGTAAGCATGAGTTAAAAAATTATCCCAAGATTAAAATGAAATTCCAGAGTAATCTTACTGTATACGTGAGGGCCATGAATCTGAGCAGTTGGCCGACTCAAACAGCAGCTAAAGCTTTTGGCAGGTGGTTGGAAGCACTGCTGGCAACAGCAGCAACATGTTATTTGGGGGTGGAACACTTCCAGCAGGCTAAGATTAAATCCAAACCTTTGGTTGGAAATGTTGCCCCATGTAATTAAATAATATCATCAAAGCAGAGCAGACTGCATGGGTTCAATACTTAAAAGGTGCACCGGCTGACACAAAGGTTGACCAAGCCCTATATGATAGTAGTCTTTGTCAAAGCAGGAGAACGCTGTTACACATGCGACCTCATCTTTCTATAGAAGACTTCCTCGGCTTGTTGCCGCTGGCATGTGACTGGCGGCCTTGCAGACTTTGTTTTCCTGCCAGGCCTATTATTGGACACCGTGTCTGTAAGGGACATCAATGTCAGGGTCAATGTCTGGGCTTGCTAGGACTTGCTTCGGCTACATTTGAGTGTGTGTGTGTGTGTGTGCATTTGTGTGTTGTTGGATGTGTGTTGTTGGATGTGAAAATATATGGCTTGAACTGTAGAACTGGAATGAGAGAGTAGTATTGTATGTGGAAATTGTCGTCGGAATTTGTGTTTGTGGAGTGGGAAAGAACCCTCCTAGTAATTAGAAACAGGTACTTTTATTTTACGAAAGGTACTTTATTGTATAGGAATGGGAGCTGAGATGGCCAGATGGTGTGACATGGCAAGGATGGTGACACGTGGGAAGTGGTAAAGGTCTTACTCAGAAGGAAAAAAAGGACATAGTGAGTAGCTCATGAATCAGCTGGTTCTCACCCATTTCTGGAATGTGCATGGGAGAGCAGGCACATAAAACTGCTTCTCCTGTCACTCTAACACACACAGAAAAAAACACATGAACATGCACAATCACCCTCCCATTCACGCTCAAACACTTGTCCACCTACCAGGTTCTCGTGCCTACAGCTAGGCAGTATATTAGTGTGCTGACTGAGTATGAGCCCATACAGCTACAGAGCAATGCAAATGAACTGAACAGGATCGGTTAAGCATTCCCTTTAAAAACAGTGCTTTGATCCATCTGAGGATCCGGGGGGGAAGAGGGGGGTGGTGAGATGAAAGCTACCGCCTGGCTGGGATATGTGCGTTCTTGATTTGAAAAATGTCATCTCTCACATTCAACTCTAATCAAATTAGGTCATTGCGTAATGGGGCACAACCCCCCCCCCCCCCCCCCCGACAATGCTATGATACAATGTGTAGCCTACTATCGTGCTAATATCCGATGGATCCCTGAGGAACTGGTGTTTACTACATGAGAGATGAAGGATACAGATGAAAGAGTGAGTCAGGGAGTACTGTAGAGTGTGTGTGAGGCAAAGCAGTCAACGTGCAGCAAAGCTGGATTGATGGTGGAGCATGCACGGTGTAGGGAAAGTGAGAGGAACCAAGGTGAAGGGTAATATGGGTGGTGAAAGTAGGGAGGGAGGGGCATAGGGGACTTTGAGTCATTTCCATCGTCTTCTCGTTCCATTTCTGTAAGTGCAGATAAGAGTTCTGAAGCAAGGGATAATGTCTAGAGCGACATCTCAGACCATACTGTGGAGGAAAAATGCTTCGGCTTTGAATCCTCCTCAGGCGTGTGCATGTAGCCTACTCTACTGTGTGTGTGTGTGTCAGTGCGATTTGAACCACTAGGAAATAAATGCCCCCGGGGGACCTCAATTCCAAGATTGAATACTCACCCCTGAAGCTCCCCCACCTTTCTTTCTGTGTTCCAACTTTGTCTCCATCTTGCACCCCGATTCATCCTTCTTAAATTTGCCAATTGACCCTAATCCAATGTAAAGGGGGTTTAGCTCAGCTAGAACTACTACTCTACGACCACATGCACAACTCAATGTAACAGTAAGCTGATAGGTGGATAAGTAAGAAAGTGTCAAGGTTTAGTGTGATAAGTCTAGAAGGCCGCTCACACATACAATTATGAATGTGACCTTGAGTTGAAGTCCGATGTCACCATAAAAGGATCTCTGTGACATTATGAGGAAAACAGTTGAGAAAAACTCAACTTGAAGCGAATGACGCAATACAAACAGGTGAGATCCAATGTAGCAATCTAACTGAACAACAATGAATTTGGATACCGCTGCTCACACAAATAGCTACAGCTTCATGAGAGGCCAGAGACTAGGACTACTTTGTATCTGTTCCGATCTGTAGGCTACTTGTGAATGCGGCATAAGCTGTCTCCATTCTGTCTGTTATAACTGCCAAGTCAGGGTTCATACCAGGGCGGTGTTTATAGATTAAGGATCAATAGGCTTAGGCTATGACATGCTGCTGTATGGTGAGTTTTTGCAGTAAAAAAAAAATATATATATATAAAACAGCCACACCAGAAAGGATAAGAGACAATCTTGCACAATTGTGCAGATATCTTGTCAGGACAGGAGTTATGTAACCGATTCAAGTAGGCTTACAAAAAACGTGGTCAAAACAACCAACATAACTTGACAACACGAGTGTTAAATTGAGTAATAATGCACACAAAACATATTGAAAGTGAAACCTTATGTGCAGCATTACAGAAGCTCCTTTGCGCACTTATTGTTATTATATAGGCCTAGGCTGTTATGGGAAGCAAGAGTGCATAGCTTCGGAGCTCAATTTCCCCATAAATTGGATAAAAATGGCCTAATTATTTAATAGAAACATTTGTTAGCTGCTCTTGACCACGAGCCCAACGAGTCCTGTCTCCGTCAGGTCAGAACTGGTCAAAACTAGTCACACAGGTGCAATAACGACGTAACGTGATGGAAGTGCCACTTAGCAACTGCAAGTGGAAAGAAAAGAGCCGGCGGAATTGGGCAAAGAAACTTCTAGCACCAAGTTTTTTTCACCATACTCGTCGAGGTATGAGAGTTTACTAGGACCATTTATGAGAGTCCAAAACTTTTGCTTTGCTAATGCCAACGGGGAGTAGCTAGCTACACCAAAGATGCTAACGTCAGTTAAACTCCTGCTCTACTAGCTTATACAAAGAGAAAAGAAAAAGAATAGGTAAGGTAACCCAGCAAGAAAATAACAAGGTCAGCAAATGTATCAGTTTTTGTTGATAAAGGTTACTTCATTATTGTTGCATACTGTTATTGTGTTTAACTGTAGTGTGTATAGTGTGTTTTTAAGTGACTTACTAGACTAATTCAGGATTCAATATCCTTTATTTGTCACGTGCACAGCAATGACAGGACAGGAGCAGTTGTGGTGGCAATTAAAAGGAGTCAGGCTCCCTTCAAGTGTCAGCCTTCACTTCAAGTATGTATCATGATGCGCACACACACGCACACACACACAGAAAGAGAAATTAAAAACAAATGTATGCAACTGGAAGGCTACAGATTTAAAAATTCTCCTCTCCTTGTTCAAAGCGCCACCGAAAGCGTTTTATAGTCGCTTTATTTTCAGTTTTAGCCGTTAGGCGTGTAGCAGCTAAAAGGAATCGTAGTGAAACAACCGTTGCTTCGGCCGGCCCGGCCTCCGATGGCGGGAGGAATCTTCGTTTATCACTATATTACTGTACAACGACGGGGTGTAATTTAAAGATTACATATAGAGAATCATCGGGGATTAGTAATTTATACTTCCATAGTCGATAAACAATGCACCTGTGCTCGTCCCGCTTAGCTTAATGCACGGACATATTATAACGTTACACTGCTCGCGTCATGCTTTAGGGGCGTGCCAGGCTCTCTGAGAGCAGTATGGCCGCTTCCTTGTTGCTTCTCTGCGCCAATGAGCAGCTTTCATAGGAATGAATGGGCACCATGTTTCAATACGGTGTCCATTTCTTTATATGTCCATGCAGTCGGCACAGCCACTTCCCCATATTTTCTTTACATGTCCATGCTTCCCTCCCACATTAGTAACCAGAAACTTCCATGGTCATATAAAGAAATTTCCACCGTGCAGTAGTCTATGATAACGCCACCCCCCCATTTCTTATTGGTCCACGGCCCGAGATCCTCTGGAACATTTTCCGAGCAACAGCCATGTTGTTTTCCCCGCTAAGCGACAAGATGCCCGTTGTACAGCAAACCATGCAGAGTGTTGCATAAACCAACACAGAAGCATTCTGCTCATAATCCACTAATTTATCTTAATCACAGCAGTCTTAATAATGCCGCGTTTATAACGAGACAAAGCTTAGGGAGCTACTTGTGTAGTAATTCCATCGGTGAAACTAAAAGGAATCTCCTCAATGGTTGTTTGCCTGTTATTTACCTAGTGTAGCACGTAGCTTCGGGAGTAGCACCAAACGTTTGCTTCTATTACACTAACTTAGCTTTCCTATTGCAGTTTAATAATGCATCGTTTTTAACAGCACAAAGGGTGGGAAGTTATTCCTGTAGAAATCAAACTGAAGCTACTGTTTTCACTGGTTTTAAATCGTCTTTTTTAGCCATTAGTGCACACGTAGCTTTGGATGTAGCATCCAACCTTTGCTTCTATTACACTAATTTAGCTTTCCCATTGCAGTTTAATAATGCCTTGTTTTTAACACCACAAAGGGTGGGAAGTTATTCCTGTAGAAATCAAACTGTAAAGCTACTGTTTTCACTGGTTTTAATCATGTCATGTCAAACTGTTCAAAGTATGGCTTCGCTCCGGGTAAACACTGTGTTCGCAGTCACGCAGTGTCTCTCTAGTATCACGATAGCACAGCAGAGACGGTGGGAGGGCCCCGCAGAGAGGTGGGAGGGACCAGCCAGATCGCAGGCTGCAGACACCAATATAGGTCATCCTGAGACCAGAGGAACATCAGGGTATATAGAGGCTTGCTACAATAAATGATCTGAACGGGTTTTTCAGCAAACATTTAAAAAAATAAGTATTAGGGACTACTTAGACCATATAAAATTGACAGCAAAGTGCATAATATGTGAGCTTTAAGGCCAGGACACACCGGCCCGATAATCGCCGTCGAAGAGTCTGGAAGGGGCGGGGACACGAATCTGTTTGGTGTGTGCTGTGACGTCGGTCGTCGGGCTTCTTTTGAGCCGATTGAACATGTTCAATCGGCGGCGAGCAGTCTTTCAGTTGGAGCAATTTGATTGGTGGAGGGCTAGCGAATCAGTGAAGCCCGGAAGTGAGGCGGGTAGCACAAACAGCTAACAACAGTTAGCCATTGTTTTAATGTGTTTGTTTGTTTCGTTCAGCGAGTACTCACATGCATCAACCCTTGTTGACTGCTTGACACCATGCTCGACACTCTCTGCTAAAAAATGGTGCTCTTTATGGTCCATAAATATAAATACGTATTTCTATCTATCTTTATGGTCTAGAGAGCTGTCCCATCATTTCCGGCTTCCGTATTTTTTTGGGCCACAATCAGGGCTGTACGCTTATTTTTTAAGGTGGTAGCACTGGTGCTAGCAATCAAAAAAATTCAGTAGCACAAAAATAAATTTGGTAGCACACAAAGTATGATCGAAAACTTGCATAACCTTAACCCTTACATTTCGCTCTAATTACCTTTGAGCATGTCATCTTGGTCTCATTTGAGATTCTCAATTAATATTATATCCTAGTGTGTGCAGTAATAATTATAGAAGAATGAATAGGGGTGCACTGATTGCAATTTAGACAAAAGAATCTAACCTGCCAATTGAAATTTTCTGCTGATTCAGAATTATTTCTCCCCATAAAAATAATATCTATATCTATATATTTTTTTTTATATACATACATATAATTATTATATTAATAATGTTTTAGAAAATATCCTTCTGTTAAAAAACCAAACTTTAAAACATTAAACATAGCCTATTCAATAAATAAGTATACATATTGGTACAATTTAGGATAAATTAAATAGGTTGTTGTGAATATGTTGGGAGTAGTTTTTCAGTGGCTTATTGTGTAACTTACACAAAGTTTGAAATAAGTTATTTCAAACTTTGTTTAAATAGACTACTGTTGACTGCTCTCTGCAGCTGAATGAGTTGCCTTTCAAGCTAGAGCACTACAGTGCTGTAAAGCGCTAACTTCCTGTTCTTACCGGCTTCAAAATAAAAGTCAACTCACGTTTGGCTAGCAACAGGCTTTTAATGTGAAGGCGCACAGTAAATGTTCTGTTTACACACACGCTAACTTAACTGCGGTAATGTAAAGAGAGCAGAGAGCCGTGTCCTTCCGGTTATTACCGTTGGTGAAGTTTATTAGACGCTAGAATCGCCGCACGAGCACAGATCCCGAGCACACATCTTTCACCAGCCAAAGTGGAGGGTGGACTCAATAACTTACTTGCCTAAGACTCATTTACCCGCTGTTTTAATGTAGAGCCCTCTAAGCAGTGTTGTGCAGCGCTCCTCTGTGTTTTAAAGACAGCCTCTCCTCATTAGCACTAGTGCGAGTGGACTTGTGTTCATCATCGCACGTGATCAATTTCAGTAGCAAATGCGATCAAAACTGTCGCACTGTACAGCCCTGGCCACAATACAGATTAGCGCCGCCTGCTGTTATGGAGACATTACGTCCTGCGCAAGCGCAGAGCGTACGGAAAGTCAGTAGTCGGCTCGGTGTGTTCTTGGCACTTTTTTGGCCGCGACGGGCAGACTGGAGCTGCTTGAAACGGCAGACTCCCTTTTCGGGTAGTCGGACCGGTGTGTCCTGGCCTTTAGTCCGATTCCAGACCATAGTCTTCTTGATGAATGTCTGATAAGTACGTTTTGATTTTTTACCTACCCCATTTGTCTTCCCATTTCCCCGAATTTTAACCTGTCCCACTTGTCCATGTGGTTGAATGCCATTCAGTGGCTCTCTCAGTCCTGCAGGTGAAAGTGAAAGTAGGCAGGAGTGGAGATGCAGAAAGGTGATTTAAAATATAAAAGCAGCATGTTGGTGAGTGGTAGGAGTGCGGGCTGAAATGGTTTAAATAAATTAAATGCGGACTGGGGGTAGAAAGCGGCTCCTAATTGAATAAAGGAGGTGGAGGCGTCTTCAGACAGGGTGGTGGTGTGTGTCTTTGGTTGATTTTTCCCAGTGACCAGATTTTCCTCCCCCTTTTCCAAGGTCAACATGGGGATTATTAGCAGAGAAGCTCTGTAGTAATGAAGGTAATAGACGAATAGTAATGAAGGTGGTGGTCATTAACTATTTATCACTCACCACGCTGCACAGACAAGTGTTTGGGTTCATGTCTTTGTGAGTGGGGAGTTAGACATAGTCAAGTCAAAGTTGAAGTTAATTGTTATAGCACATTTAAAAAAACCTCAGTTGACCAAAATGCTGTAAAGGCTTTGTGGTGGAAATAGCGGTTGCAGGGTAAGCAGTTCTAAAGGTTGGGGCCACAGAGAAAGGAATGAAAACACCCATAGCTGGACATGCGTTTGACTTGTTGTTGCAGTGATGAACTGTCTATTTGTAGATTATGATGCACCCCACACACAGATATAAGACACTGTTCTGTAGCTTTAAGAGAGAGCCGATGCGACCTCACAACCATGCTCCTACCAAGTCCTCTGTATGTCCTGACTGGATCTCCTCAATAAAACTACCTGAAACACAATGATGATGTCCAGCCTGTTCGAGTCTTATTGTCAAGCCATGGGGAAATTCGGCTCACCCCAGCTGTACACACACAATGTAAAATAACAAATATTAATTAATAAAGCCTAATATGACAATTCACAATTAGGGAAGACCCTGTATAGTCGAATATTCAACGATTCGATTTGACTGCCATCTCAAGGTCAAATAGTCTAAAAATGTGGTCATGAAACAAGGATGGTACTGTTACGGCTATGTGGGATGCTGAATGTCTGATTTTACATGTAATTGCTTGTTTTCCCCAAATACATCATGCTCCATCGCCTATTATGGTATAAATGTCAGCCTATCGTTAGCCTATTATTCGTTTTAATCAATCTCCTTAGTATGCCGAATGGTAGACATAAGTCACAATAAAATAAATTAGTATGCAAAGTCAAGAAGACAAACTTAATTGGATATTTCAGGCCATTTGTCAGGTGTGGAGAAAATAGAAGACAATGAAAATATGGATCAATGCCTGATGCCTGTTTGACCACAAACTCCTCAGGGCATGTATGCTATATGAGGGGAATCCAGGCGCCTCCCCCTTTTTGTGTTTTGTATCCACCTACTGGTCTTCTACACCAGCTCCACAGTTTAACAGTAGAGGAGAGGGGGTGGGTGCTTGCGAGACTAGGGGTGTAACTGTACCTCCTCATATGGAGTAAGTGGGATTGGTTCACCGGGGTCTGGAGAGGGGGAGGGACGTAGAAAGAGAGATAGACAGATGTAAAAAAAAAAAAAAACGCTCCAAGCGGCAGAGTTGCCATGGCTACGGGAAAACGGATGAATGAATGACATCACAGTGACGGGGAGTTGAGAGAGTGTGAAATTTATTTGGTGGCGGAGCACGGAGGGGCGGCTCTCGTTAGGGTTTCGTCGGGCAGACACATTTGTCTCTCCTGCGTTCCGGAGTGTCTCCTGTGGTTGGGCTCTCCCCGGTAAGACTTCTCTATTCCTCCCTCCTCATTAGAGTGAAGGCTGATTTTGAGGATGATTGTGATCGCTGTGATTTTTTGCTCTTATAACTGTCTACAGGTCTTGACAAAACATGAGACGGACATAGTGGGAGGACATGTGTGTGTTAACATGCCTGGATTTCATGTGTCACTTGGAATGAAAGGAAAGGCAGATTGCAGTGCAGTTGTCGCGGGTCTAATTATACCACAAGATGCTTAGCATGGAAGAATGTGTGTGTTTCTGGCTGGGAATGAACAGCTGATTATGCAAGAATGATTTCCGCGCACTGTTAGATATCCTCGCTATGATGAGAAATATCATCAGTTTATAGGTCGTCTCACTTTAGAGCTGTACCAGAACATGCATCTGTTGTGATTCTGTATATCTGTGCTATAGAAAGACATGCTGTTTTGTAGCACTGTTGTTGTCAAGCAACTTGGTGTGCTGATGCTTTCAGTTATCATGTTATAATGCTCTGTCTTGTCACTTGCCTCTCTCTTCAGGGAGACTAAAGCACAGGGTCAGCCATTGAACAGCACTCTTGGAGCTGGTAAAGTCTCCCTACAGAATACTTGAGCAGAGAAAGAGCTTTTCCAACATTGGAGTGTGAACCTGGCTTCTCTGATTACAGTGTGGACTTCCTTTGCGAGTTCAATGGCAAAGTTTGTCAGAGTGATACATGGGGAAGTTGACCTGCAATGACCTCTGAGGGTTCCAAAAGCCAGAGTTGAAGGGTAGGGACTGGAGATCTCAGCAGAGCCAATCAAAATCCACGGTTTAATATCTTGTACCTTTGACCAACATCCAGAAACAGATTACATTAGGGATCAAGGGATCAAAATTTAGGATAGATTGGGAAAACATAATCCATAATTTGGACTATTAAATGGTCTACAGATCGGTTGGCATGCACCCTGTCTCACAGTCTGAATTTCGGATGGTGGTGTTAGGGTTAGGGTGTAGTAAATGCAGAAAATATAGAGTCCACAATGTATTACTGCAATGTATAGTTTAGTTGAGACAGAGATGCTGCAAAGGTCTTTGAGAAGAAGTGAGTTTTATCTTGAAGTAAATGTTGCCGGCCTCAGCACTGCTTGGGGCATTAATTATGAATAGGGTGGGGATGAATATACATGAGGATATATCCAACATTCATTTGAAACTGAGGAAAAATGTCCCTGGCAGTTGTAGGAAACTGCACTTAACTGCACTGTTGGTGTGGGTCAATGTATTTTTGTGTAAGCATAGTCCTTGTTTACATACACTTCAGGCAAACCAGTTGGCTCTTTGTATGTGCTGTGAGGAGAAATCGGCTGGATGGTAAAAGGCTGCAGCACAGACCATATAAATCATTGTTGGCATGTCTTTTAAGTCAGTTTACAAACTCTGCCTAGGGAATGAGTTTGAGTCTGCCAGCCTTTTTGGATGCCATGGTTGGGGGCACAAGTAGGTCAGTAGTATACAGTAGCTCTGATCGCTCTTTGTCTCTGCTCTGAGAACAGAAATGCCCTGCAGTGAAACTCACTTTTCAAAGTTACAAGTATATAGTCTGAACTCTGAACTTGAAGTCAAATATAAGCTTGATACTGCAAACCCCTTTTGTGTATTGGTTAAACAGTGAGTTTAGTTTACAACGTAGTTCTTTACCTTTCACTTCACTCTGCCTCTCTTGTTTTGACGTTCATTACTATTTTAAAAGTGGAGATGTTTAAAGGAGGTTGCTTAGGTTCATCAGTTATGTTTACACCATGCTGAAGTCAGCTCATGTGCGTCTGAGCCAGTCCACTCCTTCCTCCTTGTGGTGTCAGCTGGTTGGCAACTCTGTGGTCAGATATGGTGACAAACATTTTCACATGCCAACACATTTAAATGTGTTGGCATGTGAAAATGTTTGTTAACCCTGCCCACATACACAGATTGTTTGATAGGTTTTATAATGTAGGTCTGCCATATGAGCTAAACAGAGACTTATTGTATGATATACGGTATATGTTTCTTTGTTCTTGTGTATCTGTTTGAGCCTGTGTGTTTGCGTGGTGGAGACCATCCTGAAACAACATTTCATAACTGTGGCCAATGTCATGATGCCACTGTCATTGCTAATTACTTATCTTTAAATATAGCTGGCACATTTTCAGCCGTAGTTTCTTTAAATTACTGTTCATGTTAAAATGGCAAAATACCTGTTCCACCATGCAGCAAACAGCAGGAGATGTGTTCTCAAATGTCCGGGTAGCTTGTTCGAGGAATGGCATGGCGGGTGCGAGATTTCAGGAGGCATGACGCAAAAGGTGTACTGCACTATTTACAGTAGGCTACAATGAAGATGGTAGACAAGGTAATGGATATCTCCGTAATGATGGCGCCAGTCGCGCGCCACGTCCCCATTGCTTCTGCAGCGTGTGTTTGGAAAGCTAGCCTGCTATACATCAGCAGTGAGAAGAAAGTGTTTTTTCGTCATGAATTAGATTCCAGTCACAAAGCTTCGATCCGTCTGTCATACGAGTACGTTATTGGTAGCGACGGCTACAGCTGCCAGTACGCCTTCAATTAAGACCAAAAAATACGTGAGTACAATGGCTCAGCCACTTGTCGATCTCCTTTGTGTAAAAAGTTATCTGGAGACAAAGCTGCCTTGGTAGAAATAATCTCAGGTCAATACTATAAAGATCGTCATTGGCTCCTATACAACCACTCATATGTATTAAAACCTCTTTATAAAACAGCAGCAAACTATTCTATTGGCTAGTTGACTTTGTTTCCACGGATTGCTTAGTACACTTAGAAGACATTATGAAACATGATACCAGTCAGAAGCACCAGCACGTTTAAATATGAATATCTGCTGTTCTGTGTAGAAATTCTATTTGCATTCATGCCAACAATTACAGTTTTCTAAGAAATCAATGATGAATTCCAGGATCTTTGTAGTGAATGCAGAATATATGCAAGTGAATATTTTGTGTTAAGAGTCTGACTTTGTAATTCTTTAAACGGTTACACAAGAACAGCCGCAGAAACTGGGGAGTGATGTCTTATGATTGTACTGTACATGTTAGCAGTGTGTGCGCCGAACAGCATGTGTGTGCTTAAGCCTACTTGCTCACTTACACAGCAGGCTTCTTCAGGAACATCCATGCTTGAATTTGAGCATAGGCAAAATGGTGATGTGGAGTAGGAGTTAATATCAAACTGTGCATGGGTCTGTAAGCTCACTGTGAGTCACTAATAGAGTGTGTGTCAGGCAGTGGTCATGGTTTTCACTCTTAGTCAGCCAAAAGCAGAACAAGGTAACAGGAGGACGCCACTCTGTGCTGAGGGCTGCTTTCGGTTGGAGCTCTCACATGCAGGACTGTGCTGCTCTTTTGTTTGTCTGGTTATTGATTGTCTCTTGCAGCCGTCTTTTGTGTTCCCATGTTGCTCATTGTGCCAGATGCTTGTCCAGCTGTGAGCTCGGGGAGAGGGAAGTATAGGACAGAGAAGGGCAGAGAGAGTGTGAGATGCACTTCCAGTTTGAGGGATTTTAGAGTTGCATGTGGAGGGGAGAAGATCTAGGGAAAGGAACATAATCGTAGACAAAAAATGAGCATTCAGAGCCAGAACATGAGAGGAGAGAAACTGGCTCATAAGTTATTCAATTTTAAAGCTCTCCTCTGTCCCCCGTGCCTTTGTCTTGTAGGGGGGAACGGGGTTATATGTCACACGGGTTTGTTGTCACAATCGTTATATCTCGGCGGTGTCTGTGAAATTTTGGTATGTAAATATCCAGAATTGGATACATAGTCTTCCTTGGAGTTAGACTGCTGAATTTGAGATGAGAGGACTGTTTGTGTTTTTCATGTCAAATTGAAAATATTTAGCTCCTCAGTATTTTTATTCTAGGCTTTTACACAATGGGTTTATAACAAAACACTTATTACCCTAAAAAAGTGTGAAGTGTAAACTATAGTTTAGATTGTGGTTAGCAAGCTAATTAGTTGTCAGATGGTTGTTGGCTTTGATGCTAGCAAGAAATTCAAGTTGGGGTTGATCGTCACATTTTTTGGGGGGTTGGTTGTCACATGTTACCCAAAGGCTGCAGCCAGAAAAGGAACCCAATAACGAAAGAAATGGTCAAGCTGTATCCTCACTGACACCCAAGAGAAGGAAAGAATAGAGCAGGAAAAGGCAGCTAGCATGCAAAAGAAAAAAGGGCAACAAAATCAAAACAACCCAGTGCATCCCAAACTAGACCAGCTGCCAAGGCTACAGTAAGGTATGCAGGCCTATTGTCAACTTGACAATGCAATTAAACTTTCAAATTTAGTTCTGCTTTCTTGCCTTCTTTTTAAGATTATTCCCACTAAGATAACATTGTGACAAACAACCCATAATGTGGGACAACCGACCCCTTGATGGGGTTGGTTGTCACAATGTGTTAGCAGGGTTTTTCCTGCATTCAAAAAATTTTGGCACCCGCCAAAGGAATTTTAGCGCCCGCCAAAGGAAAATCCTCAGCGCCAAAGTGTTTTTTTTTATATATATATTAGAGGTGGGCATAGATTATTTTTTTTAATCTAGATTAATCTAGATTAATTTTGGAATTAATCTAGATTAATCTAGATTAAAATGGCTCATTTGAATTCATTCATAATATGTGTGTGCTCCCTAAATAATGACTCAAAGTAAGTCTTTGAGAACGTGTTTCTCAAGCCAGGTGGCTTTCATTTCGTCATCAGAACGAGTGTCTAATTATTGCGAACAAATAATATTCTAACAATTTAATCAGATATAAGGCTAAAAATCACAACATTGCACTGTTTTTTGTGCTTAAAAAAAACGAAAAAACTAATTTGTTGGGTAGGCTATAGGCTATAACAGAAAATAAAGCCATTACTTTTGTGCTTCAAGTGAAACATTAAATATAATTTTTACATAAATAATAAAGTCCTTATAAACTTTTCAAGAAGCTGGACTAGAGTGAATATTGGACAGGCTTTATAGGTCCATGGCTTTTACCTGTGGGACAGCGCTTCACCTAACAGCTGGCTGCAACACCAACCTACAGTCTATTGTGCGACGGAGAGCTAGTTATCATTAGCATCAGCGTTAGCCGACATCACGGCAACAGCTGAATAATGTAACACATTACACAAGTTACACTACATGAAAACAACGGGCTGTAGACGCTAGAGTTATAATTTCGTGTAGGAAACATTGTTGAGACTGGAATTTCGTACCACAGCGGCCGTTCCATAATACAGCACTCCCTTTAGCAATGGCTGAATATAAGACCTCCCTCTGCTGTGTATCTGCGGGAGCGAGTGGCATTAATAACTTAAAAACAGTAAACGTTTAACATGATTACGGGCGTTTAGATGCTTTAATCATATGCCGAATTTATAAACAGACCATATTATTAACAATAAATTAAGTTATGTACATGTCAGAGTTACGTACATGGATACATTCATAAGTAAACATTGAATAGACAGATTTGTGAAGGGGGTTTGGCGCTGAGTGTTACATTAGCGATCCTGCAGCCAGGTGGTGTGTGTCGTGGGCAAGTGATGGAGAGAGAGAGCGGCGGGTGTGTGAGAGAAGTTTCGCTCCTGCAATAAAGGCTCCTCAAGTGTCAACAACGGCCCCCGGCTATTATTACCCGACCAGAGAACACACGGAAGGGGGTTCACCCTGACGGCGAACAGCCATCGGCCCTGGAGGGAACCATCTCCCCTGAGCCGAACAGGAGGTGGAATAAGAGATTAACGGCGATATTTTTTTTATCGCCGATAAGAGTTTTGCGTTAACGCAGCACGTTAACGCCGATAACGGCCCACCACTAATATATATATAGATAGATAAATAAAAATCTACTTAAAACGGCTCCAAATGTGTTTCCATTTCCGCGCCATTCCAGTCGTATTACTTGCAATCTCAGTTGTAAAAAAAGAAATCAGGTCGGGGATAATCGTTATTAAACTATCATTGTTCCGCTCGCCGGGGCATGCAGGCTTATAAATGCAGCAAACCCTTTCAGCCGTGAGCTCCGCTCGGCCCCTCCCTCACCTGATAGTTTCGCTAACGGCTAGTCCAGAGAGTAGCTACGAGGGAGATGTTGCGCATTGCCGGGTGTTTTGAAAAACTTCTAGATGACGAGAATAAAGGTAAAACTAATTGTGTTGTCTGAAAACACTTCAGACTCACAACAAACTAAAATAATGTGCAAGATTTGTCACGCGCGGACACGCGAGTAACATGACATACGCGACCGAGAGACAGAGAGAGAGAAAGAAAAGTGATATACGACCTGATCTGCACCTTTAAACATCCCGACCAATTTGTTTATTCACTTTAAGTCGAGTCATAGTGGTCTATGACCAAGCAATCAATGAATAAAAACACAGGAAGTTTAAAGCTCCTTAACTCCTGCCACCACAACTGTCAACACTACAATGCAACTGCCTATCCAGCCAGCTCCATGACATAAATAAATCATGCCCTTACATTCAATGCTAGCAAAAGACGTGCCCTATCAACACCATTTACAACTGGTTATTTTTATTTTGACATATTTTTATTAAATTATTAAAAATATGTTTCACTTATTTAGCCTATTTCTATTCTCCCTGTTTTCAGTTCAATTAGGCCTTTGTTTAAAGTCCAAAGTCATGGTGTTTTTAGAAAAAAACCTTGTTAAAAGTAAAATAAATGCATAATGTTCTTAAATCAATGATTAACTGTCTTTAATAATCGTGATAACACAATGTGATTACTCAAAATAATCATGATTATGATTTTTTCATAATCAAGCAGCCCTACCTTCTTCCATGGTTTAGATCAGGGGTTCTCAACCTTCTGCATGCTGGGCCCCCCCAAAGCTGGGTCATTGCAGTTGGGCCCCCCCACCGACCCTGACAACCCCCCCTCCCCCACACACACACACCACCCTACACAGATAGATAGATAGATAGATAGATAGATAGATAGATAGATAGATAGATAGATAGATAGATAGATAGATAGATAGATAGATAGATAGATAGATAGATAGATAGATAGATAGATAGATAATCTATTATTGTTATTATCACAAGGGCTAGGCCAGTGGCGCACCTTTGAGTTGAACATTGGGTTTAGGGTTGGGGTCCGGAAATTTCTTGTATTTTAACGTTAGATTCTGGTGCACTTTAAAAGCTAATTATGAGATTGTATCAATGAGACACTGAGGAAATGTTTTTTTTTTTTTTAAATCTCCTTAGAAGAGAAGAAAATAGTAGCCTAAATAGAACATACACAGAATAAATTCTACCTGTTATGAAAAAGCTTCACAAAACAAAGTCTATGATCAATGGGAAACACTGCTGTCTGACAACCCAGTTCAGAGAATGTTTCAACTATTGAGTCTTGGATTTGGAAAGCCAGATTTAGCTCAAAATGCTACCTGCGATTAATGTGCTGTGCAGCCTTAATGCGGAGTTGTGTGTGTCTCAGTGGCGATTCCAGGAAATTTTGACTGGGGTTGGCCAAGGTGGGCCACAGAGCTAGAGTGGGGTGGCCATCGCACCCCTGAATGAATAGCATGTGATATGCTGTACAACCAATTCAAAGATGATTTATAATCCCAAATGCCCAAATCATGTTAGTATCCATTGTAATGTTTGTCAGAAAACTAAACCCCTGAAGGGGGGTCTGGGGGCATCCCCCCCAGAAGATTTTTTTGTGTTTTTAACATGTAATCTAAGCATTTTGGTGCATTCTGGCGAAGATAATAAAGGAAAAAGTCAATATTTATTTCAGTTCAGATGAATAGTAAAATTAGCAAGACAACATAACTTGCTAACAGCCAGATGCCTAACAACTGGACAGAGGGACGGATGACAACTAGCTTTTGACCAAATATCTTGCTAAAAAAATAAACCTTTATTTATGAAATTCTGCCCTAAGAACATGTTACACTTGCTAACTACAAACTTAAATTTTTTTATTCAGATTTAAAAAAGCTGCTGGGGCACGTGCCCATACACGTGCATGGGTGGCATGCATGTCACAAGCACACTTATGCTGTTTTCAAGACCTTTGCTGACCAGAGACCAGTTCTAGAGGCCACAGTCCTACCATTAATTCAGTACTTGAAAATTGCAAACTGATGTCATATCAGTGGATTGGAGTGTTTGTGTGATGAACTTGGCAACTACCTATCAAAAAAAGTTAAGAAAGAAAAAAAATACATATCATCTCTGAACTAGGCTACATATCAGGAAAAAAATTGAAATTACAAAAAAAAAAAAAAAAAAAAAAAAGATTAAGATTTTTTTTTTTTTCATCCCCCTCGCGCCCCCCCGGTAGAGTGTCCGCGCCCCCCCGGGGGGGCGCGCCCCACCGGTTGAGAACCACTGGTTTAGATCAATTAGAAACAATTAAAGTATTAAACAGGTAGGCCTAGTCATTATTAGTATTTTGACTTCATATCTACAGGTTGGTTATTGTGATTTCATAAGCGTCAGTGAGCTCCATGGTAACGCAGTGATTGACAGGCTGACTGAAATGCTCTTGAGCTGGACAGAAACTCCCCTCTCCCAACCCAACACCCCTCTTAAAATACACAAACCGTTTGCCTTTACTGTCGCGACCCCCAAAAAAGTCGGTCGCGTACTGACCCCCCAAAGGCCCATTCTGAGCCAGGAAAAACCCTGGTTAGGGTGTCTTTAATGATTAATTTATTCTTTATCACAATAAGTTAGAAAAAGTGAGGGGTACACATTTCAAGTCAATACCTTAAGCTTCAATTTAATGTAGGAATGACTATTGAAAGATGTTTAGGTGATGAGCAATTCTCACTAGAGTAAAAAGTGTGCCTACTATCCCGGTCTCCCCTATTCTATACAAAGTTTGTATTTACAAATTTTTTTCTCCTGTACTGGAAAATACCTGATATTTTCAATGCTTTTGCCAATATTATATGGTGTTTTTCTACCAATATACAAAACAATTACTTTTAAGATGCCATACTAACTAAATTACAAAACCTAAAAAAGGAAAAACTTTCTAAAATTGGCAAACAATATTATTTAAATATTGGCAATCCTGGCAACCACTTTTAACAACTTTTAAAAGTTGTTGCAAGTCTGGCAACCAGGCATCAGCTTTTGTTTGCAGAAACTGAAAACATGGATGGCATTTTTAGTCCCTCTGCTCTCATCATGCTTTACTGGACTTACAACAACATTCTTTGTAATTTGTGTTTGGTCTGATGCTATACAGAATTGTAATCTTCTGTGTTTTCAGTTTATACTCTTCTGCTGTGAGCAGGTGTAACATCGGCAGGAGAGATGCTGCTCAGTGTGCTGAATGTTACTATTCACTAGTATCGCTTGTTCACACTAGCACCGTTTCAAATGAATGGCGCAAGGTGACATCGCGTTATGGGAGGAAATGTGTCAGTCTGCAACCACGTCTGTTCGATCTGTGCCTGTGAGCTGTTGGGAGCAACACTTCACTTGTTAACAACTGTCTGCGAATGACCAGGCGACCCCCCATTCTACAGTGTGACAGGCTTTGCTGACGCTGGAGAAGCTAGAGAACAAAGACAGGGGGATCAATGTTGCATTATATTATTAGAAGTATTATTATTATAAGATTTTATAATTTTTAATTTTACTGGATTTTTTAGTAGGCAGTCATGTCTTATCTATAACAAATTCTACATCCATACTTCGTCATGGTTTGTTGCTATAATTTGTTCATGAGTCTGTCTTCCTCCAAATGGTCTCAAATTGCATAATACATATTTAATTACAATCAATCTGAACATGAACAAGGCACATACACCTCTATTTGATTCAGTGGAGTTTCTTGGAGCATCATGAAGAGAAGCATTTAATCCTCACATGATCCACCATGGAATTGATCAACAAATCTGTGAGACTATTAACTAGTATTATGGAAGTTAATGGTAATCCCTGTTCTTCTGAGCTGCTGTTTTGGAGGAAAACAATATTAGATGGATTACAATATAATCCATTGGTGATAAATAGATAAATGGTGATATCCAGATAATAAATAGATTTCACGTGTGTGTGTGTGTGTGTGTGTGTGTGTGTGTGTGTGTGTGTGTGTGTGTGTGTGTGTGTGTGTGTGTGCACTTAAAACAACTGTATTTGAAGTAATTTTTTTATGAAATTCATATTTTTTTTTGTTTAATGTGATCTAACAATCCCTGCAAACATCCAAGTGAGTTGCAGTATATCAAATGGCTTTATACTGTTTACTATCTTTACATAGAAAACATCAAGAATATGGGAGACTACCGCTCCAGTTGCATTTGGTTATAAATATTTCATTACTACATTTAGCACATTTTGCATCTTGCACATTTTCATATTTTAGTGTGTAACTCATAGTGTAGATTTGTGGCCTCTGTCAGTCTTGGTGAATATTTGTGATCACTATACATCTCATGGGTCTAGCATAAATTGAGGGAAAATGTATTTGTGTTTTTGGTGTCTGACGGTGTTGACATAAAATAAGGAATGGCAAGCTAAAAAGCCCATTTTGATAAGGAATGGCAAGGTAAAAAGCCCATTTTAATAAAAAAGGACAAAAGCTGGGAGAGTAGCTTAGTATATGTTGGATACATACATGTAATTTAATTTGCCTAAATATAGGCTTTGTATTTTTTCAACATTGCACCCTGTTTTGTCCCACTTCTCAAGAATCACTGATTTGTTTGAACTAATCCTGAAAAACATCAAGTATGCTAAAAAATGTGGTAAAACAAATACTGACAATGCTTTTTTGTGTATCAAGATAAACTTACAGAAAGAGTCTGTAATGAAAAAAATATTTTAAGTCTAAAGATACTCAGCCAAGGTGTCAGTTGTAAGTGTTCCTGAGACAATATTCCTGGTATTAAGTATTCTGTACCGCAGACTAAATGTGAATGAATGCTGCTGGAAAATAGCTGCAGGAAAATTATCCAATGCCTTTGACTATGCAGGTAGAGAGCAGAGGGATTAAGATGTAGACAAAAGCAGGGAAAGTAGATAACGTAATCTAGTGAATAGAACAGCGTTGGTTTAACCTGGATGGTGGTTTGCGTGTGTGTGTTTGAGAAAGAGAGTTTCCCATTAACAACAGATTATAATCACATCTATTGATTCATTGGGACTTGAGTGATTCGTATATCTGGTAACTGCACAGCGATTGTTTGCTCAAAAGCTTTATCCTGTGTTTGGAATGGATACATGTGCTGCTCAGCCCACAAGAACTTTATTTGCATGATAACATGAAGCAATCTGTAATACTTGCAAATAGTATTCAAATGTTTAAATTTGACTGGCAAATATTTATTTGTGTAAATAAATCACACATGATGAATAATTAATCAAAAGAGAATTTCCAAGTGCCTTTGCCGTAATTGGAAATGTTTCCTGCATCAGACATCCCAAATTATAAGTGTCAGTTCAACATCACATGCAAGCATATGCACACACTGTGGGGTGGTGGAAATCATAGTGGTCACACAGTTGTTCTATTGATTGACACCTGAAGGTGATGATGGCAGAATGACAGCTGTGTCAAAGGAATGAGATTTGTCATCTCCTGTGGGACCAAAGCTGTTATGATTTGATGTATGGTAAAAGGGAGACACAATCTCCACAGTCCACATGCAACTAAATATAGTATTTGCTGCAGGAAAAGAAGATCTTTAACCGGTTAATACTAAAGGTTAAACGGTTAAAACTAATTAAATCATCTTAATTTCTCTGAAATCCGTACTCTTATTTTGATATCGCTAAACCGGATGTAAAAATGCCAACTGTCGGTAAAGAATGAAAAGAGTTGTGTAGGCTACTCTCAACTTTATAATAGGTCCATGGTACGCTCCCAGAAAGATAGCCAGTCACAATTTATGGTCACAACACTCCCCTGCCATGTGTTTGTATAATTTAATTAACAGCGTGGGCTCCCGCTAGTTTAACATAGCGCTAGCATTAGCCTTCTTGAGGTGGATGCTGTCCTGCATCTATCACCGTCTCAGTGAGTGTGAGAGAGTGACAGACAGGCAGTGGGTGCCCCTGCACAGACACAGAGAGGTCTGCCATGCTTGTGTGCAAGGGTCAATAGCGAAAATCCGTCATAAACAAAAGCGCAAAGTACCGTTATGCAGTACTGATAACGTCGGAGCTTATCAATACTACGGTCTTTCACAATGTTGCCCCGTTCTCAGCACTAGGCTACTTAGCACCGGGTTTCGGTAGGCTACCCATCCCCTAAGCCTGTGTGTGTGTGTGTGTGTGTGTAAATGTCCATTTTCAGTCACTTATTTCACTTTCTGCTCCTACATTCGCATACTAGACCTCTTCTCACAACAGACAAGGTGCCGTGTGAATGTCAAAATGTAGGCATTTAAATTGGCTACTGATCCCTGAATTGTTTTTAAATTAATATGCAGGTTCTTGGAACAAAAAAAGGTTGGGAGCCCTGCTATAATGTTTCATGTATTTCACTATAAATAGGCTACATTAAAACTTAACTGTTAACCGGTTAATAACTGTTAATTCTTGTGGTTAACCGGTTAAAGAAAAAATTCTAAATGGCCATCCCTACTACATTTTGAAACATTCATTCCATACTATACTAATAGGATGTATTGTTGCACACAAATGAATAATATACTTGTGTCTACAAGTGGCTACTAGGAACTTTGGTGGCTGGCGGCACCTTTGGACAAAAGCGGTAGTATTTTTACGATGCCAGCTGTCATAAAGCTGTTTTCTAGCGCGTGCTGGCCGGTGCAAGTTTCAAATGATTAGGACGTAATATAGTGCAGGTCCATGTTGAAGTGTGAGGGCACA
Source organism: Ammodytes marinus (assembly GCF_949987685.1). Classification (NCBI taxonomy): domain Eukaryota; kingdom Metazoa; phylum Chordata; class Actinopteri; order Uranoscopiformes; family Ammodytidae; genus Ammodytes; species Ammodytes marinus. The sequence goes on from NC_137216.1 coordinate 20,460,269, forward strand.
AAATCTTTTCAGCTGGTTAGTGACACTGCATCAACTCAATGCTAATCAATTCCACACACACCTGATTGCAATGAGTTGATGCAGTATCACTAACCACTCTCACGGAGCTGAAAGATTCCGTGTCGTCACAGACAGCGAATGAACGAGAGACGGCAGTATGGAACACGATGAGGTTATGTGTTCTCTTTCTTAACATTCGTTTCGATGTCTCACTATGGGATACGCCCCCTCGCGTATTCGCAGAAGCATCAATAACATTACGCCAGCCCCAATTGGCTGGCAGTCATGACGTCTGAGTCAGGACCTCACGCCTTATAAACTCCTGACGCAGCGTCACTCGCCATTCAATCACCTCTTCTCGCTTCCGAAGCAATATATCTCCATACTGGTTTCTGCTGCTTACTGGCTTAACTGTCCTCTGTCGGAGCGGACACCTCCGTAGCCGGACGCTAGCGCTGCATTTACCAGTGGACTGCCTTCACCATAGGTAAGTTTTTGCGAGATTTCTTGGCTATACCTAGCAAGCTAACGACACAGCTGCGGTCACCTCACTGCTGCTTGTCTACCGCTCGAGCTAGGGTTATCTCTCCAGATAACCCTCTTTTTCTCTCCCTTTAGCACACCAGCTAAATGGATACAGCTGCAAAGATAGCTATCCCCAGGGGACAGACGGAATCCACCCGCCTGTGCACCTGCGGGAACAAGATTTCAGCGAAGGATACACACCAAGTATGCTCCGCTTGCCTCGGGCTGCAACATGCCCAGGCTGCAGTCAACGACCCCGGCTCGTGCATACATTGCTCCCGCTACACAGCGAAGAGCCTCCGCCGAAGGTTGGCTCGCCAAGCTTGCCTTTCGGATAGGGACCCCGTCCTGCCCGGTGCCAACCGCGAGGAACCCCAACCCGACCTGGTTGAGGAGGACATTCCTGAGGAGGAGGTTCAAGGCTGGGGCTCGACACTTGACCTGCTAGACCCGCTGACCGAGCCGCCCCTCATGCTACACTATGAGGAGGACGAGTCAGCAGATGACTTTCTGGTGTCGGACGAGGACGACGAAGATGATTCTTCCTTCGTCCCCGCCACACAGACCGGCTCTCCGTGCCTTTCTGCCGCCAAGGGGGAAGAAGGGGCTGCACAGCCTCGGCTCCCCTCGAGCGTGGATATGCACGACGTGTGTAAACGCGCAGCCGAAAAACTGAAAATCCCGTGGCCGGCTGCCGTGGCGGAGGCCCCGCGGTCCCGTTATGAGGGGAAGAAATTACCCCAGGCTAAACGGGCTTTGAGGTAACTTCTCCCGGTGTTCCCAGAACTCCTGGATGAAGTAACAGTCTCCTGGACGGACAAACCGTATTCCAGCAAGACCCCAATCCAAGGTGCGTCTTCCTTGGATTTTGAAGGGATGGATAAGCACGCCATGGCTCGGATTCCGCCCATGGAACCGCTGGTTGCTGCCCACCTCCACCCTCGTCTGTCGGCTGTCTCATCTAGGCCACCAACTCTCCCCAATAAGTCCGACCGTTTTCAGTCAGCCATGACCGAAAGGGCTTACAAGCCGCTTTGTCCGTGAGAGCGCTCAATGTCTCCTCCATGTTGTCTGCCTACCAAGCAGAGCTTTTCGAGGACATGATTGACGTGCCAGAGACCGCAGTATGGGACGAAATAACCACCATCGCGGATATCTGCCTGCGGGTCCAGCGCTGCGCCGTACAATCTGTGGGAAAGTGTATGTCGATGCTGGTGCTACAAGAACGGGCGAGATGGCTCAACCTGACAAATTTGTCAGATAAAGAAAAGGAGGACATCCTAGACATCCCCGTCGTCCCGGAGGGTATTTTTGGCTCTGCTCTCGCCTCTATGCAAAAGAGGTGCGAGGCCAAGAAGAAAGACGATGAAGCTTTGCAGCTCTGTCTACCTCGGAGGGCACAACCAGCTGCACAGCCACCTGCCAGGCAACCGTTCGCCCAGACGGGCTCAAGAAGCGGCCCGCCCGCTTTCCGCATCCCAAGGCGACCCAAGACTCACGCACCGGCCCCAGCGAACGTCGCCCCGGCCGAGACCAGGCCCGCCTGGCCGAGGAAGCCTTACAACCCATCCCCTAATCGGGCTGGCCAGCCGACTCCGGCCACCAGCCAGGTGAGGAGGAGGAAGAAGGCTGTTTAGCAGCCCAACCGCTGCTGAAGGTGCCAGCTGTTCCCTGTTCCCTGGCGACCCCAGCCCGGCCTCCAAGTGTGCCCGGGGAAGACATCCCCTGTGCCAACCCTCCCTCTCGGCGACGCATGGGCCCGGAGCCCTGTTCGTGTGTTCCGGCCAAGAGGAGAAGAGACGCTGTTCAAATGTTGGATTGTTCAATGCCACATTTTATGTTGAGTCTCACAAGCACATTACATTCTGTGAAAATAAAAATGTGTCCACTGTCGCAGCCAGGCACACAGCCGAGGGCACAGTACAATTTTTGAAACAGAAAAAAAGTGATAAACACGAAGTTGCAAAACATAGTGCTATTATCCCCTATAACACCGCCAGGGGGGGCCAACGCCCTTCCTGGGGTGACAAGTCTCACAAACTCTGTCCCGAGTCTATCAGCTCGCACATGCGCAGCAGTAGCCGGGCGAGCCGAACACTGTCAACCGCTAGAGGGCGGCATTGTAAAGCAAAAGCAGATCTCCAAAGATTGTGTAGGTCAGACAGAGCTTTACTCCCCTCTATCTTTATGGATAGAGAGTTGGAAGAAATACACGGCGTCAAAGTGGGTGATAAAAACGCTCGCCAAGGGCTACAGGCTCCAATTCGCCGCGGTGCCTCCTCGTTTCAACGGCCTGATTGCTTCCCGTGCTCAGGGAGAGTCTGCCCGGGTGCTACGAGAGGAAATTTCCGCTCTGTTAAACAAAAATGCTATTCGAATAGTGCCATCCGATCAGAAAGCGGAGGGGTTCTATTCGAGGTATTTCCTGGTCCCAAAGAAAGGGGGGAGCGGCATACGCCCTATCCTAGATTTGCGTGTTTTAAACAGGTATCTAAGGATATACAAGTTTCGCATGCTCACACAGGCAGTCCTGTTACGCTTGGTTCGCGCGGGCGACTGGTTCACATCAATCGACCTGAAGGACGCGTATTTTCACGTTCCCATTTATCCTCACACAGAAAGTACTTGAGGTTCATGTTTCAGGACACAGCATACGAGTACCTAGTGCTCCCGTTTGGCATGTCTCTGAGCCCAAGGGTGTTTGTGAAATGCGCAGAAACAGCGCTAGCCCCTCTCAGGGAGATGGGCATACGCTTGGCCACCTATTTGGACGACTGGCTACTGTTAGCACAGTCAGAGCAGGAGGCTGTGGCACACACAAGCATGGTGTTAACGCACTTAGCCGATCTCGGCTTTGTAGTGAACAGGGAAAAGAGCGTGTTGACTCCGAGTCGGAGCATAACGTTTGTGGGCCTGCAATTGAATTCGCTTGCTCACACAGCACATCAGTCAACCGAGAGAGTGGAGTCTTTCAAGTCCACTCTCGCGCGTTTTGGCATAGAGAAACGGGTCACGTTAGGTCTGTGTCTCAGGCTGCTGGGACTCATGGCCTCAGCCCTGGTGGTGGTGAGGCTGGGCAGACTTTATATGAGAGATTTCCAACATTGGGTGGCTTCTCTCAAACTGGACCCCATTCGTCACAGACACCGCAGAGTGATTGTGAATGCGTCTTGCGCTCTGGCGCTTCGCCCGTGGAGACAGCTATCCTTTCTGACGGAGAGCGTGCATATGGGCACGGTTACGAGCAGAAAGGTGGTGACAACGGACGCCAGCCTGTCAGGCTGGGGTGGTGTGTTCGAGGGCAGAACGATAAACGGGGTTTGGAGCATGGATCTCCATCACGCCCATATAAATTATTTGGAGCTACTAGCAGTGTTTCTAACACTGAGACATTTTCTCCCGTTACTCCAAGGGCATCATGTGCTAGCGAGGACGGACAATACGTCCACTGTAGCCCATATCAACCGTCAGGGAGGTTTGTGCTCTCGGCAGTTGCACACTCTGGCACGCAAACTGATATTGTGGAGCGATGCTCATCTTCTCTCTTTGAGAGCGACACACGTCCCCGGGATTCAGAATTTCGGTGCCGACCTCCTGTCACGGGGCGACCCTCTTTACGCGGACTGGAAGCTCCATTCGGCTGTAGTCGATCAGATTTGGACACGGTTCGGCCGCGCATCAGTGGACCTGTTTGCGTCAGGCGAGAACTCACAGTGCCCGCTGTTTTACTCCCTATGCAGCGCTCCGCTGGGAGTGGACGCATTTGCACACGAGTGGCCTCGCGTCCCTCTTTATGCGTTTCCCCCGCTGTCTCTGATTCCCCCGACGTTGTGTCGGGTGCGGGAGAATCGGCTGTCTCTGATATTGATCGCTCCTTATTGGCCGTCGATGTCTTGGCTGGCGGAGGTGAAACAACTCCTCCGCGGCTCCCGTGGCCCCTGCCGTGGCGGAGGGATCTGTTATCTCAGGCCCGCGGCCAGATATTTCACCCACACCCGGAGTGGCTCGTCCTTTGGGCTTGGCCCGTGAGTGGTTTAACTTGAGACATACGGGGCTGTCTCAGAGTGTCATTGATACTATTCAGAGTGCTAGAGCATCATCCACTAGATCACTGTATGATGCTAAGTGGAAGGTGTTTGAGGAATGGTGTGTTAGGGCACATGAAATTCCCTTTCAGTGCTCAATTGGTGCAATTCTGTCCTTCTTACAGGACTTAATTGACAAAAAGAAGGCATTTTCTACAGTCAAGGTTTATTTGGCTGCTATTTCTGCCTGCCATGTTGGTTTTGAGGGTAAGACGGCAGGTCAACACCCTCTGGTTTGTAGGTTTATCAGGGTTTTTCCTGCATTCAAAATTTTTTGGCGCCCGCCAAAGGAATTTTAGCGCCCGCTAAAGGAAAATCCTCAGCGCCAAAGTGTTTTTTTTATTTTTTTTTGTTATAGATAAATAAATAAAAATCTACTTAAAACGGCTCCAAATGTGTTTCCATTTCCGCGCCATTCCAGTCATATTACTTGCAATCTCAGTTGTAAAAAAATAAATCAGGTCGGGGATAATCGTTATTAAACTATCATTGTTCCGCTCGCCGGGGCATGCAGGCTTATAAATGCAGCGCACCCTTTCAGCCGTGAGCTCCGCTCGGCCCCTCCCTCACCTGATAGTTAAGCTATCGGCTGGTCCAGAGAGTAGCAGGGAGATGTCGCGCATTGCCGGGTGTTTTGAAAAACTTCTAGATGACGAGAATAAAGGTAAAACTAATTGTGTTGTCTGAAAACACTTCAGACTCACAACAAACTAAAATTATGTGCAAGATATGTCACGCGCGGACACGCGAGTAACGTGACATACGTGATCGCGAGAGAGAGAGAGAGAGAGAGAGAGAGAGAGAGAGAGAGAGAGAGAGAGAAAGAAATACGACCTGATCTGCACCTCTAAACATCCCGACCAATTTGTTTATTCACTTTAAGTCGAATCACAGACCAAGTAATCACTGAATAAAAAACATCCTGCCACCACAACAGTCAACACTACAATGCAACTGCCTATCCAGCCAGCTCCATGAGACATAAATAAATCATGCCCTTACATTCAATGCTAGCAAAAGACGTGCCCTATCAACACCATTTACAACTGGTTATTTTTATTTTGACATATTTTTATTAAATTATTAAAAATATGTTTCACTTATTTAGCCTATTTCTATTCTCCCTGTTTTCAGTTCAATTAGGCATTTGTTTAAAGTCCAAAGTCATGATGTTTTTAGAAAAAAACCTTGTTAAAAGTAAAATAAATGCATAATGTTCTTAAATCAATGATTAACTGTCTTTAATAATCGTGATAACACAATGTGATTACTCAAAATAATCATGATTATGATTTTTTCATAATCGAGCAGCCCTACCTTCTTCCATGGTTTAGATCAATTAGAAACAATTAAAGTATTAAATAGGTAGGCCTAGTCATTATTAGTATTTTGACTTCATATCTACAGGTTGTTTATTGTGATTTCATAAGCGTCAGTGAGCTCCACGGTAACGCAGTGATTGACAGGCTGACTGAAATGCTCTTGAGCTGGACAGAAACACCCCTCTCCCAACCCCACACCCCTCTTAAAATACACAAACCGTTTGCCTTTACTGTCGCGACCCCAAAAAGTTGGTCGCGTACTGACCCCCCAAAGGCCCATTCTGAGCCAGGAAAAACCCTGTTTATGAAAGGTGCCCGGAGACTGTTACCCAGCTCCAGACCTATCACACCCTCTTGGGACCTGTCTGTGGTCCTGGAGGCCCTCACCAGGCACCCGTTTGAGCCTATAGAACACATAGACATGAAGGTCTTGTCTTTTAAGGTGGCTCTGTTGTTGGCTTTAGCCACAGCTAAGCGGGTGAGTGATATGCATGCTCTTTCTGTTCACCCTGCATGCATGCGGTTCACCCCTGGTAACCATGGGGTGACCTTGTTGCCTAACCCGGCCTTCGTCCCTAAGGTGATCAATACATGTTCACCGGTGGACTTAACAGCGTTCCAGCCACCGCCTCATGGCTCGGAGGAGCTGGAACGGCTACATGCACTCTGCCCGGTTCGTGCTCTGCATGTTTATGTGGAGAGAACTAGGGCTTTTAGGAAAGCAGATCAGTTATTTGTGTCTTGGGCTAAACCTCACTTGGGCAAGCCCATCACAAAACAGAGACTTTCTCATTGGATAGTGGATGCTATTTCACTGGCATACTCTAGTGCTGGCCTTCAGGTCCCGGCTGGGCTGCGAGCTCATTCTACCAGAGGTAGAATGAGCCTTTTGCAAGGTTTTATAAGTTGGATGTGACTTCTCCGAGCCTGGCCCATGCTGTCCTAAGCGTGGCCTCCTTGGGGGACTTGCCTGGTCCACAAACCTCTGGGTGAGGGGGGTTGGTAGTCAGTCGTTCGAGATAAGCTTGTCTGGCAATACGGGAGTCTCCGTATTCCATAGTGAGATATCAAAACGAATGTTAAGAAAGAGAACTATTGGTTACTTTCGTAACCCCTGTTCTCTGAGTAACATGAGTGAGATGTCTCACCGGACCGCCCTTCTTGCTATTTGGGGGAAGCGAGAAGAGGTGAGCTTGTTTTTGAATGGCGAGTGACGCTGCGTCAGGAGTTTATAAGGCGTGAGGTCCTGACTCAGACGTCATGACTGCCAGCCAATTGGGGCTAGCGTAATGTTATTGATGCTTCTGCGAATACGCGAGGGGGCGTATCCCATAGTGAGACATCTCACTCATGTTACTCAGAGAACAGGGGTTACGAAAGTAACCTATAGTTTATGTTAATAATGACTATTTCAGATTAATAATGGTCATCTGATGATTGTGAAGCAAAGTAAATTTTGATTTAGTACCGTTCATTCATTTAGGAGTAAACACTGCAGGACTAGTTCACTCACGTTAAATTGTTTACACGTTGCTTGGCAACGCCCTCCTCCCGCCCGTCTATCAATCTCCCTTTTAGCTTTTAGTTGTTCTTCATTGAATTTTCGTTTTTTTCTTTGATGGTTCTGCCCCTTTATCAGCCATTATGACGACAAATAAGTCTCAAACAAGGCTCCCCTTCCCTTACCTGGAGGAATAGGCTACTCAAATCGCGTTGCTGCGCTACACTGAAATCTGCATGCGCAAGCAGAACATCGGACTGGGTGTGCGACCAGACTAAAGGCATTGATAAAAACTATATAAAAACTGCTTTCTTTGCACTGATGGTCTTGTTTGCTGTTAAAGGTAATCCATGATTATCAGAGGAAAAATTTGGTTGTTTCAAAGATATTTTAAAGTTACTCGTAGCCGCTTTAATCCTTGAAATTAGTGAATTGTTGAAAGTGTGTTATTTGTTAGGGCATCCTTTTCTCTCTTCAGCAATTTCACTTGTAATTGCTGCTTATAACAGCAATTAAAATCTCTGTCATATAATGACGGCCTCTTCACTGTATCTCTACTCTCTGTGTACCTCACTGGTGAAATGCTTGCCCTAATCGTAGCTGTAGAAATTATTAGGACGTCACACCAATCCATTATCCAGTTGCTGTTCTACCAGTGATGAGTTGATTTGCCTTCTAGCAGAATGTCTCACATTGAGACTTTGTGTTACCTTTTATCCCAAGGTTCCAGCACTCACCCCTCCCTGATACAGCATGTTACATGTCTTACTATTGCTGGAGGCACAGATAGCAAGATTTTGCTGGAGCCGTTCATTCATCACGTTCGATGGAAAAGCATGACATTTCCTTGTCAGATACACTGGTGTGAGGTCTGGATGTCATCGGTTAACTGTTAATGAGGTAGTCATGGCGTTATCCTTTAAAAAATAGTATACTGTCGGCTAGCGAGGTGTGGACGTCTTGTATTTAGCAATAACTAGTCTAATTGTACCATTAAAGTCAGTAAAGTGCAAACACTACCTGGGCATATACGCATGCAAAAACAATTATTCAAATGTTTTATTATTATCACCCTAGGCACAAATGTGACACACACACACACACACACACACACACACACACACACACACACACACAAACGTGGTATATTATGTTACTCAGGTAGATTGAAGAGTAGTGTTCTGGCAGTATTTTGCAGAGGATGCAGCAAGTTGTGTCTGTGACCTGATTTCTTATGATAGGAATTACTCGAGCATTCAGTCTCACACACACACACACACACACTCACTCACAATCTGTCTTTCTCTTTCAAGCTCCCTCTGATGTTCGTCTCCATTCAGTACCCTAACAAAATTAACCTTACCTGTTTCTCACATTCTTTCATTCCATCTCCACATGACCTTGTTTGACAGCAATGTGAGAAAACAGCTCAAAGCCTATAGCAGAAGATGGAGTATCTATAACCTGCAGAACAGTGAGCACTGACACAGGTTTCTAAAATTTGTGTCACAACCCTGCTTTAGTCACGCACTGTACACCCCCTTAAGCTGTTTCACGTGTGTGTGTGTGTGTGTGTGTGTGTGTTTCTGCTGCGGTCTTTCGTGCAATCTCACTTTCTCTTTTTCTTTTTCTCTTTCCCTTTGCTGTTTTTACTGACATCTCTCCTATTTTATGTCTTTCTTTCTTTCTTTCTCCTATCTCGTCCATCCTCAAGTTGTCACCATCGTTGTGCAATATATCTCTTTTTCAATTTAAAGCCTTGGGCACTCATATATGCAACTCATCCTACATAGTACAAAATCTTAGAGACTGCCCTACAGACACACTGACACTGCAAGCACATAGTGCATGTTGCATCACTTACCACTGTGTGTGTGTGTGTGTTGGAGCATGTTACATACATGATAGGGTATGTGTTCATTCCATTCTAGTAAAATATGTTTATCTACAGTTAATACGTGCCCAGTTTAAGACTGTTGATGAGTACTTAACCTGTCACCGCACCAAAAGCCGCACTGCAGCAGCTTCTCTGTCTCTCTCTCTCTGTCTCCCTCTATGTAGCTGTCCTTCTATCCAATTTAACGCTGTTTCTCTCTTTCTCTCTCTCTCATCCCTGTCTCTTGCCATCACTTGCTTATTTGTCTTCCTCTTGCTCCCCCTGCTGTATCTGAATTTTCTTAATTTTACATTCCTATCCTTGACCTCCGTTCATGCTCTCTCTTAATCTCTCTTTCTCCCTCTCTTTATTTCTATCTAATGTTGGGAGGACAGATCACCCCCCTCCCTGCCTTTCTTCTGTAAGAAGGTAGAGGATTGTCCAAAGATGTGTGCATCCTTGTGTGAGTCTTGATGTGATGCACTGCATATGTGTGTGTATATGTGACAGGAGACTAGGAGGGGTGTGTGTAAGGAGGTGAAGAGCATTGCGTCATTGGGGGTGTGTTGAGTGGGAGGTCGGTCGAGCAGGCTGTCAGTCAGTGACGCGAGCGGAGCACGTGCGTCGGTCATGGCTCAGAAGACATTGTGCGGCGGTTATCTGGCTGTAGGCGAGGAGAGCTAGAAACAGCCGCAGCTTCTCTTGCCCGACGGTGTGATTTAAGGAGAGAATGTCTGTGTGAGTGTATGTGTGTGCGGCTGGTGTGCGGGTGGGTGTGTGTGTGTGTGAGTCTGGGTCTGTGCGCATGTAGATGCTGCATGAGCTGCAACCGGAGCTGCTGCTGATGGTGAATAATGCAGACAGAGGAACAGAGTTTGGATAGCCAGGGAGCCAGATTAATAATGCATCCTGCCGGGTTACGAGCTCTGCATTAGTTAGTTTTGCTGTAACCTGTAGCTGCCTGCCTGACTTACTGCCTACCTGCCAGCCTTTCTACCTGACTTGCGGACTGACTGACTTCTGTCTGACAGAAAATGTCTCACTACCATTTCATCAAATGCTGTAAGTAGCCACTCACTATCTCTGTAACTGAGCATGAAAGTGTGTGTGCAAGTTGCCATGGATGCATGCCTGACATATTGGTGCTCATAAGCAGGGTCGCACTGTATGGGTTTACATGCATAAGGATTGTGGTCACTCACCAAATGCCGAAACAGCAGCACAGTCTAAACTTCAAATGGATTTGTGTCCCTGTGTGTGTGTGTGTGTGTGTGTGTGTGTGTGTGTGTGTGTGTGTGTGTGTGTGTGTGTGTGTGTGTGTGTGTGTGTGTGTGTGTGTGTGTGTGTGTGTGTGTGTGTGTGTGTGTGTGTGTGTGTGTGTGTGTGTATGTGTGTCTGTGTGTGTGTCCAGTAAGCGGGTGTGTGAGCTTGCTGCAGAGAGCTGCTGCAGATGTGTAAAGTTGACTGGTGAATGCGGCAGGTATTGGCAGAGGGAAAAAAGGATGAAATAGAGCCATGCAGATCCCATGAGCGTCGGTTATATTCATTACCCAGTCACATGCTGACAAAGAGAGAAAGTAATCAGAGATAGGGGACAGAAACTGAGGGTGATTTAAAGGAGTGTTGGACATTGAGGGGGCTGAGGAGGGCTGGTCGCAGGATTGGGGAATGGAAAGGAGGTGAGGACGGATGAGTGACATATGATGAAGGGAGACAAGTGGTGCCAAGGATGATGAGCAGGGAGGAAGGAAGGATCGTGATGCTGATCTATGAGAGGTGATGAAGGAAGGATGTAAAGGGAGAATGAAAGAGGACAAATCTTTGAATTCTGTAATGCAGTCCAGGCTGTCATTAAGCCTCTTCTTGACTCTGAAAACCCTACCTGTCTCACCCCCAAATGTCTCCCTTTTACACTCGTACATGTATTTATATATATCCTGCACATTTATGCTATCTGCAGTTTGCAGCCTGTGTGTGTGTGTGTGTGTGTGTTTGTGCAGGTGTGTGTTTGCTATTTTCTAATGTACAAGGTTCCTGCGGTGCTGTCAGAGTTATTAGCTGGAGCCTGCTTGGCATGTTCCACAGTCAACCAATAACTGATAGCCTGGAGATGGGATGGGAGAAGAAAGCTCCTGCTATTTATCCCCCATCTGTCTCTCTTTCTGTCTCTCTCTTTCTCTCTCTCTCTCCTTCAGATTCATTCAGACCGATTTCCCAGATTCAGTCCAGCAGTCCTTTCCCACTCTCATTCACAATTCATCTACCTGTTCAGAATTCACGTGTTATTTTTATTTGACTATTCAGAGCAGACAGTAATTTTTTTGCAAATATTATTTACATTGTTTTGTGCCAACGTTTAAAAATAATTTGCTCAATTAAGTTGGAATGATGTGTCTTGTCATCAGGTAGCTGGATGTGTGTTTTCATACTGACTTCATGTGAACAAATGGAAATTCAAGTATTTTTGATTGAGGGATATTTCGCACAATTTTTGCACATTTAGCGTCATGACATTCATGAGGGTAAAGATTTTATAGTCACAATATGGCACATTTCAAGTGAACCTTTTAGCTCACTTAACTTAGATCATTATTTATTTAGAGGTGCATTTGTATCACTTAAGGAAAACATCCTTACTAAAAAGAAAAGGTTATTTACGTCAGGGTTTTCAGTGATTCTTGGTCATTCTTTTTTAATGTATGCTAATGGATACCCATCGGTATTCTGAATATGAATACTGTCATCGCTTGTGTGTGAGTCTTGTTTTCAATATGCCATGTTATGTGACGTCTGTCATGTGCTGGAAGTTTAAAGGTTGATGTAAGTGACTGTAGCCTTGAATCTATGTGTAATTGATGATCCATGCTCTAATTCTTATAGGTTTCTACTAGAGATTAATCTAATTTGAACCAGGATGTTTACAATGTCAATGAGTTATTGTGAGTGTATTTTTGTGTTTGTATGTAGTTGCCCAAACTTCGGCATAATTTCCAAAAGTAAAATACATATGAATCAGACACCTGACATGAACACTATACTAAAGACCCCCCCTTTTGTTTGCAACCTGAACACAAAATAACTTTTTTTACATGCCTAACTAGAGCAGATGGCACTGGTGTATTGTGCAGGCGGTGTGTGTGTGAGTTTGTAAAAACAGCGTGTAGGGGGCAGGTGTTTGAATGAGTGTCTAGAAACAGGGAAAAAACAATAAGAGACACAGTAGCGTTGCTTGCCTGCCAGCATTGCTTTGTCTTCCCATGCTTACGAACTGGTCCCAAACACACCTGGCCCAACTGATGAGAAACCACCGTTTACTGTATGAAGTACCAAGTAGAGCACAGTCCATTCAGGGACTGTTGAAGGCCATTTTTATATTGTTGTGTTGCCTTCCATCCTCGATGTTAGTTCTGTATAAAGACTGTTGCATGTCACTCTGTTGATATGCAAAGATATAAATAGAGATGATGAAGTAAAAAAAGAGGCAGCAGGATAAGAAGAGATAAAACATGTGAACACAATTTGCAGGGAAATTGGACAAAATCAAACTGCTTTATCCCGTTTTCTCGTTTCTGTCATAGGCTATTATTATTTTTTTTTACCAATAAACAAGTAAAGGAGAATTCGGCTCGTATTTTCGTTTCTGCATTCCAGCAAGAAAACGGTAAAACAAAAATAAGAATGGTTATCTCGTTTCTGTCACTTTGGATTCAATCCAAAAATCCAACTATTCAAACGTACACGGACCCATGGGGACAACATGGTTTACTTAAAAGGCACTAGCAAACTTTCCACTGAGAGTTCCCATTTACAGAGGAAGAGAGAGATGAAACAGAGAAATAGAGAACCACTGGAGATCACTCAAGAGACAATGATGCTCCAGGGACACTTAAAACAAAATGGAGTGAACAAAGGAACAGCAAAGTTGAGTCTGATAAAAGAAGGAATGAGATATAGAGTAGACAGCAGAGGCCAAAGAGGGATTAGTTGTTGAGACCATGGTTGAGACAGAAAGAAAACACAACACACTCTCCTCTTCATATTTTGCTTGTCCTCAGGGGTGGCTCTGACCTACATTTATTAAATCATCAACGCTATTAATGCCAGCTTGACGTACATACCTCATGTAATGTGTTTTTTTTTGTAAAGTGTGTGTTTCTTGATTTTGACCTGAGCACACTCAGTGATTCTCATTCTGAGCCCACCTACTGTACAAGCACTTTCAACTCCAATCATCCCAGCAGATCATAATGTGTTTAGCAGCTGCCTCGCGTTGATATCTGTTTGTCTAAATTCCAGTGAGAGGCAGAGAAATTATGCTGAGTCAGGAGAACCACTTCAACACTGTCAGAGCAGGGAGCGGAGACAACACATAAAATGTTGTTATGCTTTCCTCCACTCACCCCACAGCTATAAAGACACAGCAAATATCCTAGGATTGGCCACATGCAACTGGTCAAACTGGTCATGCAAGCACTTTAAACCAAATCAAGTTTAGGCACTGTTTTGCCTGGAGTAGACTGCAGCTTTTTCACTTACTCAACATATTGTCCCTATCATCCTTTGCATGGACATCTTGATGAAAACATATAATGCATAAAAAAAATTAAATTTCATTTTGCGCAGCTGTATTGTTTTTTTTATTACACCAAAATAATTTCCTTGCTCTCTTTGTCTTCCTCACTAGGTTGTTTCCAGCTATGTAATGTCTTTCGTCAGAACATGGAGATAGACCAGTGTCTGCTGGAGTCTCTCCCCATTGGCCAACGCCAGCGGGTGGTCAGGAGGATGCGCTGTGACCAAATAAGGGCGTACTACGAGAGGGAAAAGAGCCTTCAGCGCCAGCAAGGTGGAATCAAGGTTCGAGCACCGGCCACACACCGTATGAAGCATCACGTACACTTCAGCCTCGCCGATGTCATACAGGATGCCATCATTCACCATGACGACAAAGAAGGTGTGTATGTGGGTGCATGCCCATACTGTGTGAGAGTATGCCTGTTTCTGGATGGTTAAAAAAGATAGTATGTTTTGCACTCAATAAACAGCAGGTCACTGTGTTGTATTGTTTGGAGCAGTCTACTTGACTGAGGAGAACAGAATGCAGCTTTTATCCTTATTCAAACAGCTCTCAATGACAAAAATACCTTAGCAGAGATGATAATGGCCGCGTTTCCCAGATTCGTTAAGAGCCTCTTTGGGCTAAGTACTTCTTTGGAGCACTCTTAAGAACGCTGTGAAAGAAGAATGCGTTTCCCAGATTCGTTCTTAGCGAAAGTAGCTCTTTCACTAAGACGGAACTGTAAGATGGAGCTGACCCACTCTTACAACCTTCTTAGCGACCAAATCGTCAGTGATCATGCCGCGTCAGGGAAATTTATTTCCTCCACTTTTCGAATAAAATAAAACAATGCTCAATGCGGACCACTGGCGCAATAAACATAGACTAAAAAAGGTTTTTAATGAATTACACGTTTACGTTTTCCACACACATGAGTTTATAGTACTACACATAAAAAAACATCAACAACCCTGTGGCATTTCACATATATCAAGGAAACAGATTTAATTGAACTCAGCTGAGCCTCATCCAGAGCGGCTCAACCTGCTAAAAAGGCGTTGCCAAAGTCCGCGCGTGTGAGAAACCATGGCTGTAATACAACACATTCTCGCTGCGAACCAACAGCCTCGCCGTGTGCGAAGCCAGACGGTTTACATAAATGCATACGTGCTTCGGCACTTCTCCCAACTGGACGTGCTATCAGACCGGGCCGTACAGGCAAAGTACTGCCCCGTGCGGAGATCCAACGGCTGATCACTCTGGTGTCTCCACACATCCAGAGCAACCCGCTGCAATTTTCCCTTCAGCCCGAAGATGCAGCCCCTGGCTGCGCAGCGTTTTTAGGAACATATCAACCTTTTCTGAGGTCCAACAACCCCAGCCCCTACCTCTTCACCACCAGTCACCAAGCACTGAGCACTAAACCATAAACCCACAACCACCACACCAGGCTGAAATAAATAAACAGAACCAGCAGATGTAGGCTACATGTAACGTCCTGTACACTATGATTATTGCTGCAGTGTCCGGGTGCTTTACCTGAAAGTATTGTTGCATACAGTATGTGGGAGTATAGTGTCCACGTTTCTGAGGTGACCATGTAACAAGTGGGAAATTAGCGGAAAAACATGCTGTGTTGAAAGGGCGCACAATACGCACACGTCATTAACCTACGCTTAGATAAATTACAAATTGCCTGGGACTTTTTGTTGCTAGGTTTGATACCCTCATTTCAATGCAAAATGATCCACACAATACATGGTTGAAAAGGAAACCAAAGTAGTTTATTGAAACCACATGGGGGAGGGGTGACTCCGCGCTGTCTTTACTGGGCGTCTGCATCACCTGCAACGAAGGGAGATTGATTAGTGAAACCTTCGCACTCTTCCTTTTTGTTTGGGTCTGGAACTCCTGCCACTTCTTCCTCACAGCGCGCCTGTCACGCAGGCTACATGGGCTGGAGGGGGACATCTTTTCGGCTATGGCCTGCCTAACACGGTTCTTCACCGTGATGTTCTTTTTGCCCCTTGTTCCCCCGAATAAAACTCCCCGGCGCTGCCAGACCTCGTCCACTAAGACGCCCATCTCCTCCGCGGTAAACGACGGTGCCCGCTTGTTTCTTTTGCTTCTGCTTTCTTCCATTCTCACGTGTGTGCCTATATCCACGGCCACGGGGTATATATGCGCTAATGGGCTTGATTACTACTTGGATACACTTGTTGCCACACACACACCTGCACCCTCCCCCTCGCCCCCCCCTCCCCCCCACACACACACACGATACATGCGTAGCCTAATTCCACCTGTGTGGGGGAGACCACGGGGCGCTGTGTGTGACGTATGCGCTGATAAAGAGGTGGGTGATCGAATCGCCTGGCATCGATTTATTCAGTTTCAGCACTACCGCGGTGGACAGCTCCCACTAAAGAGCTTCTTTCGCTTCATCTTACGGCTTCTCCAAAGATGGCACTTAAGAAGCCATCTGGGAAACACCTGTATCTTAGCGCTCCGTCTTAGGCGAACCCTTCTTTCGACCCTTCTTTGGTCCCAAAGAACGATCGAATCTGGGAAACGCAGCCAATATCTGTTGCTGAGAATCACTTTTTGTTGGACTTCAGATTAAAGAGGCTCGTTCACTTCCCTGGCAGTGACAAGGGGGGTTAAAATATTTTTCAAAAATAGACAAATTTCAACTATAGAGAACATATGACAGATTATACCTTGGTTGCTGGTCCTGACTGACACAGTAATAAATAGTAGCTAGTTTGTAAGATTGATATAGCTTTTTTATGGTTTATTGGGAGTTTTTACACATGCAACAAAAAGACAACTAATGTCAGTCAATGTACCGGTATATTGCAATATACAGTATGTGTGTGTTCAGACATTCATCCGCTGTGAATTGTGCAAAGGACTATTACATTTGTCGGGCGCACATAATATCTGCCCTGGGACCTCGGTTTAGCAGGTCTGCAGCCCAACACACTCAAGTACTGGCTGTTTGGTGAGATCAGATAGGCGATGCACTTGTAAGATTCAGGTCCTCATTCTTAACTCTAAAGGGCATTGATTTTTTGTCCAACCTCCCCGTCTTTCTTTAAGTTTATGCCAGTCATTTACCCAGCTGTCAGTGTGTATCTGCCAGGACTACAAGCAGCCTCTGCAGGTTACTGTGTTAATCCCTGCTCTCTGGCTGCCAGAGAGGTTCAGCTGGGGTCTGTGGGAGCAGCTGGTGTGCCATTACAACAGCCCTCCTTAAACTGGGGTTCCTTGGCTTGAGATAAATAAGATCTGCTACCTCCTTTTGCCTAATGGCTACCTAGCACCAAGGCACAATGACACTTAACTGGTACCAGACTACCTTTTATTTTGCTATGGTAAAGCCTCCCTCCCCATACCTTAGAGTGGTGTTCACACACAGCAATAATTGAACCTAGATTTAACAACATGCAAACACTTAGGTTACAGTGTGTTGGCACTGTCTTTTTCTCCTCTCTGTTTTGCAGTTTCTGTCTACACTTGGTGTTGTGGCTCAGAACTTGCTGAGAAGTGGCCAGTGGCTAGTGAGCTGGGAGATTAAAGTTTTTCTAACCATTGTTGCTTGAGCTGGCTCTCTTCTCCTTTTGTACAGTGTTATAGCATTTGCTCAGGCTAGAAATATCCCCCAAATAATGTCAGAAAATGACTGAACTTTCCATTTTCTACAAACAATTTTAAGAGAAAAGGGATTGTGCAAACACACTGTGGACCCCCTCTGTTTCACATACAATTTATTTACATACCCATTTACAGAGCCTAGGCTGTGAAACCAGAGTACAGACAGCTACTGTAGCTGATCGTGATACGATATTCAGGGATTTTGACCAAAAGTGATTTTGAAAACAAAAGTTTTGCTGACTCCACCTTTAAAGCCACATGGTTATTCTGTTGGATACGGGTTACATAAAAAGAGATTTGCATTTGACTAATTGACAATGCCAGGATAACCCAGTCTGTTGCCTGGAAAGCAGATCCCAACACAATTTTGAGAGATCAGTGATTCCCCTTATATGATGCAGAAGTTTCATCATACAGTATATCAGATAAGACGACCAGAATTATATAAAAAAAATTTGATGATTTTTTGCTGTCAGTATTACTTTTAAATTGATCAACAAGAATACGGTTGAAGTATGAAGTGTGAAATGAGACTGATGAGGCTGTGTTAAAGCATAAGAGGCCAACAAAAATGCCTGTTAGCTGACAATGATATCTTTAAAATTGCTTTTATCTTGAATAAAATGTGCATTTCTCAACTTGATTAGTTTTCAATGTTCAACTTCGTGTCCACCAGACAGTGATCATTAATTGAAAAATTGACGGAAAGAGCTTGTGAGTGTGTCAGAAATAGACAGATTAGCCAAATAAGATCCTGAGGAGACGGAGGAAATGGCAAACGAAACAGAGACACTCAGAGGGAAAGGAATAAGAGAGACAGATAGTAAGCCTGTTTTTAGTGAACTGGATTAAGAAAAAGATTCGATATCACAGACACAGACACACGCGCAGTCACACAATTGATTTATTTTTTTAGCGGTTGTCTTTTACAGGAAATAAGATAAAGGAAAATTAAATAAATAGAGGCGGGTGTAGAAAAGGTGAACAAGGTAGGGAAATGGAAAATTGGAAAGCAAAATAATTGAAAGCCAGCAGGTAAGGGAAGTATATTGTAGGGTAAAGGTGGAATAAATATATTGACTTAAAGTTAGATAGGAGCATACTATACCTATCCTCCATTCTTCATTTCAATCTGTCTTATGCAAACATCTTGCTCACTTGCGTTTTGACATTTGGTGAAATTGCTTTTCCAAAACCAATCTCTTAACTTCACACAATGACACAAGGGGAACAGCAGCTACCCTTGTAGCCATGCAGCCCTCAATACATTTGTATTATCTCTTCACATATCAACATGATAATTATATTAAAGATGACTTTTTGGTGTCTGTCGTTCTATAAGACAATGACTCCAGTTGAAACGAGAGAAACACTCAGAAAGGATGATAATTATACAGTTTTAAGAAAATGCAACTGCAATTCAGATAAATGTAATGATGACTTTTCTTTAGGTAGACGAGTTTAAAACGGCTACGAGGAACTTTAAAATATCTTAAAAACAGCCTCATGTTTCCTTTGATAATCATAAATTACCTTTAGCAGCAAACGAGACCATCAGTGCAAAGAAAGCAGTTTTTGTATAGTTTTTATTAATGCCTTGGGTCTGGTCGCACACCCAGTCCGATTTTCGGCTATGGTCACATATTCGTATCGGTCGCAGATTTCAGTTTATCTCCAGACAAGGGAAGGGAAGGGGAACCTTGTTTGAGACAGTTATTTGTCATCATAATGGCTGATAACGGAGCAGAACCATCAAAGAAAAAAAGAAAATTGAATGTTGTGTCTTCAGAACATGCTCATTCAGCATGAGAAGTACTGTATTTATTTTTTCAAAGTTCAACCAAGAATAATATAACCTTCATGGCTTGTTATGGAGGTTTTTAATTGAATGTGTAACATAGGATAACATTTAATTTGTTCAATTCTACTACAGGAAATTGCATATGAACATTCAGGAATCTTCCTACCACTGAAAATCTGGCCACGATAAAGCAAATTGACCATTCACTATTTGCTATACCGGGTGCCATACCGTATACCAGATATTTGACCAAATCCTGCTTTAAATGTCATTAACCTACTTTGTAACTTTATGTGTAGGCCTACGCAAGAGATCCTGAGGGTCTGTATTCAGATCTTATGCAAACACAAAAACAGGATGAGGATACAAACTAGAGCATAGAATTATTATCTTTCTGTACATAATTTTAGCTGCAGCAGCTTCTGACGCTTATTGTTGTATCAGCCCATACCTTATTTAGGTTTCTCTCTGTGTCCTCTCTTCCTCTTCCTTTTTTCAGCTCTGCTACCGGTTCCTCTAGTTGCCATGGAAACTCCACATATGTCTTGAACAGCTGTTTTGCAATTTTTCCACAAAATGACAGCAGGCTTTGCTGTGTGCCTTTACCTATCATCAACCTCCTGATAGAGGGGACACACAAACAAACTCCCAAGACCGAAGCTAGAGATCAGCATATCATCAAACATAAACTGGCATATAAAGGTTTAACAGCGAGGGGAAATGACTGATGTTGCTGTTGGACAAGCATAGCTGTTCTACCAAATGTTTTTAAATCATTTAACGGATATCATTTGTTTTATGTATTCATTTGAATACATACATTTTTCTGTTAACGACATTACAACAGATAAAATGTTTTCCTTAATTCATACATTTCCTTAATGTAAACCTGCAACACCTCCTAAATACACTGAAATGCTCTAATGTTTTTTGATTCACCCTTTAGGTTTCCCTTGACAATGTTTCTGTGCTTGGAAGGGTTAAAAATACAAAGAGATATTTTGCACTAACAAGACCCACTTGATTGGTCAAACAGTGGTAGATCTTAATGAATCTGCCGATGGTACAACAGTAATATTGATTCCAAGTTTCCGTTATGCCAGAAAAAACTGACAATCTGCAGCTCTTGACCTACGACCTCTCTTAAGACACATTCAATAATACACCATAAAACTCCTATAGGTTCTTTTGTCACAGCCTATCACTTCTAGCAGGCTCTAACAGATTGGAAGTATTACAGACCACCGACTACCTGGCCACTTAAAATCACCAAACTTCATAGTTTGTTTTTATTAAGAAGAAAATCATGTGATAATGCCGCTCCACATTCACTAATGAGAAGCCCATACTGTTTGATATGCAGGAAAAGCATCTATTCCCGGCTTGTAATGACTTAAGTGCTAGATGAGCCTTAATTGGTGGTTTATAGTCTTGAGCCCCCACAGTCTGTTTAGGAGATTGCAGATAATTGTGCTGATTGACTCTAAGGTTGATCAGTTTGTTTCTCAAAAACCATTTAAAGGCCATTTAGAACTAAATGCCATTAGAAGGGTGGGTAGATGTCTGTGTACGTGTTCATGTGCTTCTGAAATTATTAGTCAATGAACTAAAGGCAACAGAAAATGCACTGATGAAAACATTAATATTTGATAAATGTTTAAGTAATTTGTCAAATAAAATCCCTGATACTTCTGGTTAAAGATTGTTATACATTAGTTTGATACCTTAAAGTATAGTACTGTTTCTCAAACTGTTGGTGTAGCAAAATAAGAAGGGGTTGCAACTGGCAGTTACTTATGGATTGTATTGTCAGAAAACATACTTAATCACAGTTCCCAGACCCTTTGATTATGCTTTAAATTGTTTGCTTGTTCTCAGACCCGAACCATTTAAATATAATGAGTCAAACATTTAATTGTCAAAATGTGTTGATTATTTTCTTTCAACCGACTGATTGATTGATTCCTTCCACTCTAAATATAAGTTATAGATTATGGTGCTGCTAATGTAAAGCACTTTGGAAGGGCATTGTGAAGCGCTTTGTGACCCTGGTCTGTGAAGGGCGCTCTATAAATAAAGCTTACTTACTTACTTACTAATGTTGACCTTTGTAAGACATGTTCAACAAATATGAAAAAAAAATCTTTTTTGCAGAGCTAAAAGACGTCATCCGTTTTATCTTGGTGTACCCAAGGAGCTGTACTGTATATGCTCATCCAGCCCTTGCCTCAATAATTGAACATGTGTTATTTAAACATGTCTGTCTAGATAACGACCCTTTACGTGAAGGACCTCATGGGGGTCATCAACCAGGTTCATTACTTAGAATTATCACTTTCCCTGGAGCCATTGGCTTTGCTTGAAGAATTCTGTGTATGTATGTGTGTGTGTGTGTGTGTGTGTGTGTGTGTGTGTGTGTGTGTGCGGTGAAATTGCGTGACAGTGGTGGCTTTTCTACTGGTCGTTCAGGGTTTAGTCAGTATCCATCTAGTGCTGTCAGGGTCAGTGAATTCACATATGTCTAAACCACTGCGCTCCACCTCCCTCTCCGCGGGCCCTCTCTTGTTTGTCCATCCTGCTTTATTTATCTGTCACACACTCCAGTACTCTCTGTCTCTCACTGTTTCCTGCTGTGCTCTCGTTTTTTTGGACATGTTGAATAAATGATATGTCAGTGGTATGGTAATAGCACTGTGACCTTGTTCAGCCCACTACTGTATGCTCATGTGTATATGGCTGAATGCATGAACTTGTTTGTAATGGTTTAGTGTTTTCTTTAGTAAATCTGTGTCAGTGTGTGAGTGGGTTGTGTAGCTCAATGAAGCATACAGTATGTGAAGGCTTTCTGACCTGCTGCTGGAATAAGGAGTAAGGAAACACACACTCACGGTCACCAATAGAGACAGTCTGAATACTGGTCCCCACAGATGTGTCAAGGACAGTCAGAGGAGACACGCAGCATAATTCCGTTTTTATTGTGAGTGCCGGAGATCAGTGTGTGTGCGTGTGTCTCTTCTGCACACCCTGTCTGTCTTCACATTGAGCCTGTGTTAACAAATGGAGGTTTTTTGTGTTCCAGTGTTGCGTCTCCTGAAAGAGGGAGCAAACCCCAACACTCCCGTTTCTTCTGGGGGATCCCTATTACACCTGGTAAGACACATACACACACTTGTCACCTGGTCTATAATGGCAAACCATACGTCCCAGTTATAATTTTTTCTGTTGAGTAAGGCATTTCCGAATGTTTTCATCCTACCCTTCTGTTGTAGTTGCACATGTAGCTTGTTGAAAGATTGTAAAGCAAAGTTGCAGGTTTCTGACTGCTTATAGATGATTATCATTGAATGTAAGAAAGAAGCACTACTGCATGTGTGTGTAAAAACAAAATAAAGAAAATGCCCATCATGTTGTTCTGGTAAGGCTGCACCTATAATTCTATAAATGGATAACAATTGTCAGGAAGAGTTGTTGTCCCCAAACACCCAATAACCATTTCTCCATTCCTTAGCATTTAGCTTGTTCTTGCACATAAGTTAGCGCTTGAGCAGTACAACAATGTAATTATTACAGCTGGTGTACAAAATATTTTTCAAATATATATCTTTATGCAGTAAATCATTCATGTGTATTGTTTATAGGTAGCAGTGCTTCAGGAATATGCATTTCGTACCATCTAATAATAAGATAATCTATTGCCCTTTTATTCTGCAGTGTGCTCGCCATGACAATGTGTTTGCTGCGGAACTTCTGATTGAGCGAGGCCTTAATGTCAACCTGCAGGACGAAGACCTGTGGACGGCCCTGCATGTAGCGTGTGTGTGTGACCACGCAGACGTGCTGCTGCTGCTGCTGCTGGTATGAAACACACATGCAAAAATAACATGCTGTTGGGGTGGAACTACTTTTTCATACAGTGCCACAAAATTAAAATTAAAATGGACGCACATTTAGGATCTATTTATTTTTGTTTTCTTGTTGATCTTTGCAATTCAAAGCGCGTCAGCTAGAAATTAGATTAGTGTTGTGGAATGGGTCTGCATACCAGCTCCATGCCTTACAGAATTGCATAACCAATTGGCGCGCATTCCATTGACCAGGGGTTTTCGGATTACAGAGGGTCTGAAACATGACTTTCCATTCTCTCACAAACCAAGCTAAATCACTTAAAATGGGAATATTGAGAAATCGGGAATTAGCACGATATCAAAGAGAGAGAGCCTGTTCTGTGGGGGATGTTTCCAGCTCTTGTCAGTTCTGTCTTGACAAGAGCTGTGGTTGTACTGATTAGGTCCACAACCAGAGCTGTGCCAGATGCAGGGGAGGACATGCACATCCAGCCTATAGTCACTCAGTGGGCTGGGCATGTTCTGCTGGTGTTGATTAGACCCGGCGAGGGTTAACTGCAGCATGGAGCTCGCTAGAATCCAGTACAGCCTGGTTTTGCTGATTGAGGCCTGAGTGATTGCTCACTCAGCAGGGCAGGATATAGACGTTCCTGAGAGGAATGGATATGTTTGATGAGCTTCCAGGCAAAGGGTGTCAGCCTGTAGTGACTGTATGACTGTTGGACCGTGGCTATGTTGACTATTTGTGTATTTGCATGTGTTTAATTTCCCTCAAGGCAAAGATTCTTGCAGGCTGCCTCATTTTTAGAGCAAGGCGTGATATAGATATGACAAATGCAATTTATGCTGTGAGTTATGCTTTCATGATAGGCAACACCATGAGAGTGAGAGATAGAGAGAGAGAGATATGTAGGGAGAGTTGCCTGAGTTGTGCCGGTGGGGAAGTTGTGCCACCCCTTGTTTCTAGAAAACCGTGGAAGAAACTGGAAATGTGACCACATATTTAAGAAGAGCCATCCATTTAACTCATCCTGTAAAGAAGGGAGGAACATGGAATAAGATATAATCACATTTAAGCTCAAAAAACTTTGTTTACCCCTTCAAAGTAAAATTCCATGATCAAGGTATTTTGAGTATTGTGTCCGAACAATTATTGACACGTTTGAAAACATTTGACACGTTTTAGTGCTTATGCTACACTTTGTGTCTATATAGTTAGCACGATGTCAGCCCTAAACTGCTGCATCATGCTTATTATCCAAAATTCTGGGGTTGGGGTGATTTGTGCCAGAGGGCCTGGGGTGAGTTATAAGTAAGGGAGTAAGTAAAATGTATTTATAAAAGCACATTTATAACAGTTTGCACTGTCCAAAGTGCTGAACATAGTGCATTCAGTAGGTAAAACATGAAGGTAAAATAACAATAACCAAAATAAAAGACGTAAGCCCAGATATCCACATATAAACAAAGATAGTAGTGCAGAGGTAAGATAGTTAATTGGGAGGAAAAACCAGGGTGGACATATGGGTTTTGAGCCTTTATTTAAAGGCAGAAATGGAGGGGTAATCGCATATGCCATGTGGCAGTTGGTTCTACATGGGCGGAGCAACTAGTGCAAAATACATTTCTGAGAGTTGTGCCATTGGCATGGCTGTATTCGCTGGTCACCAAAAGAAAGTGATTGTCTACAATAGCTCAGAAGAGAGTGACATCTCCATTCCACTTAACGACACCACTGACAAGAGTTCAGATGACCAGAAAGATGATGATGGTGACTTTGCCATTGTGAGCTTTGCAGGTAAAACCATTAGATCTGCTAGGCCTTGTTTAAGAACATTTTCCTTCAATGTTTGTAAAATATTTACTTTATTTACTTTAAATAAACCTTAAATAAGTGATTGTCTAATGGATTTTTCTTGCATTACAGTTTATGAGATATATATCAATGGCACAATTTACCCCATGGTATTCTCTCCAACAGCACAACTTACACCACACCGGGGGCAAGTTGTGCCACAAGACAACTTTTTTTCCGAAAGCTATATTTCTTTAACAGTTTATCCCAGATCCAAAGTTTTTATTGCCAGGGATGCACGGTACCCTGAAATATATGTACATATTTGAGTTGGAGACCTTACTGTCAAGGCCTCACTTTAAAGTCACTTTGAGTAAAAAGTGGCACCCCACTCTCCCCTATATTAAATACTGCTTGCTGGTGGTCTGTAAGTAAATGTCTACCATTCTCTTTAAAAACAGAAGTAGTTTCCAGTAAATGAGGTCATATTAACACATAGCTATCCCTGTTGCAAGAGAGCAGGGGGTAAAAAAAAGAGAAAGAGTATGTCTAAGAAATTAAATAAACCTAATTTAATAATGTTAAAAGTCAAAAAAAAATTCAAGGCAAACATTCAAACTAACAGCTTATTTTTTTCACTCTAGAAATCGGCCTGTGTGCCTGTGACAGTATGTGGTTGTGAGAAGATTAGCCAAGATAGGAGACTTGACGCATCTTAATTTCCTAAATGCTCCAGATTTCGTGGAGTGCTTTTTTCCCTTAGGGTAAGATAAACACTTGAGCTGCTTTTCCTTGTATAATCAGTAGGAAAGATGGTTTCGGAAAGGGTAGCCAGAGGCTCTTCCGGTGCAGGATAAAAATAGCTTCAGTCAAGTCATATTTCCGATAGAGATGCAATATCTTTTTCTTCTATTCCTTCATTTTGACACCCATCTCCTATACCACAGACCCTGCCCAGTCATTCTGCTCTATTCTCAAGCCTCTGCCTTATTCAAACTGTAAGTGGGAGCCCTTCCCTCAGAATGTAACAGAATTACATTTACTGAAAAGTGGAACAGTGGTCTCGCTAGAACAGCTTGACTGGCAGCTTTATCTTTGATTGGCACAGGAAGGAAAGGTGCTGCTAATATGTACTAATCTATTGTGTCCTACTCCACCATCTCTTTCTCTGTTCCCCTCCCCTCATCCTCTGCTTCGCTGTCCTTGTTTTCTCTCCATTTCCAAAACAGAGGAGTGGAGAGGTTTCTTTTTTTGTGGAGATGCTACCAAGCTTGTCTTGTGGGGAAAGTAGGGGGGTTGATGAGAGGTCTGGACGCATTGTCCCTCTGTGTCTGGATTGGGAGTAATATTAATTCTCTTATCTCCTGCCTCCAAACAGCAGGAGACAGAGTAAGCTATGTTGAACCCTTTTCATTACCAAACCATTTCCAATTTCATTCCCAGACCTATTCCTAGCTCAAGCTCTGTTTTTGTTGTCATCGAGACAGTAACAGGACTAACTGGCGGTTCAAAGGGATTGTCTCTGACCAAATGAAAACATGACAGGGTGTTTATTCTCTATGAATGACACCGCAAATATATTATATGTTTAACGTTATATTCACTGCTGAATACATAATGACAGAAATATTCATTTGACTGATAATTCAGAAAAAAACAAAAAACAGACCAAACTTTCTACCTTTTCAAAATAATTTCAATGTAGTCCAGTACTTACAGCAATTACACTTGGCTCGCATTCATTCATCGGCATGCCTCTAGTCTTGATCTGGATGAGTTCAATCTTAGCTGTTCTTCTATTCAAAGCCACAGCCCACAAGATAAAATCTTACGTTTTCTAGTGGCTCAATTTTGTCTTCCCAATATCGTTTCTTATAAAACTAACTGACAACATGTGGTTATGGACTGGAGTTAATTGCAGACTTGTCCTAATTCTGCATCAATCTCTCTGAGAGAAAGATTCTACCTTTGGAGTTATGGAGTCCTGAAGATCATACAAATCAGTTTGAGTCTAATAAGGTCTTCTTTCTTTTTCTTCTCTGGCTTATTGTAGTTCTCTGAAATATTAGCTCAGTCTCTAAACGCACACAATGAGAGGGAGATGTAGCACTGCAATCATGTGATCCATGGGAGACAGGTTCTGTTCAAAAAGTGTTATTTCTTATCTTATTGCTCAAACCCAGTGGGATACAGTTATGCTTGTAAATGATAAAGTTAAAACTTCTGAACTCTGAGTACTTTGAAGTTTAACTATTAACGAAAAGCCCCTGGCTACACTGAACTCCACTTAACACCAGTTTAAATCTTGCTGATAATGCAGCCCTCCCTCGTTTACATGACTATGGTTCGATCATCCTTTCATCTATGATCTGCTTAATTGGAATCCCCACACCTTTACCCATTCCAACCACAAATCTTTGGGAATTAAAGTTGAATTAATTGATTTAAATTAAAATCTAAATGATATAATATACATTATGTGTATGTTGGTATTTTTCAAGGCAATCTTTGGGATTACTTTAAACCATCATACACAATAATATTAGTATGTGAACTCATTGTTTTGGATTTCTACTGGGCTGCGACAGTGATGAGAGCCCCAGGAACAACTTTGAGCTCGGTGGCAGCCCCTGCACTTGACACTGCCGTTATAAACATCTGACAGCGTAGTATTAACAGATTTCAAACACTGGGATGTCTGAGATGAATTCATCATAAAGTGTCGGGATGTTGTTGGGGTCAGAAAAAGTCAAATTTGTTAACCCCCCTCCCCCCCCCCCCCGTTATATATGAGCGTCAGCTCATATATAAATCTGTCAGCAGTTATCATGTGAGCTCCGACATATCAATGGTCCACATACTTCCTTCACCATAAGCTGTTTGTTTGTCTCTGAGCTTTGAGTGCCTTAACAGGGACCTCAAATAAATTAACTCAGATTTTACTGAACTTTTTCTACATATTTTTTTTGTGAACAAAGGTGAGATTGGCCTCTTGACAGACAGAGCAAGATTCAGGTATGTCAGATGATAACTTCATCCAGACAGACCCCTATTGACTTTCACCCACTGTGCAGTGTACACACTCTCACGCACACATGCACACACACACACACACACACACACACACACACACACACACACACACACACACACACACACACACACACACACACAAACACACACACACACACACACACACACACACACGCAGAGGTTGATCTCTGTTTTGGGGAGAAGCACAAATCTAAGGGGATATAATTTGGAGCAGTCCAAATTTGACATTAAAAAGTAAGAGTGCAATGGGGGATGGAGTGTGTGTTGTGTGTGAATGCATGTGTTTGTGGGGGTGGGGGTAGGAGGAGGGGCTATAATATTAAACTCTCTCACTGACTTGTGATCTCATCCTGTGCTCCTCAAGCTGGGCTTCACGTTGCGATAAGGGTTTCTTGTCCTCTCATGAATATTCAGGTAGAAGCTGCTGATAGCTGTTAATGTTAATTAATTCCCTTTGTTAACCCCTAACTAACCCTCATAAGTGAGCCAAACACAGCTCCCACTGGACAACTTAGACAGTTGAACAATGAAACTGCAAAGCTCACCAGATCAGATTCTCTGTTACCTGGAATTGAAAGTATTGTAATCCCTTTATCATGCTGTAATTGCTTTGCTTTTCTTGGATGAAAAAAAATGTTTCCTCTGAATATGCAAAATAATTGAAAAAATCTGTTGTCAGATTTAATAAATCAATTAAGAATTGCAACGCTGCATTGTGGGTTTTACGCCCAGCGTGGTCTTGGTCTTGCTGTTTTCTGAGCATTTTCAGAGCTCTTCCTCCCATTTTTTTTTCGCTTTCCTTACACCTTCCTTCTTTGTCGACCTAAGGACTAGGTCATAAATCTTGTTGTCACACTGCAACTGAGTTGTTAGAATTCTATTAGCTGTAAATATTCAATAAGGATCCTCACTTAGAGACGCCTGTCCCTGTTATCAGACCTGCTCCAGCCACGATTGTTACACAGACTTTTTATGGTTAAGCCAAACAACATGAAGGGATTTATAGCTGGCTGCTGACAATTGCTACTTGAAAGGATGTAATCTATGTTACTTTTAGTACCTAACCCCAAAGAGGGGATAATAAAAATGAAAAGGATGGAAAACATGTCCAGATTACTACATCTAGCATGGCTTGTACACATTTCTGCTCTTATGGTTGAACATTACAATCTTTTTTTAAATGATAAGTCCAAAGAGAAGCAGTCAATCATAACCATGTTGTGACTGTAACAGAGTAACAGTCATTACAGGAGCCCGAGGGACAGTCTTGCATGTTATCTCATGCTGTAATAGAAGACTGCTCTGGCAGGGTCCTTGTTGAGTAAATACACATTCATCTTGTCACACGCACACATGCTCAACCCGATAATCCCAGTTAACGGTAACCAACGCTCTCTCTCTCTTCACTGCCCCGCCTCCAGGCCGTTTTGTAATGAGTTCTTTAATTTACTGTATTGTCTGCTAATGTCTCCATGGTTCCACTCAGGTATACGCCTCTGGGAAGCCAAGATAATTGGGTCCACTTTATCATGGATTCAAGTCTGATGGATGACCCTGGCTAAAACTCTGTTTGTTTGTGTCTTCTCTGCTTTCTTCTGTCCTGCGCCTGGAAGTCCGGGGTGAATGTCCTGCTGCAAGACGTCAACGGAAACATTCCCCTGGACTACACATCTGAGGGAACAGAGACCAGCTATATCCTCCAGAAATACCTGGAGGAAAATGGTAATATTTGTTTTGCTTTGTACAGTAAGTTGCAATCCTAACTTTGAAATAACATTCATTTCATTATCAAATGAATTTTCAGAGCACTTTCAAAAGAAGAAAATTAAGCATATTTAGATAAAATACAGCTGTGTGTGTGTGTGTGTGTGTGTGTGTGCGTGTGTGTGCGTGTGCGTGTGGAATGATGGTGGATGGATTGGGGCGCTGGTCTCCAACAGAGAATGGACAAGGTCAACACACAGGCTCAATTAACAAAAATAAAGGCACTTGAGAGTTGGAGGCACACAGACTTGAAAGTGGTAGTCACATACAGTGAACAAGGGAGAGGGAAGGAAAAAGTGCCAGAGAAATACGGATGGACACACAAAGAAAAGTACACAGGATTCATGCTGACAAAGCTAGACAGAAACAGATATAGACAATGATGGAGCGTCTTCCATCATCCATCTGCCTTTGGCCATGGACCACCCTATAGTAGATACACACACACAAACAAACACACACACAGGCTAACTCACTAGCTACTGAATTTTTTGATACTTTTTTTCTGCTTCTGTCTGCCAGCCCCTGTGGTGATCTGTTCCCCCCTGCCTACCTTCAGCTCCCCAGATACCCCCTCACCCTCCTTCATCGTGCTGGGTTTGCAACCATGAAACACACTCTTACTCACATAGGCTCACTCTGCCTCTGTTGCTATAGCAACTTGGTGGCATGCTCTCTCTCCCCATCAAGTTTGTGCGGTTGTGGGAAAATTTGTCTCTATATCAGGGATCATTTTAAGTTTTTTTTTCTCGTTGCTTAGGTTTAATCTGATACTGGATTCCTACAATTATTGAGACTGTAGGGAATACAGATTATCTCCTGTAACGGTAATGTTCCAATGAGCATGTCCCAACAAATCTATACACCCTGTGGCTCCCATTTGTTTTGAGAAACAATCTTATTGATTAGCTTATCCGACCATTTTACCTGGAAAACCCCCATCAGTTAGCGCCCCAGAGCGTATCCGAGTGAACAATAGATTGATTGAAAATCGATCCACACTATGACAGCTACCAAAATCATGTCCACTTTGTGAATGTGATTATAGAACGGGGCAGTACTCCTCATTTAGGATTTGAAAATGTTTAGGATGGACGCACCTGTACACCTGTTTGTCTGTTTTTCTGTCTGTGTTTGTCCAGGAGACAAGTAATGGTGACCCTGAATTGTTCAGTTCAGGGACTGGCGCTCTGTATGATACAGACTATGTCTTTTTATACTTAAGTGACATCAAGATCACTTTTGGCCATTTCTTGATCGGCCATTCTTTGGTTTTAGTACAAGAGGGCTATTTGTGGGTGTTTGTAGGCCAATAAATACTAATGCCACGTAAAACTTAATCTTACTTTTTTTAAAGATTAAATAAAAAAATATATAATTTGCTGAATAGTGAACCTAAGCATGGCATTTAACTCCAACTGTAACCTCTGTGTTGCACTTGTGTTTGTGTGTTTTAGGTGTGGATGTGTCATCCATGCACACAATGAAGATGCAGAGACCCAGCACAATGCTGTCTGATGTTAGACAGCTTGTAGCCTCAGGGGAAGGCCTCAACCAGCCCAATGAGGATGGAGTCACTCTGGTATGTAAGGTCACATGTGTGTTAGTCTGTTTGAGTTGACCTTTGCGTCTGTCTTACACTGCCTGTGTTTTGCTCTTTTTCTTGAACACAGATACTGTGGCTTGTCCATTTTTTATCATAACTCATTTGGTTCTCTCTCTCTCTCTGAAGCTCCACATAGCGTGTGCCAGTGGTTATAGAGAGGTAGTGTCTGTGTTGATTGAGAGTGGGGTGGACCCTCATCCCGCTGACAACAACTTTTGGACCCCTCTCCACCTGGCTTCTAAATATGGACAGGTAACTCACAGCTGTTCATCAAAATGGCAGAATGTTGTTTACTTCAATGAAGTGGTTCCCTCAGCTAGCTATATTGATCCATTGTGATTGTGGTCCATACTGAAATAAATGAAATAATGAGGCAATTATTGATGGATGGACTGTTCCTCTAAGGAAGTTGCTTCCAGTTACCCTGCACACTACAATTTTTGGGCCTATTGATCAAAAACGGTCAAACTGTTGGCACAGAACAGCACTGTTTATGCATTTGTTACATAATTTTAGATCAGCAGTTTGATGGTCTCTCGTAGAGAAAAAGAGATAGATTTCCAGAAGGTGGTTTGGGACGGGTCCAACTATGAAGGAACGGATGTGATCACGTTCAGATCTTGCTGACCAAAGTAGACATTTAATTACAATTCTGGGCTTTTGCTTGGCTGCTGACAACGACAATTTATTAATTTAGTATGTAAAGTCGCTCTATATACCATATTCTTTCTTTGGTTCATCTACCCTCAAGGCATGACACCCCCCCTACTACTGTAGAGTGTGTTTAAAAAATTATTTCTTCCCCCTGTTACCTTGGAGCCTCTCCCTGTTTCACTCATCTACTACCTTTCTTTCTTTCTTTCTTTCTTTCTTTCTTTCTTTCTTTCTTTCTAATGGAAGAATTCCCCATAGTCTCTCTTTTTAAGACTTCCACCATACACAGTTACTCTGCATGTGTTTCTGTGTAATATCTAAGTGCGTTTGACTTACGAGTGGCAGTCTAGAGGATTGGAGAATCGATTAGGTTTCCCTTGCAGTGCTAAATCACCTCAGCCATCAGCTCTTTACTGGTGCCAGTGCTTTGCCTCCTGAATACCAACTACTCTCTGAGCATCCTTAACAGCCACTCACCACTCCCACCATAGATGGTCTGACAGTGACACAGCAGTAATGCAAGACATTATGGGTTCAAGATGTCTCGTATGTATATGGCCAAGTTAATTTACTGGTCCCACTAATAAGAGGTGTTGCTGATATGAGACAGAAGCAAACACTTGCTGGTACGTTAAATCCAAAGACCCCTTCTGCAGTGTGGCATACGTACTAGACTGACCTTTTAAGAAGATGTATGACCCTATTACTGCAGCTAATTAAGCTCTGCTCTCCATCGGCCTTGTGATAAGTCGGACTCTGGCTTTTGGCTTCCCTGGTTTGAGTGAAGGCTTTTCAAGTTGTGTTCTCTTGAGGGAAGAATTTTAAAAGGTTTTGTTTTGAATTTTCAAATAAAGGAGATGGAATGTTAAACTACAACCCCAGTGGGATTAGATTAATTCATTCAGTTTTATAATGAAGTATTACTTTTGCAATATATACATTAATTTAAAAAGTAATTTTGCATAGTTCTCAAATGTGAAGAAGCTAATGTGAAGATACATTTTTAGGTCTGACAAATTAATCTACACACTACCTCTGAGGTTGCTTAGTACCCGCAGATCCCCATGTACTGATGATCTTTCCCTGGTCCTCCTGTTAACTTTGACCTATTCAAGAGTTCAGAATCTGTGGTGCCAGTAGTGTTGGAGTGTTGTCAGTATTTATAGGGTGTGAGTGCAGCTGACAGGGTTTGTTGGCAGAAGATACTGTAGACTCATAGCCAAACAGCTGTTGATGTGGGTCAAAGCCAGTCTTTTAATTATGCTGAGTCACTCGCTAAGGAACTGCAGACCATTTTTCATTACAAGAAGTTCTGTTATAAACTTCAATTAAATTTGTTTGTTGGGTATTAATCAGATTCAGTAAATGAGAGACTGAGATCCTGTTTGAGATTTTTCTAAAAGAAAATCCCAGATGGAACAATAGAGGACAGATGTGACAGCAATCACATGTTGCCTGAAATGAGGTATGTGGTTCTTCACTGTGACATGAAGATATTATTAAAAGATCTCCTCAGTCAGGGGCAACATTTGTCTAGACCTGCCCTGTGTGATACACACTGAATGTATAATCTGCCAAGTGTTTAAATTCT
Source organism: Ammodytes marinus (assembly GCF_949987685.1). Lineage (NCBI taxonomy): Eukaryota > Metazoa > Chordata > Actinopteri > Uranoscopiformes > Ammodytidae > Ammodytes > Ammodytes marinus. Next base: position 20,493,903 of record NC_137216.1, read on the forward strand.
AGGTCTGTGTCACAGTATGTCCTACATTTACAAATCTACTTCTGCACTGTAGCAATAAATGTGGGATTAACCACCATATGTGGTATGAACTTTAACAGGAGAATTTCAAAAATCATTACATATCTGCCTAGCTATTATGTTCTTGTACAGATGGTTTTGAAAGAAGATGCAGTTAATAGGGACCTAGAAGGGTTTGATTTTTTCTATGAGCTAATGGAAATGGGTGTGGGTGTTTCTCATCTCTTACAGACAAGCATCGTTAGCCAGCTCCTGAGGCACGGAGCAAACCCGACTCTGTTGAATTGCAACCAAGATAAGCCCTCAGGTAACAGATGTATGCATTCACACACATTAAAATGTGTGTGTGCGCACACACACACACACACACACACACACACACACACACACACACACACACACACACAATGTAGACAGTGAATGATGCTCTGTCATCAGTCTCTGGTGTGCCCAGCTTTGCACGAAAAGTGTATCTGCAAAAGAGAACTTTTCAGTGCAAAGTGCGTGAGCACACTCACGCACTTTGCACTGATTTAATTTGGCTGTTAGCAGTCATCATAAGGGGCAAGTGTGATTCACTTGCTAATGGGCATAAAGAAATTGTATCATTATCCAGGGGCATGTTTAGTTTTTTTAATTATGGAGGAATACAAAAACAACCGAGGCCTTCTAAATAAAGACAATTTGCAGTTTTGCACCACTTTAAAATGAGGGTAATGACCCATGGGCACCACAGTTAAGGGGAGACTTACTTATTAAGTTGTAAATAATAAACTGATACATGTAGCATCTGAACAAAGGTGCCAACTTTTGCAGGGATAGTTTAATTATACAGTAGATCCACTTTAAATCCCAACCTACTAAATGTAATGAGCATTTACCCTGCAATATATGTTGAACCACTAGTGGTGCTGTGGAGCAATGATTTGCTCTTACTACAAAACAAACTGTAGTTGATAAAGAGAAGGATGATCGAAACGGAGGGCAATGCACTGCAGGCCAACTCTTTTTTGTTTACTGCTCCAACGCAGCTTTAGGGCAGAATGTTGAGCTATCGGCTACAACCGTCCAGTGTAACCCGAAGTTTGGAAGACTCTGAATTGACAGGAGCCAGGCAGGAGAGACAAGACACTTTTTATTTCAGTCGCTGTGTTGAAATCAGTTTATTTTACAACAACATCATAAATGTTATATAAGTAAAATATGGCACCTGACATGCAGTCTTTTACAGTAAAAGGAAGTGTTTAGTTCAAATATCTGGCTTGAACTGATGCCTGAGAGTCGTCTTGAACAATTCTGATTGGGGTAAAGATTTAATCTCATGCCCTGCTTAACATGCACAAGAGGACGTACGTATGTATGCACACATTTCTACCAACTGTAGAGGACATCAGTTTGTAAACTGGGCTACAGAGAGTTACGTGGAGCTAATAGGCTTAAGCAACTTTATGTCACGTTTGGAGATTGTTTGAAAAAAATGTATTTATTTTTTAACCTTTATTTATACAGGTAAATCCCATTGAGACCAAATACTCTTTTTCAAGGGAGACCTGTTTTTCCTTTCCCACGTTACCATTCACACACACATTCATACACCGATAGCAGGCTAACTATCGACATTCACACGAGGCAAGGTGGGTGAAGTGTCTTGCCCAAGGACACAACAACCATGACACAGGTGGCAGGGTGGTGATCGAACCTCCAACCCTTTGATCATCAGCCGACCCGCTCTACCAACTCAGCCACAGTCGCCCCATAACCAACATACATGTATTTGGAAAAGTTAAACACTATAGATTAAAAAAAAGGGATCTATCCTCAGTCTGCTTAGACTTTATGTGGGTGTTAAAGGGTTTATTTACATATTCATATGTATTTGGAGAACATTAATTTTGGAGCAAAAGCCATTATTGGCTGATGATTCTAATCAATCTAGCAAAGTCTCACTCATATACACACACATATACACAGGGATAGAACTCCCAGCACCTCAGATCTGAAGAGGATCATTATGAAACCACCCATTGATCGTTGCTGCTGATGAATGTGGGGTAGTCATTGTAAATGTGACGATGTCATTTGTGTGACAATAATGAAATGTGTCATTATGAGGGGCTTTTGGTTCTAACCTCTCCACTGTGGGATAGAATATCATAGCTGCCTCCAACCATTTCCTCCCATGGCTTCATCACGCCGCTGACTGCCTCAGTCCTGCTTAATCAATAGCAGATTCTACCATGTGGGCTTAGAAAAGATGTGAAACAAGCCTTTAGAGACTGACACAATCCCCCTTTTCCAATTGGAGCCTCACACCCCTCCCTCAGCAGCCACATGACGAAAGAAAGCCAGAGCAAGAGATGGGAGTGTTGGGGATTGTCAGTCACACAGAAATAAAAAGGCAGGATGAAGCCATTCCCCTCCCCTGTGCCCTGTTAGACCTCATTACAGACAGGGGGGATCTTAACTTCCCCCTCGTCTTAAGCACAGCTGGATTGATCCGCAGTGGGGTTCACATTCTGCACCAGTGCCGGTTCATCCACATGGATTACAGGGGAAGGTTGGCATGGTGAAAAGACAAGTGAACAGAAAGGTGTACCTGGTTGTTTTATAGCAGAGTTTCATGTTTTTTTTGCTAATAATATTAACACACTTTCTCTCTTTTTACCAATGGTACAGAATGGTGAATCAATTTCCGAGACTACAAATGTGTCACTACAGATACCTTGTCTATATCAAAATAATCTTGTCCCTGTGAATTAATTTTTTTTCTACAAAAATTTGCTGTACAGAATAACTTGTGTTATGTTTCATGTCACCAGGCATTGCCGCGTCAGAGCCCATAGTTGATATGTTGCTGAATGCAGAGGAGAGCTGGCTGCAGAGACTGACAGACCCTTCTGCTCCTCTACCCTCCACTGACCAGCGTTATGATGGCGGTTCACACGACCTCAACACTCCTGTTAAGAACTTGTGGGTTTGAACAGTTTCATAAAAACAATTGGTATCTCCAAAGATTGTAAATACTTTTCTTTTTTTCTCAACTTCCATTTTGCCCAAAATCTGCTTCCTGACTTTCCATTTATTTTGTCTTTTTCTTCTTTTTGTTTATCCATCCATCACCCAGGAACCCCCTCGGTCTCCCCATCTCTAAGCGGGACAGTCTGCTGGAGAAGTGTGCCATGTTCAGAGAGGCAGGTGGTGCACTGAGCCACCAGCCCTCCCAGGACAATGGCCTCGATGGCCCCTATAGCTCTGGAGCCAGCAAACTAGAGCAGGTACCTTTTCCAAACATAACCAAATCATATAGTAAGAACAAAGGTTACCTCAGATATGTTTTACCCAGTGGGGTAAAACAAGAAGAAAGATTTTATTTAGCTAATTTTGTTACTGCCATGTGTGTTTAAATGGTGTAAAAACAGGGCTTGTCAAAGAAGCTAAGCTGTGCACCAACTTAAAAAATTGTCATTTTGATGTTTTGGTGTATCATAAATTAAACTTGCATCTGTGAACAACAAATATATACTTTTTAGCCCATCCTATGGGTAATTTTTTGTCGCTTCAGCAGGCTCACTTGTCCTTATTTTCCTCTTGAACTTCATACATTGTGTAATCACTTTGTTTCATAGTTCCTTAAAGACCTACTTCACCGGTGGAAATATGAAGGTGTATTGAACTCTGAGATATTATGTAGTATAAATGTGCAAACATTTTAGAAATTGGTTAATCCTAGCCTGAGAAAAGGCAGAAAGAGTGTTTTATGGTCTCACTGTCTAACCCTACATTTTCCCATGTGTGACATCACAAATGGTAAAATGTAGGGTTTGGATTAACAGGACAGCTGGGCTAAAGGAAGAAAAACCTCATTCATTATATTATAACAGCGATTTTATTATGATAGAACGCCGGTTCCGTATGGGTGAAGTATTCCTTTAACTGATAGGGAATCTGACAAAATAAATCAAATCATGAAAACTGTTAGAATTGCTGTCATAAGGTTTTGATTTAGCAGTGATACTGAAAAGTAATTATGTCGACAGTTGAGACCCAAGAATCTTGTGATCCTCCAATTAATTTCACAAGGTAGCTTCCCTGTCTCGTTTGTAAAGTGGGATTATAGAATAATAACATTAGTGAAGAGTTTGTTTGGAACAAAATCCTGCGATATCTGTGGGCCTCAGTGAAATATAATTGGAAACCACTGTGCAACACTTCATTACTATCATGTAAAATACTATGCCTTAAGCTGCAGACCTTAGTGCTCTAACCTTGCATTCCTACTCAAGGTCAAGCTGATGCCTCCTGCACCCAATGATGACCTGGCGTCCCTCAGTGAGCTGACCGACAGCAGCCTGCTCTACGAGATGCAGAAGCGGTTTGGCAACGACCAAATCTACGTAAGACTCTGCTCCCACACAAGATTCAACATGCAGCAGATCACAGAAATGCAAACACACATCCTCTGGGATAACTAGGCCACTACAGTTGTTTTATTAATATTGGAGTGTTGTGTTGTTTACGGTCTGGGAGTTTCAGAGGGTAGTGTTTGGATCACATCAGACCATTTTTACACCCGTGAGAACTGCAGCAGCAGGTTTCCCTCAAGCATATGTACATCTAGTATGCCCTGCTTCTCAAGTTTAAACATCACACACAGTGCATCACAAATGCTATTGCTTATTGTGCTGTCAATTATTTATATTTATATATTATATATATTTGCAACCTTTGAGACTTTTACAGCCAATGACTGGTGGTGATTTTATTTTATTTCATTATCTTTGTTGAGTCTGTGTTAGCCCTAATATGCTGCACACCAGATTTTATTCATGTGCTGAACTCCTCATCTCAGTATAAGCCTGCTGACTTGTGTTAGAGTGGTACCTAATTCCAATAGAAACTCCTACATACCTACTTACACTGAGGACAATTGCAAAATCAATACCATATACGTAGATTGATTTGTAAAGATAAATCCATAACTATCCTCTGGCGTAAAATACCTGCATGTCCAACAAATGGCCCATTTTATATTCCTGTCATTTTCTCCTCTCATTTAAAACTGTGTCCATACTTTTCTATGTGACTGTGCTCTATAAAGACTGGAACCAGATCAATGTGGGGCTTTCCGTTGCAGTCTCCTCTCTGTGAAGAGGTAATGATAGTCTATTATGGAAACCCAGATGGGCGACAGACAGTACAGTTAGCCACAGCAGGGGACACACAAAGGGGTGTCAATGAAAAGTAGGAGATTGATGGATGAAGAAAGAAGAGAAATTATTAGAATTCAGAATAATGGTTTCCAAGTACAGTCTATTTAGAAGTAGAAGTGGTAGGAAAAGGACAGTTATTGGACAAAGAGAGACTATCATGGGAAGATCACAGGACCCCTGATATACTTTACATGTGTAGTATTACTCTTTACTGGATGTTCACATGTTAAAATAATGCATAACGCTGTTTGTAGCAAAGATATTTGCCAATAAAGCCAGGTAAACAAATAATGGCTTAACATGTAAAGAAGCGTTAGCAAACACCAAAACGGACACTTTTCATGTTACTGAATAAATTCATCTATTTGCATTTTTGCCCCTTTCCTTCTTGGTCTTTTTGTTTCTATGCGTAAGGTGCCTGACCTTCTGAACATAATAGAGTGCATTTAAAAAAAGAGGTGAACAAAGAAGAGATATGGTGAAGGACAGAAAAAGGGGGAAGACAAAGGCAGTGAATGGTCCATATGTTCCCAGCAGGGTGGTCGGAGAGGGGCTTTGATGAGTGGTCTGCTGCCTTCTGCCAGGATAGAAGGACCAGTGCTTAACCCCTAAGGAGAGTTGTAACCTAGTGATGAAGGCAGGATTATTTAGACACTTTTCATAAAAATGTACAACAGTGAGAGTGAGTGGGGAGGTGTTGCGCTGTTCTCAGTTTGCTGTAAATTTCAATCTGTGTCCACAAGCAGTGGGCATTTTTTCAAGTCATTAACCTTGAGCCAGGGCCTTAGGGCAGAGCAGCAGGTTACAGAATGTTAGCAATGTCTGTGCTCTCCCAGGGGACACAGTGTAAGCTTTCAAACTGCCTCCGGGACTCTTTGTTAGACACAGAGGGTTAGCAGTTTAGTGGACAGGGTCATAAATTGGCAGTTGGTTATATTTATTAAATGGCCTCAGGAGGTTGTCTGTGCATATCATAGGAAGGGCAAAAATGTTGATATTATAGGAGAAAGGTTATTAGTGAGGTTATCAATCGAGGTTCCTTCCTTACCTTTCTCTGCTATAAGATTACCATATTCTTGTGGTTAGGGAGATTATAACCACCATGAATACTGATGTTAAGGAAAGACAGCACATCTTCTGCAGGTTATGTTCAGTGTTGGGAATAACGCCGTTTAAAAGAACGGCGTTACGTAACGCCATTCTTTTTTCAGTAACGGGGTAATCTAACTAATTACTTTTTCCGCCGTTACACCGCCGTTATCGTTACTGAACGTTAAATGCGGTGCGTTACTTTGAATTGATTGAATAAACGGTGTAATCCGAACGCACCCCTGGCTCCATACTACACAAACTGCTAGTGAGGAGACCGGTGTGTGGATGACATTAGAACTGTCAGTTAGCGCCGTCACGTCAGCGCCTGTTTAGTGAAGTTTCTTTTTCTTTCTCTCTCTGTTGTGTGAGCTACGAGCGTGCACGTTGGCGCAGTAACCACCTAACAATCCACGATTGAAACGTGCTCTCCCTGAGTTTGTTTGCATCGCCCTTGTGAGTAAATGCATTGAGTTTCCCGATCTCTATAAATTATAATTTATGCACGCTATTAAACGGACGCGATTCGCCGGTTGCAACAGCTGTTTAGCGTGTCATCACGAGCCGAATATTGCTATTGTTCTTTTCCTGGGATCTGTATGCTGCTGTGCTTGTTAAAGAAGGAAATAAACAGCGGATACATCCTTACTCCTCCTCTCATCGTCTCATGCTTCATAGTCTGACGTTTTTGGCCTGAAGTGGTGTTTTAGCCGACACCCCTGAAGTGAATCCAGTGATATAGCAGATCAGCACGGTACATTCAGCAGTTTCCTCTACTACTTTTGTTGAGAACAAAATACTGCAGGTGCAGGATAAACCTCTTGCTGTCTGTTGATGTGCAATACATATTGAAGGTGATGTAGCTTACAAGTAGGCCTACCTGTCTGTTCTACTCATTTCAACTGACTTGTGAAAACTGCTCAGAAAAATCAAAATTTTGACATATAGCAACTTTTTTTTTTACAGTAGGCTAACGCAAATAGTTACTTTCCCTGGTAACTAGTTACTTCTATTATAAAGTAATTCAGTTAGTAACTCAGTTACTTTTCGGAACAAGTAGTGAGTAACTATAACTAATTACTTTTTTAAAGTAACGTTCCCAACACTGGTTATGTTACCTTAAGATTTAGACCGTAAAAAAATATAACCCAGTTTCAGCCTATGCCAAAATGAACAATCAAAGCAGAGCCCAGTCCAACCTTACAACCAAAAGATAATATAATAAAGTTATACAGTGTTGGATTCACGTCTTTCTTCTACTCAGAGTCAAAGATCGTTCAGCTGTGTTTTTTAATCCTTTGTGTAGACTTACATTGGACACATCCTTCTGCTGGTCAATCCCAACAAAGAGTTGCCCATCTACTCCACTTTGGTAAGTATGTATCTAAATTGCCACTATTTCATATAGGCTTTTAATATATGTTGATGTAAAATTTCCGGTCTATGTATTATAATCCATGCTCAAAACATGTTGATTTATATTTGAAAGGCCATGTATTTTACATGCAAAATCATACTATCAATTGGGCATGTTAACTGTATAATAAGCAGGGCATGAACATATGAAATGGACCTTGTAGTTGATAAATAATGCAGTCTTCTTGTCAGTGATACATTGCACAAGGCTGACTCTCCATACGCTGGGGAAGAGAAGGATCCAGTTTTTCTAGCTCACTCTCAGACTCACACATACTTTATTTAGCTACCTCATCACTATAAAGAACTCATTTGTAAAACACTGAATTGGTGCCTATTGGTGCTTGCCCATGTTGACCCAAGGGGGGTTGGGTGGAGAAGGAGACAACTTATCCTGCCATAACAGAATGACGCCAAAGCCCCCTCTGGCTGTCCCATTCCTGCCTGTGTCTGGGTTCACTCCAGGTATCCATACCTAACTGAGAGAGTGTGTGGTGGAGCAGGGAACCAGTGTGTGAAGGACATATGTCACAACATGTGTGATTTGCTAGCCGTCTGTCACCCCCTCTGGTTTGGTGGTCCACAATCCACCTCGTTCCCTTTTCCACAGCCCCAAATACAGCACTGGGAGACATCTGCTAGAGGTGTTATCACAGTTGTCTCATAGGATCAGTATGATAGAAATTGTATCTGAGTCAAATTAAACTGAAAAAGAAAGAAAAAATTACGCCCAGGCATGCATGTTGCGTTCGATTCTACGTGGAAAATCAGGAACTTCAGACACGGCAGTGCACACAGCGTGCAGAATGACCTTTTCATCAATTTTGAAAAGTCTGAAGCTCCTATGTCCTGAGTTCAAGAACGCATTGCTGCAGCTCGGCAAATACGATGTCGCCCCTCCGATAGTATAACAGGGCAAAGCAGCAAATACAGGACCTTTCACCAGTGGGTCATATGCTCAATCAACATTGTTTTAACTCACTATTTGATAGATTTGAACTTTACAGAAAATCAGTGGCGGCTCCTGACAATAATCTCAGGGGGGGCAATTGTTGCCATGATGGGAAATATGACCCAAAATTAACCTAAATCAGATAGCATATGACAATGTCATATTGCATTTAACTGTTTGTTTTTCCTGTTCATCTGGCATAACCACTCTGGCAACATTAGACAAGCATTGCACTGTACAGTATTTTTGGAAATTAAGTTAGTTAATTTCTTGAATAAAATTATTTTAGCTCTAAAATGATTTAATTATCCGGCTGTGGCCATCACAGATAACTTGTCATCTACCAGTGTGCTCCTCAGATAGGCTTCCTTTAAAAGTTAGGAGACAAAAATGGATGCTGGCATAGCATGTGCAACATTAACAGTGCTAATCATCACATTGGTTTGGGTTACTACTGTCTACAGCACTTGGTAGGCGGGTTTATGTCGGACGGTGAAAGCAGCTGTCAGCTAAACGACGATCAACAGCTGATCGCCGTTCAATAGCCGATCAGCTGTTGAACGGCGCTGGCTCGTATATGCAGATTGATGTTTAATGTTTGTTTTACCTTTTCTGAGAGATGATGCATAGGGGTGACACCCAAAGTTATCCATGCGGTCTCTGTGCTGCCATCAGGATGGATAAAAAGCCAGTATACAGTCCATATCATCATGCAGCGGCAGCAGGACAGAGCGTTAGCACATTAGCATCCTGCTAGCCTCGTTAGCCGTTCAAACGAGCCCCGTGAAAATCCGCGTTTATAAGATCCCCCAATCCATCTTGGTAGATACTTGCTTGATGGTTACATTTTGTCTGGGAAAGACCTAGTCCGAGTCCGATCAAGTAAGTAGCTTGCCAGCCTAGCCTGAGTTGATATAAAGTTGTGTTGGTCTTGAATATGACCGCTCTGGGCTGCATACTGGACATGTGACTGTATCAGTCACTGTAATTGGTTTATTGTTTACTGTACGTATGACGACAACACGTTAGGGCGAGCACCCCCGGAACCCATAGAGATTGCATTGCGAGGCTTGCAGTTTGAAAAAAAAAAGTTTTACATTGATGTCTATGAGAGCGCTGGGGGCGATTTTCAACCAGCCCGACATCGCCCCAGAGTGACGGTACAGAGCACAGACGCTGATTGTACAATGATATTCAGACTTAGATGCAGGTAAAAACTGTATTGAAATCATAAATTATGATTATTAATACAAAAAAAAAAAAAAAAAACATCATTATTATTCATTATTATATTTTCGTTTTTTGCTGATATGGCTCAAGGAGGGCGGCGCCCTATCGCCCTCTATGGGCGAGCCGCCACTGCAGACAATACATTTGATGGTAATCCTACGGATAACATCTTTAATGGATATTTTATAAATGTTGTACCTGCTGTAAAAGGTTACAAAACAAATGTTGTGTGCATACAAAAACTGGACCAGCTGAATGAAATAAATTTGGTTTAGCTTGTTGTATAGTGTATATTTTGCTTTTGCTGCGTTGCAATACATTATTTCACAACTTGATTGACTGGGTGTCTGAGTCAACATAAACAGCTGTCAGTTAAGACTTTGTCACTTGTGTTAAATTACGTGGTTAGACTGTAACCTGAGTAAACTGAGTGGTAAACCACACCTTGTTAGTGAGCCGGACACACACACTCACACAAATTATACCCACTGTTGTTTCACTGCTTGGTTGAAACGGTATCCTCTGTGATGTGTGTATCCATGTTTCTTTATCTCGTAGGTGAGTCAGTTGTACCTGAGCTCCACAGGCCGTCTGTGCTCCTCTCTGCCCCCTCACATCTTCTCCTCAGCAGAAAGAGCTTACCACATGATGCTGCAGGAGAGGCACCCGCAGTGTTTCATCTTGAGGTACATCCAGCTCCTGCAACGCACAAACACTAAACTCTGCACCTTGAGACTAGTAAAGTTCAGCTGCCCACCCCTCTGCCACACACCTGTTAAACACTCCCTGAGGGATTATTAGCTCTCTGCATGTGCTGAGCTTTAGACCTGTTCAGCGTTCACACAGAGATGGGAGCGTTACAGCATCTTGCTCGTTGTCCTCTGCTGGACGGAGGCACCTCTCTGATTGCAATTAAATCCTGTTCCGGCTCTCCAGTGACATTCCTGCTGAGTTGTAACCAATCTGGCAGAGAGTTAATGCGCCCTGGCCAGAGGCTATCCATCTCACTTACACACACACACACACACACACACACACACACACACACACACACACACACACACACACACACTCAAAAGCAAGGACATTGTACTGTGCATTCTCACGTACACACCCACTCTCTCTTGATTCCTTCATCCTTCCCATACTGCACTTTATACCACTTTTTCCTGTGTCTCCTTCTTTCAATCGTCCTGTTTCCCTCCGCACTCCTCACACATGCACAGAAACACACACTCCTACATGTTTTCAGGCAATCATTGGCCATGATCCCCTGAGGCTAGTGCCCTTGAAATCTAATAAAAACTGGTAAATGAGAATACATTGGAAAGGCCTTTGGACTTCACACTCAGCAGGCCTGTTGGCCCGTAGGAAATTTAGAGACACACATACACAAAGGCAAACAGGGCAGCGCAGAACACTGTGGTCATTAGTAACGGCTGGTGACCTTCTGCAGCCATCTGCTTGCTTAGTGTTACAATGTTGGTCTCAACTCTCTGCATGCTGGTGAGGTTCAGAGCATGTACTGTAGAGGAACCTTATGTCGGATTTAATATCCACTTAATGGCACATTTAAAAAACAGGTATCCAGTGCCAGATAAGTTGTGACAGTTACAGCACATTGAAAGGGGTGTTCAATGGAGGAATGTTGACTGAATTAGATTTTGATAGGTGGGGTTTCCCTGAGGGGATGATGTCAGGCAGGTGGAGAGACATGTAACTGATTTGACAGATGTGGGGAAACACCCTGATGACTAATTCATAACACCTATTATTCTGAGACACATCCAGAGAGGTGCAACACATATGTTTGATTTGTGTACAGTTAATATGGCCTCTTGAGGCCTCCTTTCATTTATTGCAGCCTTTTAATTGAATTATTATTGCTTGCCATTTTAAGCTTAGTTACCAAACAGTACTGAACATTGTTACATGTTCAAAATAAAATGTAGAACATGCAATGTTGTGCAAAGAAAACTGTTATGCCATTACGTTTAAACAGAGGTTTTAATTTAGACTAGTCTGTTAAAAAAACTGTGAGAAAATCAAGCTCAATGTAGAAACTCCATTGTTCATCAAAGTACATACTGTTTAGCTATATCGCAACAGTATAAAACTCTGCAAGTTTGTCTTTAAACATTAGGCACGTGCCCATATAGACATGGAAACAGGTTGTACTTTCTCAAGTATATGTGAGACAAATCAAGTGATCATCTACCAAAGTTACTGTCTTTAGTATGACATTCTCTGTGTGTTACTATCGCTCCTCCATAACTCTATACGGAAATGTAGTACAGGCACAAAGAGGGAATTTTATACTTAAAAGTCAGCAACTTTGAAAAATGTAACTTGATTTTTCTAACTGACACTGTTGAAGCTTTATATTAGCTTCTGATAAAAAATGTCATATAGTTACATAGAATGAAAATGATTTCAATAACGTCAACTATGGCATAAATCTGCATTTTTCTGTGTTTGTAGTGGTGAAAGTGGTTCTGGAAAAACAGAGGCCTGTAAGCACATAGTGAGACACCTGACAGCCCGCTCCAGCCCCAAAGGCTTTGCACTGGAGCACAGAATGAAACACGTAAGTCTGAGCAGTCATCTGGTGGGTTGTCCTGAACGCTTATTTCACCAAGGAACATGTGATGTTACACCAATGTCCTGGCCATGAGCCTCCGTGTATTGTTTGTTGATTTCATGCCTTGGTTGCTTTACTGTGAGTTTACAAAAAACGTCGGGAAAATTATTTTAAAGTAGACAAATGTGCTGCCCCTTAAAATTAATGCTCTACATAATCATTCCTCGTCAAAAAACTTGTGAATATTTTTCATCTTCCTAAGATCAAGGCACATACTTCTTTTTACATTAACTTTCTGTAAATGTATCTCCAGACTTTCTGTAAATGTGTCTTTCTGCTCTTGGTTGCTGTGTTTAAGAAGTTAATAGATGCTATGGCTCTGTACACCAGAACATAGGTCCTTCCCTGGATGTCTTTTCTTCAATGCTTGATAGCTTTTAATTTTTCAAAGACACTATTTGAGCACTCAGACCCTTTGTTTGATTAAAATATAGAATGACAAAATTTGAGTACAATCGAACAGCAAAAAATTACATTGCGAGAAAATCGGGTGATACTACGATCATAGAATAAATAATGACCAGAAGATGTTGTATGGAAACAACATTTGAACATTTTTCATAAAAAAAAAGGTTTAAGCAAGGTCAAAAAGTAATTTCATCCCTTGTATTACATATAGAAAAGATGTTAATTTAGGTCAGCACTTCCCAGTTGTGTATGTAGTTGTGGTTCAGATTATGACATGTTTGATGTGCACCATGCATCTGCCATGCACATGGTCTATCAGTTCGGTAACAAAGCAATGCATAGCATGGGAGTGCAAGTGCTTTGTTCTGATGAAGTCATCGTTATGTAGTCGATAACTGGGTCAGCTCACTCTCTGATCATCCTGGGACACACAGAAAATACTGAGCACCCACATAATGGATGCATATTGACATCTAGTGGTAGAAACTGAAATAGTGGCAGAACCTATTGTTTTTTGGTCTAGAAATACAGTACTGTATGTGTGAAAGCGATAAAAAATATTTAAAATGATTTCCATGTGCTGAAAAAAGCAAGCAATGTATAATCTGCAGGGAAAGTCATTCTCATTGGATACTCCTTTGGTTTTATAAAATATGCAGGTTAACTGTATTTTGGAGGCCTTTGGTCACGCAAAGACTGTAAGGAATAACAACTCAAGCCGCTATATCAAGCTGTTGACCCTCCAGTACTGTGACAAGAAGAGGACACTGCTCAGAGGTAACTGACATTTTTCCATCAATGTAGTTCTTGGTATGAATTGATTGTTTGTTAGTAACCGTTACTTTCACTTTCATATTATAATGAAAAGCTACTCTGGTCAAAACGTTGTACTTAATTCATTAAATCGTTTATATTCTGGTTTAGATTAGCTATACATGAAATAAAACTTGATTCTTTATCATTTAAAAATAATACAATTAAGTTAAGTTAAAGCTATACTGTACGATCTGAGAGAGCTAGCATGATTTGAAATTAGCTTGTCCTCGGAGTTCCGTTTAACTCCTCCCTCTCCCCTCGGGACTCCCTCCCCCACCCCTCGACACACAGCCGTGCACGAGCGCTGCTGGCTGCACTTCCCAATTGCACTGTTTACCAGTGATTGTTAACATTTAACTCACACACACAAACACTCACACATAGGCTACATGCAGAAAAGGCCCCAAAGTTTATAGGTTACAGTGTTGTTATTTCTTATAGAGTGTTGAGATGAGTTTTGTTCAGTGTGGATGACAGTATAGCTGTCAGTTAGTGGCCGTGACGTCAGTCGGCCGCAGGGTCTGTCTAGTAAGTTTCCTTTTCTCTTCTCTCTCGGTCAGGTGTGTGAGCGCGCATGTTGCCGCAGTAGTCGACACAGTTGAAACGTGTTTATGTGAATCACCCGTGTGTGAGTAAGTGCAGTCCCGATCGCTGTTATAAGTTACAGTTTATGGATGTTATTGACGGCCGCGATTCGCAGGTCGCAACAGCTGTTCTAACGTCTCCTCACGAGCGGAATGTAAGCCTGTGTCTCTTTTCCTGCGATCTATGCTGCTGTGCCTGTGAAAGAAGGAAAATAAAGAGCGGAAAAACCATACTCCTCTTCTCATGCTTATAGTCTGACGTTTTTGGCCTTAAGTGGTGTTCTGGCCGACACCTCTGAAGTGAAACCAGTGATAAGCAGATCAGCGCGGTACCGGTAGGCGACATCCACCAGTTTCCTCCGCTACACTAGGCTAGCCTACATGATGAAAGATACAGAGCAGTAGCCTACTTAAAAATATAGCCTACTTTTTAATCTTTGGGTTTTGGGGAAAGTAGCAAGTCTTGTCAAGTCAAAAGGCTCAAGTCACGACGATATGGCACGAACGCTTTCTCTGCCCTCCGTGAACGCGCTCAGGCTCGCACACAGAGGGGAGAGAACGCGCAGGATTGTGATTGGTTCTTTAGATACGGGTCCATCGTCTCCGATTGGTCAGCATTTTAACAGGTTTATAGAAGGTACAGAATTTGGGGGTTTTTCGTTTCTTTTTCATTGCCCATAAGTCATTTATTGCTGTTGGGGTGTAAAAAGCACTTTTCACAACATATTAAAAAGTGCATATTGCAGATAATCTCCTATGATGCCTTTAAGTTACTGCCAAGGTAGCTGAGCAAATTGTCTTTGTTTTCACAGTCTGGATGAAAACGTTTATGATAACAGAACAAAGATCATAGATTTAAAATCTCAGTTTCACAATACATCTAAGGCACAAAACTACTGTATGATATTGTCGCTTTTACACCATGTACACTTTAGTGAATGGCCAGCAGGGGGCAATAAAAGCCCATGCAATCTATTGTTATAGTGTTTCTATTTTTGCACCGTTCATTCAGCCCTGCTCACCTTATTTTTACCTTTGTTGATTCTATCACGTAGCATAAGCCATCCCACAGTGGCCACATTTGTAATGTTCATCTTTGTGGAAATGTTATTAACACACCTGTTTTTGAACTATAAAACACATCTGATGTTAAAGCCCGTGTGTACACCCACATGCTGGAGAAGTCCCGTCTGGTCCACCTCCCTCCTCACCAACACAGCTTCAGCATCTTCTATCTGATGGCTGAAGGCCTGTCGCCAGAGGACAACAGCGCACTTTACCTCAACAATGTCCTTGCTCATAGGTATGTACGTGGCTGTCAGCTGCCGATAGTTCATAGAATCACTGTGAATTTAGACTATGGGGGAAGGTTGGTAATGTGAAACCATTCTGCTGAAACGTATCAGAGCTCAGTACAACAGTGTTAATATGATACATTAATATGCCGATTTAAAGCTCTGTTTGCCCTTTATTCTAAACAATTACAGTATGTCCATGGTGTGGCAGCTGTGACTACATGTAAATCCGCACAAAACTATCAAACACATCTACAGTAGATCTCTTGCATCCAAAGATATGCATATACATTCCCTCTGAGCACATCGGTTCATCTTCGGAACCAATGCACCTATCGTTGCACTTTGCTTGTATGAACGTGTCGTTTATATTTATTTTGTTTTTGTGGTTGCCCAAAATATTGATCCTCATTGCCCCCACCTTTCGACACTCACTCCAGGTATCTTAGTGGCGGACTTCCAGGGGAGAACCCGCCAGTAGCCACAGCCTCTACCCAGGGCAGGGAACGCCTTGCAGCAGTCAAACAAGCTCTGCGAGCCCTGGGCTTCAACAAGCAGGTATTGTTCGGCACTACATATAGCTTTTGTTAAGCCTGTATAATCAAATGTTTTTCAATCAAATAGACACTGGTCATTGGTTAGATTTAACTCTAGGGTCTGTAAGGCTAACATAATCCAAAGGCCTGGATCTTTCAAAGGATAAGGCCCATGAAAAAAGGGTCTTGAAACTTTCCCTTGTCCACATTCTGACCTTGAGGACAGCAAAAGTAGTTCAATTTGTGGGCTTTTCCTTCATTTGTAATTATTTCAAATTTTATAAGCAGAATATTGTCAGAGTATTATCTCGTAAATGATTACATGGTCACTACTCTGCATAGTGGATTGTGGCATAGTCTGGTCAGGCTGTTATGACAGATTCAACCTTCATATGTGGATTTCTCAGGATCCTGAATTGGGACCCATCGTGTGTTCCAATCATCAATCTAAAAACCATATGAAATGTGTGACTAAATGTAGAAGACAGGACTTTAATTTACCTCAACTGGTCGCATATACAGTATATTTTATTGTTCATGTTCTAATTATATTCTGTAAGAGGTTTTTTACTTATATTGTCTTGGTTTATTGTGTGCATGGTCTGACCAAAGAAAATGTGTTGTTTATGAAAATTTACCTGGCAATAAATTCTGATGTAGTTTGCTACAGTGTATGGTAAAGTCTGTCCTAAGCGCCACCAGCCATGTTCCCAGCCCATTATCAGGTTCTATTCTTAGATATCCAGTCAGCATCTGTCAGCAGTGAGTGACCACCATTTCACCTTTTAATCCAGCAGCAGTCAATACAACCAGGCAAGACTTTAGGGACAGAGGAATAGAGCGATAGAAAGTGGTTTTATCAGAGGGCACTAGTGACCACTGGATAAGAGAGAGAGAGTCCATGGCACATAAGCAGAAGTGGGGGAGGAGGAGTGGAAGGGCTAGACCACCCATTGGTCTCTGTCTAAGTCTAATCAAGGGACGAGTCCCAGTCCAGACCCAGAGGTCAATCGTCATTATCGCTCTGTATCGCTCCTTTTCTCTTCCGCTCTCCCTTTCTTCTCCTTCCTAAGTGGGGGGAGTTTGTCTGTGTATAGAGTGTCAGACAGAGACTAATGCTTGTGTTTATCTCCCAGATATCAGCTCCGATGTCCTGCCTTTAGAGAGTGCACACACAAACATATGCACCCGCTTACACACACGCACACACACACACACACACACACACACACACACACACACACACACACACACACACACACACACACACACACACACACACACACACACATACACATACACACAGACACACAAGCACACACTAGCAAACTCAAACATCCCCCTCTCAGAGATTCAGAGCAGTGGGTAAGGTTGTATTCCATTAAGTGTCCTCTACTCAAGGGCAGAGAGGAAGGGATGGAGGAAGAGAAGTGTGTGAGAGGGGCGGAGCATAAAAAGCGCTCAATGCTCTAAATGGTATTCATGCATTGTTTTTCCAATTCTCCAATATGGCGAAGGACAAGGCTGCTTTATTCATTCCCTTTCTGACGAAAAATGTCCATGAAAATTCAAAGCCAACAATGTGTAAGTTAATCTCTCAGTGCTCTTCCACATTCAGCCGCAAGCCCATTGGTTGCACTGAAGATGCAAATATTAGAAAATTGGTCATAAATATCGATTTTTTTTTCTTAATAGGTAAAAGGAAAAATACTCAACTTTTTAACAAATAGTATTATAATAGTCTTACTGTATTCAGAGCATTTCCGGCACAGGAATGTATTTGAGTGAATGAACAAGTTTAAAAGTCCAGCCTTGGCCACATAGGCAATACTTTGTGTTGTGGTCTTTTCATAGGATTGTGCATGTTGAAATAAATATACAATATCTCTAGTTCTGTCCTTCAAAGCTTAAAGAGGTTTGTGTAGGATCCTATTTGCTACCATTTGCTCCACACTTTAAGCAATGAGAAAATGGAAATCCCTGTTTTTGATTGTGTCAAGATTTCCAACTGCTAGTAGTTCATATTATTTTCTCTCTAACGCTCCCACTCTCTCTCCGTCTCTTTTCCATTATTTTGCCCTCTCTGGTAGGAGGTTGATTCAGTGTTTATGCTGCTTTCCGCTGTGCTCCATATTGGGGACATAAGTTTTGCTGCATTGACAGATGCCGATACAGCCTCCCCTTCTGACCTACAGCTGCTGGAGAGAGGTCAGTGCCCCCGTCACAAGACCATAGTCACGTTTCCATCCTGTGTGGAGGTGTATGGGGTGGGGAGGTGGGGTGCATCACACCCACTGATCTTGTTTTCCTAGTCGTCATCGCTCCTCCTTTTCCCTCTCCCTTGGAGCTCAGCTTGACAACTTGTTAGCACTAGTCAAAGGCAAGACAGTCACCAGTTTAGTAAGCCACATTTTTTGCCAAAAACGTAACAATGGTGAGGTGAAATCTCTCTTAGACACACACACTTTCTGGCTATCGGGGTCAGTATTTACTCTATTTTTCTGCCTCGCTCCCTGATTATGCAACCAGTACATGTGCTCCTGTGACCCCTGACCTTAGTGAGATAGTAAACAAATAACAGCAGAGCCTGAACAGAAAAGAGCATGCAGTTGTCAGGGAGATCTGATGTCATGGCTAGTGATGTCAGAAAAAGGATTCTGGGTCGCTGTGACCTGTTTATGCTGCGTGTTTATGAGTTCTGCTCAGAAATCCAGTGATGACTACATGCTGCCAGCCCTGCCTGATCGATATAGTGGGAAAGATCTGCTCAGCTTGTTGTGCTGGCAGCATGACATCACCATCAGAACAGGGGATAGCACATAGGGTTCTGGGATGTTATCACTGCTAATTTTCTGACGCTCACATCCTCACAGTTTGTGTTTAATGCTGTAATTTTGATTGATGTCATTTATTCTGCCCGCTTGTTTCCCTCCCTCTCTATGTGTCTTCCTCTGCACAGTTGCTGGAATGTTGCAGGTGGCCCCGAACGACTTGAGCACTGCACTCACTTCTGATGTTCAGTACTTTAAAGGTATCTACTCACCAGCCTCTGCCATCACTCTGCCCTCTCTGTTCAACTATACAGACGCAGATATTTGTGTATAAGTGCTTTGCAGAAAAATATGTTCAGAGGATCCCTTATTACGACCAAGATATATACACAGACATTTTACATTTGTAAAGTACCAAGATATTTTTAAGTTGATAATATTGGCCATGCAAATGTACAGTATTAGTTCTTAGCAAGATTTAGTCCTATTCGCTGGAAAAACGTTGTTTAGCATTAACCACAGCGGAAAACACAATTTTTATACATTGGGCCATAGAAATAATTAAAAACCTTAAAAAGCTGAATTTTCATGTGCGAGAAATGTTTTTGCCATGTCCTATTTATCGCAGGGGACGTGACCACTCGGCGCCACACAGTGGAGATGTCAGAGCAGTTCAGAGACCAGCTCGCGAAGGCCATTTATGGACGCCTTTTCAGCTATCTGGTCAACAGTAGCAACGACTACCTACAGGGACAGGATGACAGCATTGGGTATGTGTGTGTGTGTGTGTGTGTGTGTGTGTGTGTGTGTGTGTGTGTGTGTGTGTGTGTGTGTGTTTCGGTGATAATAATAATAAAGAACAAGAACATTTTTGGGGGAATTGCAGGCCGTTATTAACTATTATCATAGATACCACCTGTGCTGTGTGGTATATCTGTCATCGCACAAGAGCAGTTACTCATTCAGGGCCTATGATATTGTAGAATAGCAGTATAGTTTAAGTGGAGGTTTGTAATAGTTTACAAAGCATGATGTGCACAAATAGGCTTGTAAACTGAAGTGGAAAAGAACTGAACAGAGAAGAGATAGACGCACCAACTTTTTATGTGATGTCTCACACACAAAAAGTCTCTCTCTCTCACACACACACACACACACACACACACACACACACACACACACACACACACACACACACACACACACACACACACACACACTACTATGTGAAGGCCATGGGATCCTTGGTTTTGTTGATGTTGTGAGGTCTTATCACTGCGTAGGTTAACCTGGGTTCCATCTCCTGGAATGTGAATGTGCTTCGCCTTGTGTATACGGCAACCACAGAGTGTAATACATTTGTCCACCACGTTCATGAAACACACATATACAAACGTGATAATTCCTGTCTGAGTGACGCAACCAAGCAAACAAGTTCTCAAGTTAATCCTGGGCTAAAAGTGGGGTAATATTATTCATATGTTCATTTATTTCAGTGATCCAGCCTTGGAAATCAGGATCTTGGACATCTTTGGGTTTGAAGAATTTCAGTGGAATGGATATGAGCAGGTTGGGCAATGCTTACTTTTATTATATTTCAATTGCTGTGTTCGCTTTTCCTTTCAAACTAAGAGATTGATTATTCTAATCAAGTCAAATGCATTTATGATCCTTAGCTGTACACATCTCTCAATAGTATTTGGTGTTGTTGTTTGGATCAAAAATGAATCAAATTGTAATGAATGAGGTGAGGTCTGTGGCTGACTGTGGCGTGTTTTTCAGATGTCCTCAATTGAACTAACGGCTCACACAATGACTGCCTGTAGTGAGATGTCAGAGTAACAGGCAGCTTCAAACCAGTGTGTGTGTGTGTGTGTGTGTGTGTGTGTGTGTGTGTGTGTGTGTGTGTGTGTGTGTGTGTGTGTGTGTGTGTGTGTGTGTGTGTGTGTGTGTGTGTGTGTGTGTGTGTGTGTGTGTGTGTGTGTGTGTGTGTGTGTGTGTGTGTGTGTGTGTGTGTGTGTGTGTGTGCAATATATTTTTAGTCTTGTGGCTAGACAGTAAGCAGTCTGACTTAATTAAATTTTGTATTATTGCTCAGTGCACAACACTGTGACCTGACAATAGCGCACAGATATTTTTAACGTACAAGAATATATATTTTTTATATAGGAAGATACAATGATTAATAAAGACTAGGAATATTTTTTGTAATATGTGTTTTAATGTGTGTGCTTTTGTACGTACCATGTAGACGGATGGATTGGCATTTTTCTAATGCTGTTATACTTCAGTATGTCAGTGTGTGATTAGATTGCATAGTGTACAGATTACATGTGCAGCTCTATACAGCTCACCTGTTGTGGGCTGTAAATCTGCCATGGCTATCAACATGCACTGTTAATAGACTACCCCATTGTATGAACATTAGCAGGGACCAGGCAGACAAATTGTCAGTAGACTTACTTTTCCTCTTGATGTTCTCTAATCCAAGCGCAGTCGAAGGATTGACCTGGTAAGAGGAAGTGCTAGAAGAGAGGCGAGGAGAGGAGGCTAAGAAATACGTGACATTAGCCTTGTTTGAGATGTCGCCGTCTTGCTAAGCCCTGCACAATTATGACACTCGGCTTGCTGAGCGCACAGCAATTTTGCAGCATTTTTGTTGTGCGCTCAGGAAGACGCGCGTGATAGTTGCGCAGGTCTGAGCAAGACGGTTCCAAGTCGAACGAGGCTACTATCTCTGGCAGGCAGTGGCATTGCCCGCCTCTTTGCCTTAGACGCCCCCTCGTTATTGCCGCTGAGCTGACTGTTATTATCAACCTGCTCCAGTCGCACACATAACCCGCCACCCACTGTGGATAGGAGAGGAGGAGCAGGATCTGGATAAACAAACATTCAGATATCTTACAGTAGATCTCGCACATCAATGACAAACAAGCCTTTCCACTCTGACATGTTTGTAAACACATGCATACACACACACGCAAACCCCTACACACGAGTGAGCACCATATGCAGGGCATGATCAGGGTCATTAATGGTTGTTAATTAGAGCTGTGTTTGTAAGGGTTGTGTTGTACCTGCTCAGCACTTCGCTAATGAGCTCACCCAATCAACCACCTGCTGGGTCTAAGCCTTTAATGTACTTGACAATCGTGAAGACAACAAATAGACAAACACAGAAGTAAGGAAAACATGATTATAGCTGCATGCACCACAGAACGATTGGTTACGTTGTAACCCAGGTTCTCTGAGTGGATCTCTCCACCTTACATATTCCATATGTACGGGGACTGACCCCCACGGGGGCAGTTGACGTGGATACTCTTTAAGACACACCACTTGTGGCGGCCACACATGATATATAAGCCACCCCCATGCGTGGCCTCTTCGGTTAACCTTGATTGTTGGAACGCGTTTCTGAGCGGCATCTTGGCTGGAGAGATAGTCTCTCCACTCAGAGAACCTGGGTTACAACGTAACCAACCGTTCTCTATCGTGTCAAGACTATCTCTCCACCTTACATATTCCATATGTACGGGGACCTCTGTAAGACACACCGCGAGGAAACCAAGCAGACCTAGCTGCTCCTGCGGGAGCCTAAATAAAAAAAGGCAGTTGAGTTCGAATGACACGTCACCACCACCAGTGTTCACCCATGTGCCCAGTATAAAGGAACTATTTACAATCATACATTATGTACACACCCATCGCCAAGGCGCCAGACGCTACTAAGGCTAAGCTGGCCCTGCAAGACGCTAAGGCGAGCCATGAATGGGTAGATGGCCTAGCCCAAACGCGCACCGTCCTGCTGCATTGAGCCCAGCACTCGCTCCGAGAATGGGGTGCTGGCTGCCACATTCATGCAGTAGAACCGGATAAAAGTGGACGGGGTCGACCAAGAGGCCGCCGTACAAATCTCCGATAGAGGGGCCCCTCGCCATAGGGCCCATGACGTAGCAATGCCCCGTGTGGAGTGCGCCCGCACCCCTACTGGGGTCGGCTTGCCTGTCCTCTCATATGCCTGCTGGATAGCATCCACAACCCAGTGGGAAAGCCTGGCCTTGGAGACTGGCTGTCCAAGACAGTTAGGCTTGTAACAGACAAAGAGCTGGTCCGTTGTCCTATGGCCACGTGTCCGATGTAGATACACTGTTAGGGCCCTGACTGGGCACAGTTAGTGACCGCCTACTCCACCCTGCTTCACCTTCCTGAGGAGGGTGGAAAGGGTGCAGCTCAATAGATCGACCGGTGTGGGACTCAGACCAGACTTTAGGGTGGAATGCAGGGTTTGGGCGCAGCACCCCCCCAGCACCACCTGGCAAGAAGCGGCAGCAGTCCTCATGCACTGAAAGAGCATGCAGCTCTCCCATTCTCTTAGCAGACACAATTGCAAGCAAAAACGCTGTCTTGAGAGAAAACCATTGTAGCCTAGCTGTATCCAGGGGCTCGAATGGCTCATTCTGCAAGGCCAACAGCACCACCTCCAAATCCAATGGGGGGACAGCTGGCGTTCTGCGATGTGGAGTAACCCTACGAGCACCTCTAAGAAACTGAGCAATAAGGTCACAACAGCCTTCTGCCAGCTTCCGAGGTCCAACACGGGCTGCCTTTATGGCTGCCACTATTCCCCTCAATGTCGAGGGAGATTTGCCCACCTCCAACATTTCCTGGAGGAACTGGAGAATGTCATGTGCTGTGCAGGCGAGGGGATCCACCTGTCTCGATTTGCACCATGATTGAAACACTCCCCAACGATAAGCGTATGCCACCCTCGTTGATGGAGCCCGGGCTCCTTGTAGAGTGCTAACCACAGACTGGGGCAACCCCATAGCTAGAAACCGGAGACCCTGGGGAAAAGGATGAAAGAGAGTCCCGTGGACCTGGAGGGTGAAGGGAGGGAAGGCATACAGGAGGCCCTGTGGCCACTGGTGTGCCATGGCATCCGTACCCAAGGGAGGATCGTCCCTTTTCATGGAGAAAAAGAGGGGACAGTGAGCTGTCTCCCTCGAGGCGAAGAGATCGGCTGTGGCTGTACCAAAGCGCTCCCAGATCTCGCTCACGACCTCCGGATGCAGTCTCCATTCCCCGTGGAGGGGTCCCCCTCTGGAGAGCCGATCCGCCGCAAGGTTCACCTGACCCGGCACGTGCATCGCCCTGAGGGACTTGAACCGTGGATACGCCCACTCCCATATTATCTGAGCCAATCTGCAAAGGCGCGGGGAACCCAGGCCCCCCTGCCTGTTTATGTATGCCGCTGCCGCTGTACTGTCTGTCCTTACCAGTACATGGCGGTTTTCCAGCACTGGCCGGAAGTGCAAAAGAGCTAAATGATTGATGTGCTGTGTCAACCAGGGTCCGTGCCATTGGCCACTGATGCCTTGACCCTCGTGTACGGCTCCCCAGCCTACCAGGGAGGCATCGGCGGACACCACCTGGCGACGCAACACCGGCCCCATTTTGCCCCGTGCTAAATTGGCTGGTTCCTCCCACCAGCGGAGAGCTATGCGCAGTCTGTGTGACACCAACACTCTAGCATGCAGATCTCTCTGTGGACAAAGTCCCAGGCTCAGGAGGCAACGCTGCACTGGGCGCATGTTCAGAAGGACCAGGGGCACTATGTGCACCGTGGCTGCCATCAACCCCAAGAGTCGGAGGCAGAATCTCCAGGTCACTCTGGCCCCCAAACGAAACTGGGACAAGCACGCCCTGAGGGCGGCCTGTCTCGCAGACATCAAAAAAAGAGTTCCTGATTTGGCATCCAAACACATGCCCAGGAACTCTGTCGATTGCAAAGGCTGCAGCCTGCTCTTTCTCTTGTTGAGGCGCAGGCCCAGGTGCTCCAGGTGCTGCAGAAGCCGGGTCACATTGATGCGACACTGTTCCTCTGAGCGAGCACACACCAGCCAGTCGTCCAGGTAATTCAGGATGCGAAGACCTTCCTGCCGCAAAGGACCCAGGACTGCATCCATGCACCTTGTGAACGTGCGAGGGGCCAGTGATATCCCGAATGGGAGGACGCAGAACTCGAAGATTTGGCCGTTGAAGGCGAACCTGAGAAAACGTCTGTGTCCCTCCCATATAGGGATGTAACAATATACCGCAAAACGGTCGTTCGCGATATGAAAAGGCCACGAATGTCAACCGTAAGTTTTTTCTTGTTATACCGCGTCACGGTATTACAGGCGAGCTTGCATGGTAAATGCGCTCCGTCATTGTGGAGAGTCTGGTGAGCAACGTTGTCATAAACGTAGCACTCAATCTAACACTGTATGGGCCACACCAACATTGGACACCAAACAATAACACATTGACACAACAACTTATCACTGAAACATGACTTCTAACTTTAAACTGAACAGTCACGTCTCACGTGGGCCGTTGTTTACACTAGCGCGTGCAGCTTCGCCACATTGAGTCACGTAGCAGCAAAGAAGAGAGAGAAAGAGAAAAGGGAGCTAGATAGAGAAAAAGATCGACAGAGTAGCTTACCAGACTGAAGAGAAAGTTGCTCGCGGGTCAATTATATCATTATGAATCCAGACGAACATGAGGAAATGAGATTATAAAAAAAATAAAAAATAAAATAAAAAAATAGAACAGAATAGAATAGAATCCACCGGGACCGTGCGTTAAATCCCCGGTAAAGTCGGCGAACTTCCGTGAAAGGCAGATGAAGGAAATAAGTCCAAAGATCCTTGATATATTCATCACAACTTCACGTGAACTCAGCATAGACAGTATATAAAAGCTACCAGCATGTTGCGCAATACTATGGAATCCCTACTATGTCAAACTTAGGTGACACTACTTTGGTCAAATGAAGGTGACGTTGCGAAAGTGTGAGGAAGGGAGGGGGAGAGGAGTGCACTGCAAAAACATTGATTTTGAGACTGCAATTTAAGTTAATAACAAATAAAAATCATAAATAAATATTTTACAGAGTTCATTGTGTCTGTCATAATGTAGGCCTATTAAGGTAAAACATGGCTTGTAAAAATAGAGTTGATAAGCAAATAAAACATAAATAAATGGGGAAATTATCACACTATTTAAATAATTTTTATTTTATACATACTTTTACAGTTACAGACAAGTGACTAAATTAAGTTTAGATTTAAAATTCCTATTTCAGTTTGAAAAATATAGGTGTAAAGCTTCTTTAAAAATAGCAGTAGAGAAGCAGTGTCTTTGTTTTGGTGATAAGTTGTTTAAATCTCTCAGAAATCTCTTCTTCATATTAAGATATAAAAAGTTTGAATTATTCTTGCGTTTATGTTTTATTTAAATCAGCGTTACACCATTTAATTTAAGGGGGTAGAAATGAATTCCGCGCTTAATATCGTATCGTGATATCGTGATATCAATCGCAATATCGTATCGTATCGTACCCAACATTTCATATCGTTACATCCCTACTCCCATATTGGGATCTGGAAATAAGCATCCTCCAGGTCGATTGTGGCGAACCAGTCGCCTTGGAGGATAGCCTGTCGAACCCTCTACACCGTCAGCATCCTGCATCGTAGGGGCCTCAAACACTTGTTGAGCCCCCTTAAGTCCAAAATTGGTCTCAGTCTCCCATCTTTTTTCGGGATGAGGAAGTACCGTGAGTAGAACCCAGCCTGCAGATTGTTTTGCTCCACCTCTCTGATGGCCTTCTTGGCGAGGAGAGTGCAGATCTCTGCGGCTAGAATCTCCCTGCGCTGTGGGTCTTTCACCACTATATATGTGGCTGACCTCATCAGCGAGGGTGGGTGCCGAAACTGCAACCGATAACCCTGAGTGATGGTGGACACCACCCAGGGATCCCACCCAGGGATCCCCCCCAAGCAGAAACACTAAAACATCGTTTTAGTGTTTCTGCTTGGGCAGCCTGGCTTCCCCAGAACCGACTTGGTAGGGGACACCAAGGCCCCCAAGGTTTGATCCATGGGAGGTGGTGGTCCACAGCCTATCCTCTCCCGACCTTGCACACATGCTAGCCGTCTGCATAGACCTGACCAGCGATGGGCTTCAGCTGGTTTCTCAAATTGCTTGAGCACCAGTTCCTCTGGATCGGGAAGCAGCGGTACGGAAAAAGAGCGCGTCTGCCCCCTCTATTCATCATCAAAACGGGAGGACGTCCGGCACTGCTCCGCTGGCAATTCAACATCCAATGCCTGAGCAGCCCGAGTGATAACTTGCTGATAGAAAGGAGTTGAGCGCTCCTGCTCCTCCTCTACCTCTTGCTGTGCCTCCACACCCATCTGGCCGAGGGGGAGGTCTTCCCCCTCTGAGTCCACCCCCAGAATGTCAATTTCCCCTTCATCCGACGTGGGGTATCCCTGCCCCAACTCCCCCTGCTCTGCCAGTGCAGAGGTGGGGGGCTGGGTTATGGATGGGACCATCATTGCTGCTGCAGAGGAGGGGATTGCTTCTCTGAACCCTCCAGCAGCCACCCCTGGGGTATGAATTAATGAGTGAGGCTCCTCCCCCATGTGATCATTCCAAACCACTACCCTTGGCTGCTTCGCCCGCTGCGGCTACCCAATGAGTGTTGCTGGACGTCTGAGAGAAAACGCCAAAGCCCTAGCCTCCCTCACCCTTGCTGGCAGGATAAAACAATTCATGCAGGAGGCGGGGTCCTGGCTGGCCATGCGCGCATGGTCCCGCCCCAGACAATGCAAGCATTGATCATGACCGTCCTCCATTGGCATTTTTACCCCGCAGCCCAAGCAGGCGTGGCCCCTTGGGCTAGACATTTTCTCTGGACCCAAAATGTTTGAATGCTTTGAACTTTGGGAGATGTAGCTTATGCACGTGGCACTAATCACCCCACGCTGACACCGAAACTCTCGCTGTCTGCGGGGACGTGCCCTCTGAAACAATTTACTTTTTGTTTCCTGGAATTTACCCGCGGCTTAAAGTACGCCCGTTTGCTTCCTCCGACTAGGTCGGGTTTCACGAGGGACTATGGCTGTGGCGTTAAACGGCGCCCGTTAATACACACAGCCACACTCTGGCCACCCTTTTATCTCGGTGGTACAGCGATCAGCTGTGAAGCACTCCGCCGCTTCCTCCGACGGGGTTGGATTTCACGGGAGACAATGGCCACAGATCGGCGAGCCGATCAAGCCACACTTCCAACAGCCTGTGCAGTAAAGACAATACAGCGATCCAGAGAGGGGCCCGTAGACCAGCTCTCCTACTCACTAGGTAAGCGGACAACGCTGTTGTCACCACACCTGCTGAACCCACACAACTCAAACGCTTTGCTTCTTTCTTCTCTATTTGCGTTGCTTTTTTTTTCTCTTCTCTCACACACGTCTACTGCTTGTCCGTGGAAATCAAGAAATCGAAGAGGCCACGCATGGGGGTGGCTTATATAGCCACGGCTGGCCAATCATGCGTGGCCGCCACAAGTGGTGTGTCTTAAAGAGTATCCACGTCAACTGCCCCCGTGGGGGTCAGTCCCCGTACATATGGAATATGTAAGGTGGAGAGATAGTCTTGACACGATAGAGAACAAGCTCTTTTTTTCTATTTTCACTTTCAAGTCATTACCTGACCTAGAATATTCACATTTCCATGTCTTGCCTAGCCTGGCATTCCCAGACCTGCCACTAGGCGCTGGCAAATAAAATTTGCTGCGCGTGTTGGTCTGGACACGCTCCGTTGAAGCTTTATCAAGAAGACCAGAAATCTGGGCTCACGTTTCAATTGGTTCTATCTAATATGGGCGCGCCAGAGCCCTTTATATGGTGCTCTGGGGAGGACGTAACCGGATGACGACAGTGACGTGCATGCGACGTCGAAGCCGTGATAGTAAACATCAAATATGGCTGCGGATATGTTGTGTGAGTTTGAGACTGCTTTGGCCTCGACCCTTAACGATTTGGAAGACGGCACTCAAATCTTTCATTAGCAAGTAAGTGGAATGTTCTATTTTGACGACCGACAACGGCAAACGTTTAATTTAACAGTTTAACAGCTGTTCGCTAAACGAAAGGGGCTTACGTCGCCTTGTGCATCGCTCTGATTGGTTGTAGTGCTATCCAACTGCGTGCAGTGGCATTTGAAATGCACGAGTAGGAGCCGCCCCTTGAGTTGGAAATTACTAATGATCGTGGCCAGACCCTCTATCGTTCAAGATATCAGGGTCTGGATTTCCAGGCTATGTCTTGCCTTGTCTGGCATTTATTTTCGCATTGGAAACAAAACACCAAGTTAGTGTGCAAAGTTCAAAAACAAATGCATTAGTTCATGAGTTGAAATTGGGGACATGTCATTAAAGTACAAGTGTAAAAAGTTTATTCCTAGACTTCAGCACTGAGTCTTTTTTGGTATTCAGCTTTGTGACACATGGGGGTTCAGGAGAAGTTTAAACAGGACTGCTGTGTCAGTCTGCTGTGTTCTTGTTCTTGCTCATCACATCAATGTGACAAGTCATACTTGAGTCTTCTCCCCACACACACACACACACACACACTACACTAACCCCGTTGGATTGACTACCTGGCCTGTGATTGGTTGACTGGGTTAGGAAGAGTTCATGTGTCTCAGCTGGAACAGTGTGTCCATTATAGCAGGATAGCAAAAAGGCCATACATAGGGACATATATTATGACATACTTTATCATGCATGAGTTGTCCATGTACACAGTTCTCCTGGTTTTAGCGACTGGTGTGTTATATGAGTTGTCAGTTAATTCATGCCCCATTGACTTCCCAGTTGTTGCCACAGCGGGATGTGTTTGAGGTTGTATTTGTGTGTTTGCTGTAAAAACAAACATACAGCACTGCCTCTCTGAGGAGGAGCTACATGTGTGTTAACAGGTCGATGTTTGTGGCTAAATGTGTTGTGTGCATTCCAGCTGTGCATGAACATGACCAACGAGCGGCTGAGGCAGTATGTCTCTAAGGTGCTGTTCCAGCAGGAGCAGGCTGAGAGTCTGCAGGAGGGCATTGTCATGGAGACCCCGCGCTCCCCCGGCAACCAGCCAGCTGTTATGGACTTCTTTCTTCAGGTACTGTATGTGTCTGGTTTAGACCGGTCCAGACCAATTTGGTGTCTCATGATGTAATGCAACATTGCAATTCCACCCAGAGCTTTGACAAACACAGTTAAATTAAATCAAATAAAATCTCATGCATTTATAAAGATGATTTTTAATTTAAAACATTTTTAATTAGTTGTCTAAAATTCAAAACTCAAACTGGAATATTACTGGTTGGACTGGTGGTAGCCCTGTGGTTAAAATGGACACCATGTTATTTCAAAATACCCTGTTAAAGTTTTCTCATAATCTATATCAATAATGAACAAAATGCATAAAAGTCGTTTTTGCTTCCTCTAGAAGCCTCTGGGACTGCTGTGTGTGTTAGATGAGGAGAGCCAGAGCCTGCAGCCAGCAGAGCAGACCCTGTACAAGAGGCTGTCCACACAGCTGGAAGCCAGTCCAACTCAAGGCCTATCTTTCACAACCAAGGATGGTAATGGAAATCCCCCACCCAAAGACCAGGGCCCAGCCTTCACTGTCAGCCACTATGCCGGACAGGTCTGTGTATTACAGAAAATATTATATATATATTCAGACACTCTCAGGATTCAGGATGTTGCACTCCATATCCCAAATTAGACATGCAAGTGCTCATAAGAAATCTAAAAAAAATAAAAAGTGTATGTTGGTAAACTGCCTATTAAATGAGGTTGCACCAGGCTTTGTGATATCCCGGGGAGTAAACAACTTGGCAATACTCATAGAATATTGGTTAAGGTATTATGTCTAGAAAGATGAATTCAACAACAACAAAAATAAACAAATCAACACGTCATCTACCCTATTTCCTATTAGCCTATTGTTGGTGATTCATAGAACATTTTTGATGCACACAAGTTGACTCTACCAATAGAACAACCGATGTGAATAGCATTATTACCCACCCATAACCCACCCACTCATAATATATAATAAAAAAAAATATATATATATATATCTACGTTTAAACTGTCTAAACTTGTCGATTTAAAAAATGTATACTAAAAAAATTATTTATTCATTATTTATACATTACATGTGATTTAGCGGATGCTTAAATTGATCCGTGATTGTAGACTTGAAAGCTGTCTTTGCTTTAAATAAGTTAAATAGGAAAACTCTTGAATTCTGTAAAACCAGTATTGTTGCCTGACACAAATTGCCACAGTGGCAAAAATAATAGGTCTTTATTTAGATTAAGTAAGTAGGCTATCATAATGGGTCAATTTATCTGTTTGGAGCAAGCTTAATGTATGGGAAAACAGCAAATATGTGCACACACCAAGGGAAAAAAATATATTCTGTAATATAGTAATTTTCTCTTTTCCACTAGATTTCATATGACCTCACAGGGTCACTCACAAGAAACAAG
>NC_137216.1:20525458-20722958 GCF_949987685.1 Ammodytes marinus
TTACTGCAGCAGCTCTTCCAGTCCAAGCTGACTCAGACTGGTTCTCTGGTGCCAGCTGCTGAGGGCCGTGCTGGGCTGAGAGGACCAAAAGCTGCCCTGTTGCTCCACAGGATGCCATCAGCCAACACTGTCACTCCACAGCCCCAGCGGTGCCATGACCTTACCAAGGTACAGTAGGCTAACCACAGTGCTGTGAGCACAAGACTTGACATGAACCACACAAAGGCAACTGACTGCTCTGCCTAAAGATCAAATCAAATGGGGGAAAAAATTATTTAATAATAATAAAAAAATGTAAGCTTATTCCAACCACAGTGCTTTAAATAAGACTTTTGGGAACTGGATGTGTTTTAGGTCAAAAGTCTGCAAGCATTCATACACATCTACACACAGTCATGTGATCATACACTTTTCTCATGACATTCAATCAGAAAAATGCATAAGAGATATTCAGAATTAACCTCAATACATTTCCTTTTTTAGGTCCATCATCACCTTATCTGTGTTCAGTCTCCTTTTAGTAACTTTAAATGTTATGTTTATTCTACTGTTGCACATTTGTGACTGAAAAGGCTTGCTGGCTGTGTAACCTCCTACAGGTCTCTGCTTGGTGTCTCTGTGGCTCATTAGCCATCTAGAGAACTGGCTTACATAATTACCTCCTTGATCTTTCCCAGCAGCCTTATACAGTAAGATATTGATGTAGGCCACTACACTTGAGTGTAAGACAATAAAAAACAATATAGACAATAAATAGCATGGATCAGCTTGGGATGCAATGTATGAAACAGAGGTGGTGTAACAGGACTGTTCAATGTACCTTGAAAACATCCCACATTGTATTAAAGACTAAGGGATGTTTAGGTGTTATGTTGTAATTTCAAGCCAAAGGCAGAGCCTGTATAATTTGATCTTAATATGTGATTATTATGTTGTAATTATTCCATAGTTTCTGAGTGCTCACTTAAAGTATGATGAACAGCTATCGTATGTTTTCTTTCTATTATCTCTTTTCATTGTCAGATCTTGAAGAAGAAAGGGTCGAGCTCCTTCCTTCAGCGGCTAGAGCGTTGTGGGCCCATCACAGTGGCTATCCAGCTGAGGGTAAGAGCCACTCCTTTCCACTCATCACGCATTTTTTGTCCTACAAAAAACTAAGAACCTCTCTCAGTCATCAACAATGATGCTTTATCATTAAATAGTCCTTAAAAACATTGGTCAAGTGTCAGACTCTAAATTGTCCATGTGTTTATCTCTGTGTATGTACCCTGCCTATTGCTCTATGCATGCTGAGGTGTGCATCCCTAAGACACCTTTGGGGTAGGGTAGTGTGATTCCATAGCTATATAAAGAAACAATAAATATCCAGTTCGAGGAAAGCAGTTCAGTGACTGCTGGTGACGCAAGGAAGATGAAATGTGGTTCAGAGAAGCAGTACCTTTGGTTTGAATGAAACCAGTGTGTTGCACAATCAGAGTTGTGGGTTTGTGGTTGACGAGTCCCTCAGGGAATGGCAGGGAAAGAGAGAGTGGGCTGAAGAATGATGCTGTACCAACCCAAGCATGAAGCCCTCCACATGAATGAATGAACAATGAACAACAACCACTGTGTGCCATGCGCACTCATTTGTGTGTGTGCATGCGCATGTCGTGAAGGAGTACCGCAATGTGAGTGCTGGTAGAGACATTCAAAGATGAGGGCTGAGGGTTGATCATTGTACCTAACGCTATGCAGAACATAGACTGACGTCAGTCAGAGGAGTGGCGAAAACACAGATGTTAGTGTTTACGTGCATGTGGACGTGTTGGCATATGTGTGTGTCTGCTTGACCTTGGATGCAGTATCTGTGAATTCAGGGCTTGAAGAAAAGCTCCCTCACACTCACACACCCTTAGAAAAAGCAAAGAGCTCTTTGTTTTTCAGCTTCCTCCAGAGGCAAAGCAACCCCCCAAAATCAGACCACTTTGTCTCGAACACAAAGTGATCTCAGTTCAGGCACTGTGACTCACAAATCAACTTACAAAATCAAGAGGAACAGTACTGTTTGTAGTGCTTACAACCAAAATGCTAACAAATGTCTTCAAAGCCTCTGGAAACCTGGTCTCGTATACAGTAGTAAAAAATCAATATATGATGTCAAAGTGGGGTGCCTCAATAAACTTTTACAAAAATCAGATTGAAAATAAATGTTCCTAAATATTATAAAGCGTAGCTAAAATACAGCTGTTTTTACTTTCTAGACCGTTTGACAGGACTGTGTGAGCGTGGCCGTATCAAACGATCTCCATGGCAACAGTCATTGTTTTTATAAAACATTCTGGCAGAGAACTGCCGTGATTGGTTCAAGATACTTATTTTGTAACCAGAGCATAGCACGTTGGGTTGGGTATCGGTTACTGATACCGGTTACTACTCGGTATTTTTTAAACGGTTCCGGTGCTTAAACGGTACTTTGGAACCTCAAAATGCCATTGTCAAAAAATGATGGCCTTTTATTTCCACTGCCATATTGAACACAATTACTATACAAATAAACTTTTAGTAAATATAATGTACATAATGTCATATACAACAATACTCTTTCAACCAATATAATAATGGAGAGTAAAGGTGCTGTGAGCTAAATGGTTCTTTTAGCTAACTTCCTGTCAGTGACTGCATTTAGCAGTCCCCTCCCTCGTCCCTACGTCACCACATTTATGAACTGCAGTCTTCAAGCAGCGAGTTATCTAGCATCATATCAGATCCGTAAGTGTGATAAAACATGATAAAAACCATCAAAACAGACATTGGGAAGGATTTTTACCTGCCCCGCCATTGTAGGCGCATACACATTCATGCCTCATCTTAACTGAATTACTGTAAAGTTTATCAAACTTTAATGACAATATCTTTATCTTCTTGCTTACTATCATGCACCAAACTCTCAGAATTACAGAGTTAGAATACTTTTGTAGATGTCATGTGGGTTTACATGGGCTTTAATCAAATTTGTTTTTCCATTTGCCTCTTTCAGAACTCGCTGTCAGAGGTGATCAGTAAGCTGCAGGCTTGCAATCCTCACTTTGTGGAGTGTGTGCGCCCTAACGCCAATGGTCAGCCAGACAGTTTTGACAGCTTCCATGTGTCTACCCAGCTTCAATACATCGGGGTGCTTGAGATGGTGCGCATGATCCGTTATGGATACCCCGTCCGCCTGTCCTTCCCAGGCTTCCTCAGCAGGTCAGTGCCAGACCATGTTGTGTAATTAAGAGTGGGGTCATATGGCCCCCTGAAGTTATTGTTCTATTACTGTACACTTATTAATTCACTTCACAGCCTCCTCTTCTTTTTCAGCTTCTTCTTTAAAGGAAAAGTCTTAAAAATACTGGATTGCTTTGTCTCTTTTCTTTTTCTCACTGGTTTTAGTGTTTCAGATACATTACGCTCCCGGCAGGCCACTGTGACCTCATATGTGATGGGTCAAGCATGTCAAGGTATTCTGAAAGCTTGACAGCATATGCCTTATCTACAGCTGCAAATGAACAGGGCATGAACAGGATCACACACTCACATGCAGACTGACACATTGGCATTGATAAGATATAGCAACCCGTACTGTTAGGAGCACAGAATGGCCTTGAACGGCTTTTTCAGGGTATGATGGGAGTCTATTGCAGCAGATGAATACCACTATCACATTTCCCATGTCAGCTCGACACAGACACTAACCGGTCAGTTGTGTGCTGTGCAAGGTCTCTATGTCCTGCACTTGAATTTGTTCGGCATGTTTTTGCTCTGTCACTTGTTTTTCTACTGTTATTTTGAGGAGCAGAGAGAATAATGTCTTTCTTTCAGGCTACCTCCTTCATCTCACCTTCACTCTCTCTCTCTCTCTGTTTGGCTGTTTATGCCAATATTTCTCTTCTTGTTCCTCTGATTCTAAGAACCATTGGAATACTGTGAGGATTTACCTCTGTCTTTCTCGCTCACTCACTCTTTTTCTCTGTCTATCTCTATCTGGTTTTCCCCATCCTCAGTCCGTCTTCCCCTCTCTCTCTCTTTTTGAGGATAAAGGGATTAACGTGAACATTCCTACCAGATAATAAGAGAGCACAAAGCTGGTCACATTCCACTACCCTGCTGTAAACATCATCACCACACACACACACAGACTGTAGGTGTGTGTCACAAACTTGTATTAACAGAACATTTGAAACAAATACGTATATACAAAGAAAATACTACATCTTAAGCTTAAAGACCGGTAAAAAAAAAAAAACATCCTAGGCAATGATGCATTGTAATGCTAAAGGAGAAAAAGCCATGGCTCACACTCTTATTTAATGCTAATGAGTTTCTGGTCAGATTTCCCTTCCTGAATTCATTTTCTATTGGACTGGTAGATAACACTCAAACAGCAACTACCCAAGCCCTATCGGTTAGGGGAATGGTTTAAAGGGTACAGTATATGACACATCATATTTTCTGGTCAAATATAGCTACACTCAGCAAAATAGATGATGAGTGAGACTCAGACAATGGACATGGAATTGAATTAGGCCTTGGAAACTAGGCCCATATAAGATAAAGTGAAGCCAATTAAGGTAGTTGTTCTGTCAGTCAACAAACGTTCAGCAGCTCTTGTGTGTTTTGGATGGATAAACCTTGTACATACAACAGTGTCATTGTTCAAGCTGTAATTGAAATATTCTCTGTGAGCGTTTTTGTGAAAGCTGATGGGTAAGCCATATGGTTGTGTGAGCTAGTCTAGTGGTATGGCAGCTGATGGAGAGGGAGCAGAGATGAACCAGAGATGGAAAGCTCCAGAGAGATACATTGTAAGCATTGTTATGGTAGGGAAGTTTTACTTCCTGCAGGTTGTTACAGGGAGGTGTATCATTGGACAGCTTAGCATGGTGTGAATTAGCAACATACACACACAAAAGACTCAGTTGTAGAATTATGGCATGTCTTCTGACACATAAAACCAAGAAAGCAGAATTCTGGTCCATCTGATTCCTTTGGGAGATCTCAGTGTACTCACATGCATCAATTGGAATACAGGCAAGGTAAACTTGGAAACCTGACTTCCCTCTTGGGCCTAATCTTTTTCTGAATGATTAGTTCAGTTAGATAGAAAGCTAGAAAAGACTGTTTTAGCCTCCATACTGTACTGCTTGTCCAATTGAGAAATTACTGAGCAAGGAGAGCAGACAAGTACCTGAAGGTAGAGTAGGGAATTTAGCTTTGTATTTGCTTGTCAGGGTGTACATTTTCAACATCCATAGGCAAATATTCCAACTGATCAATAATCTCAGAAAGTTATTAACCAGAATGAGACACTCACACCTGATGTATCACCTCACATTGATACATCTGGACGGCTGATCCTCCAGGGCTCGAGAAATTGGTGGGTTGTTGCATGAATATGGTCCAGCTCATGGATTCAGTTCATGGCTATAAGGTTTTTATTCTGAATAAGATGTTATATAAGGGAAAGCAAACAACAACGCTTGGCTGCTTCCTGAAAACCCAACCCAACTTGCAGAGGCAGTGTTTGTGTTCCGTCGGTTGTCTAGCAGGGCATTTAAGAGAATGCAAGCAAGATCTGGTACACAGTAATACAGTGTAGTGATTTGAACATATCATAATAATGGCTTAATGAATCAGGGCAAACTACTGCCCATCAAGTCCCCTGCAGCAGGAATCGACCCCACCAGTACAAATGACCCAGGATCAGCACTCTGGACAGTGGTTGTCGAAGACTGACTGTGATATAAGGCCAAATTAAAGGCAGTCCAGTCCACCCAAGATGAAAAAAAAAAAACTAACATGCCTTCAGCTTTGTAAAGCACAACACAATTAAATCCAATACAGAAACTAAGCATGACAAATTTAAAAATTAAATGTTGAAAAATTACTTTTTAATAACCTCACTATTGAAAAAGCAATTGTGTTGCTTATTATTGACCTGTAGAATCATGAGTTACATTCGACTTTAATATCCCCTTATTCAACCCAGCAACTCCTCATCTCTTATGATGAAATAGTTGCTTAGATGTTCAAGCAACTAGCCTGCAGTTAGAGATATGTACATATAGACACACACACCCACACATTTATTGACCATCAACAGCTAGCTTAGCCCAGGTGACTGCAAGCACTACTCTTAAGGTTCTGTCTCACAATAGAGCCACAGCACATCAACTCTTGACAAGACCTTGGTTATTTTTTAATGTAGGTTTACAGTATGATGCAACATGAATACAACTTTAGAGTTAATGTCTACACACACTCTCATCCACCTTTTGGTAAATCAGCAAACAAGCTGAATTCTCAAAATGTTGAAATACAAAAACATTAATTGAGTTGAGTTAACATTGAATTGATGAAATGTGTATTGTAATCTTACCTGTTACTGAAGAAGTTATGAATTTACTCTCATGCTTTACTCACTGATGCGTTTCTGCCTAGCACTGGTTGGTTTGCGCTGGGTATGAGTGTGTTTTGTGTTCATACAAATTGACCTTTTCAGTGTGCCTTTGTCTGACATGTTCCCCTTTCTGCTGTTTATACATTTAGGCTATGCTTCATTTAAGTGGCTGCCACTCACAAAGACACCAGTCATGCCAGCCCAAGTGCCATTCATATCTTTCCCTCTCTCTCTCTCTCTCTCTCGCTCTCTCTCTCTCTCTCTCTCTCTCTCTCTCTCTCTCTCTCTCTCTCTCTCTATCCTCCACTGGGCTCAACACAGACAGGGCCAATGAATGAACACAGTCTTAGCCAAGGGGGAGCTGCTGCAGAGTGGGGGTGGATTACACTGCTGTCTTCACAGACCGCTTTCTCACACAATTTCTCATCCTCTCCCCCTCATGCTTTCTTTTGTGAACCACCAATTTTAGTTTTTTTTTTTTTTTTTTTTTTTCATTTTCCTGGCTCTTCTCCCTTCCTGATACCAAAATGTGTTGTTTATTTAATTCTTCAGTTCCTCCATGACATTATTTTTCTGCCTGTTTCTGTCATGTGCATCTCAATTTTGTACTGTTTCTTATTTATTTTTATCTTTACATGTGTCCTTCTTTCAGGCTTTGGTTAATCATATTGACAGGCCAATAAATCAGCCATTAATCTTGCTATATTCTTGTGAACACAAATGCACACTTGCACACAGGGAACCTTGCAGGCTACTTCACTAAGTAATAGTAGTCCCATGATGCAGTGTCCTGGTAACCAGAGTGATTTATGAGGAAATCTATTTTACTGTGGCCTTTATTTGTCTTTTATGACACAATATGTGTTTTGTGGCTGGGTTCATTTTCTGTTAATGTGTAAGGTCAACTACTACCACTTGAACCTTGTTTCTGTAAAACCCTGCCCTTTATGTGTGTTGCTTTTTCTAATTTCTTTGGTTTTACATGTGGTGGATATGAAAGACGCATCAGTATTCTTAGTGTAGGCCACAAATGCAGCTCCAAGGCATACAGGTCATGTTTTCTATTTGGCCACTTCCAAGTGCGTCCTCATTTCCTCCTAGTGATGGATACACCCATTTGTGGGTCATTCCCCTGGAATATCCATCATTCAGACTACTGGGATGAAAAACATGACTAAACAAAGCCAATAGGCTTTAGGGATGTGGCGACTTGTCTATTGTCAGCTTCAGAGAGGAAGTGAGTGGATTCAATTTCAGCTGCATTTTCTTTGCCACCTTTGTGATGCTCAATAACAGTAGTCGCTGATGGCCCTTTGGTCACAGAAAACTGCATTAGCGCCTTGTAGCCCCCCCATTTAAACTCTTATCAAAAGGATTGTTTCACATTTTTGACTCCATGAAGCCCCCTTGGGTATTGTAAAAGCCAGGACCATCGATGGTTTTCATATCCTCATAGGAGAGGTCATGAGTTTACAGAGTTCCTTTGTGTTTTATGGGCCCAAAGGGACAGTGTGCGCTGTCTACAAGACTGGTATTACCATACAGAGAGAGGGTTAGGTAGAGTTCAGTCAGACCCCATTGCTGCAAATCAAACATACCTAACGTGACGTCCACATGCCCTCACTTACTCACTATTGACAACACAAGTGGTTTATACTTCTAGCCATCTGCTTGTTATATTTCCCCCATCATATGTGTGACATCATCAGCTGGCTCTAGTTCTCATTGATAACAGAAGGGAAATAAAACTGACTGACACAATGCACTAACCAACTGATATGAAGTTTGAGGGTTTGTGTAAAATTTGCTTTGCTGATGTTCCTATGTTTTCTGAAAATGTGTTTTATGCGCCATCAACTTAATATTAATATATACAGTACATGTACTTACTGTATTTAACTAGTAACATGTTCTTGAGAATACAAAATAAGAAATAAATATAAAATTGGTTATTTATTAGGCATATAATTACATTTCTATGTCATGAACCTTAGCAGGAGATACATTATATTATAAAGCAGGACTCAATTTTATATGAATATAATTTCAGAAACACTTGATCACTCAGTTATTGATTAATAATTAAAAAATAAGTATACAGTAACTTAATATTTACAGTAGCTATGTGATTTTAGTATTGTATGTGTTTTTTTTTGTCATGCCATAGTACAGCTATAACATTACAATTTGATAGTATACTATGACATTTAATGGTAAACAAAGACATTTTTAGTTGTCAAATACATATTTATAGGCACATTGTCATGCCCTTATATTGTACATTTTCAATTTCTTAGTTTACTGTTTATTGCACATATTGTAAATAATCTTCTTCATATTGCACATTTTCAATCTATTACTTTCTATACTGTTTGATTTTGCCTCACACTTCATCTAGAATGTATTTATTGTACTGTATATACCGTATAACTCATCTTAGTTTATTCTTTTGTACTTATTGCACCGTGGGTCAGACAGAAACGTAATTTTGATCTCTCTGTACTGTATGTCTGGCACATATTGCAGAAATTGACAATAGAGTTTAGTAGACTTACTTGGGGAAAATAATTATCAAAGTAGTGTACAACAAATTGAGTATTATTATTATTATTATTATTATTACGAAATCACCTTACATATACAAAGGTTGAAAGTACATGTTATTCCTTATGATTTCTTATGAAAAACATTTAAATAAATATAATCATTTGTAGTGAAACAGTGAATACCAAACTGGTTGAAACATCCACTATTCAGGCTTTTAAAATTGTTTGCAATATTATTATAACTATTATAGTATGATAATAATTATACAAGTATCTTCTAACTATTTATATCACTTCATGGTTAGGTCCAGCTCTGCAAAGCAGGCAAATCACAGGTGTTAATAATAACATTAATGATAGCTGAATTCCATTGAGCTCTTTTGTTTAATGGCCGTGCTATTTAACATGCTTTTTCACAGATGTGCTTTTACATCTATGAAAAAGGCCAATAGTGACATGTGTATCACGTTAATATATATTTCCTTTTTTTTTACATCAACATTTATCTTGCTTACTTTTCCCCACACCCGCACCATCCCAGGCACAAACAAACCAGTGTTTCTCCATCCAGCTGACCATTCATAGCAACGGTTGCCCTTGGCAACACCAATAGGAACAGATGCTGTTCGGCTGTATGACCCTACTAACCTTTGCACCCATTGTTTCTGAACAGAGGGGGTGTCCCTATGTCTCTTCTAAAAAAAATTATTCAGCACTTTGATATCTTTTGTCCCTGCAGCTCAAATGTTTTCTGTTTTTATTTGTGTGTCTCAGATATAGAGACCTTGTGGTCCCAACTTTAGGGGACAAAAAGAAATTGTCACCAGAGGAGAGATGTCGCTCAGTTCTGCAACTGTCCAAACTCCAGGGATGGCAGGTGTGTGTTTGCCTCTTTTTTGCCTCTTTTTCTGTCTCCATCAATAACAAAAGATTTGCCAAATGACTTAATCCCTGACCCTCTATTTGAAAAGATCCCATGGAATCTTTGACAACACGTTCCAGCTGTCCCACCTCATCATCATTCTCCTCACAGATCCATACTCACAGCAGTATGGACCCGTCCACCCCCCTCTCTGTCCTGTCTGCCAGACTGCTGTTGTGTCTGAGTGTGTGACCCAAGAGGTCACATCAGCTCCCGCCTCACACACGCATGCATACTCCCCCACAATGCTCAGCAGACACCTTTCTTATAGCCCTTACTCACACACACCAAAACACACCAATCCTACAAGTTGCGTGTGTTGGAATGAATAATGTCTGTAGAAGTATGCGACACCCACATCTCCTTGCACCTGGTAAACTGTGAACTCTCTTGCCCCACCCACAAATGTCCCCCAATCCCAGGGAGTCAATTCAGTGTCAACATGCAAACCCCATTCCTTGCCCACACTCCACACCCACTTATTATCATCATACATCTCATTCTCAACTAGCATGCCACATTCTTCTGAGATATCCAACAGAATACAGCCTCACTGGGTCTGCTGGCTATTCCCAGAAGCTGTTGATGATGTACAACAATGCTTTTGTATATATGTTTAATGATATTACTTGCATCTTTGTGTTTGTAGATGGGCAGCAGTAAAGTGTTTCTTAGATACTGGCAGGCTGACCAGCTCAACGATCGCTGCTACCAGCTTCGTAAAAAGATCATCACATGTCAGAAAGGTAATATCCAAAATAATAATGCAAAAATCCATAGCGTGCTTCTTGGTTTTGGCTATCTTTCTTTAACTTACACCTGTGACTGCTCTTTCTTCTTTTCCTCATTTGTTTCATTCTGATTCAATCTGTTTATTTCTCAGTGGTGCGTGGCTGGCTGGCCAGACAGCGCGTCCAACGCAGGCTGTCGTTACAGCAGAAAGAAGGGTGCAGTTTGCAGCGTTTCCTGCAGGGGGCTGAAGACATGGGACTGCGAACCTACGACCAGTTGGTCATCCAAAATGCATCGGACATCTCACGAGAGAGTGACCGCCTGCGCTGCCATGGTAACCTCAACACTCTTGGCAACAGCCCTCCTCTTGGTGAGAGACCTGAGCCGGTGGGCAAGGAGGAGGATCAGCCTGTCAGGAGGTAAACTAGCTAACACCTTCACAACATACACACCCTCGTTCACAACTGGAGACAAAAAAATACTTAACAGTTATAAATTATTCCTCATTGACCTCTGTATTTCTAATGTTATTTTGTCCCTGGTCTCGCCACATTTTCATTTGATCAAAAAGTTGAAATGATGTTTGGATGATAGACTTGCACCATGCTACTGATTATTTACACTACTATATTATCACTGAAATAGGGCTTTTTTCTTGTTCATGGTTATGCCTGGAATGTGATGTGACCTATGCATTTCAGCATAAACCTGTTAATGTATACCTGTATGAGGAAGCATTTTGTTCATTATTGACACTGATACATACTTGTGTATCGAATATTAGATTGACAATGATTGGTTACAAATGTGGACAAAATATATGTGTTCACTGAACATATATGCTTTCTCATACCATACAGTTGTTTTGCTTCAAAACATAATCTTAGACAAATGTTAAGCAGACTTTATTTAAATTATTTTTAACATTAGGAAGTATCACCCCATTTTGGACAATAAGAAAAAATGCTGCTCTTCATTTCTGTTTCCTCTATGTGTCCTTGTGCATATAACATCTGCTGCTGGGACATGAGACAGGAGTAAAGGGAGCCTCAAAGGGAGAGTCATGGTTGCTGCGTTTTAAAGTGGACATACACAATTCTGTACACTGACACATAAAACAAGCTCACATGCACACTGTCACCCAAACTCACATAATTCCTCTGTAGGTCCCCCTGTTAGGGGCCTTCCCACATCACCCACACACATGCTCAGCCACGCCCCGCTTGCAGCCGTAGAACAGATGGCTGATACAGATTAGCAAAGGAAATATCAAACTGAATGTTATCAAATTACAGCAAGGAGATTAGATTTAAAAACATAATCTCTTTGGTCTTTATCCTACAATTGGCCTCCTTAGCTCATATCTGTGGCTTGACAGTTGAAGCAGACATATCTTGAGTTTGACAATACTGATGATCCAAACAATGTAATTAACTCAATCTGAATCGGAAAATTATTGGATGGGAAAAAGATGTGCTTCTAGAAAGAGGCTTGCTCTTCTTCTGTGAAATGCATGAATAAACACAAGTGATTGAGAAAATACCACTGGTCAGACAATCTTTTTCTTTCTTCCATTTAAATATGAATTCTGGGAAACACTTTACAATAGGGTACATTAGCTGTTCTTAATGCTTAGTTTTCGCTATTAACGGTTTGTTAATGCGTAGTTAATGCTTTTTAAAGGTTAGTTTATGCTTGGTTAAGCATTATCTATGCTTATTTTACTAATGCTTAGGCATGGACTTAGCGTAATGGCAAGTCAATGTTATTAATGGTTAGTGTATTAATGTATCCCTTATTGTAAAGTGTTACAGAATTCTGTTATTCTTCCCATTGTAGGGTTCTGGAGAAAAGTGGAAAAATCAAAGAGGGCCCTGTCAACGGGGGTAGTCGAGTTATTCGCCACTTTCGGTCTAGCTCAGTACCCATCCCCCTCGCCATGGTCAACTCTTCTGCCAGTCCTACCGTCAAACCAGCCTTTCAGCAGGTAGCTCATACC
Organism: Ammodytes marinus; assembly: GCF_949987685.1. Lineage (NCBI taxonomy): Eukaryota > Metazoa > Chordata > Actinopteri > Uranoscopiformes > Ammodytidae > Ammodytes > Ammodytes marinus. The sequence continues at coordinate 20,538,073 of NC_137216.1, forward strand.
AATGAGGACGGGGCAGGCGGAGGAAGTCTGTCCTCTCCTAGAAAGCAACCTCCTCCCAAACCAAAGAGGGACCCGAACACTCGTCTGAGTGCATCTTATGAAGCAGTGAGTGCGGGATTGATGATGGCAGCCAAAGAGAGCCCTGCTCCAGAGGGGTATTGTTCGCCAGCTGGAAGCCCACCAAAGTCACAGCTGTCACCCACAGACCCAGCAGGTATATCTGCTCTACTCATATTTAGAAGATACAACAGATGTCGGTTTTTTGACCACCAGTGCTGTAACCAAAAGCCTTTACTTTCTCTGTGTCTAATATCTTTTATATTTTCCTCAGCGTCGTCCAAGCCCCGGCCCCACAGTGATGACTACACAACCATGAGGAAGGTGCCACCACCCAAACCTAAGCGCAGTCCCAACACTAAGCTGACAGGCTCGTATGAGGACATCAATGCTGTAGCACCCCACATCCACCAGTTGCGACCTGCTGATGTGAAGCTGGCCCTGCTGTCCCGTGTTGGTGTATTTGGAGGGTTTGGTGGTTTGATGCAGAAAGCAGCCTCTGTAGATGCCCCACAGGGGGTAGGACTGAGCCTGTACAAGGGCCAAGATGAAGAGGACGTTTATATAGAGATGCTGGGCTCCCAGCCACGGGCTCGAAGCCTACAGGAACCCCCTGATAGCCCTGAGCTGGCTGACTCAGAGGCTGTTTATGAGGAGATGAAATATTTCCCTCACGAAGATGGTGGAACTTCTGCCGCTCTGGTTGCTAAGGCCGCCAAACTGGAGGCTCTAGGCTTGGACCTGATGAGATTAGGAACATCTCCTCCTCAGAGTGGGGACACCAAAAGAGTAGCTGCAGGGTTGACCACTGCCATGGACATCACTCACTCACAGAGCACGTTCAATAGTGGAGGTCCCAAAACTCTGCATGGCAAAGATGGCAGCTGTGACATCCCTGCTCCCTTCCCTAACTTGCTTCCCCACCGTCCACCTCTCCTTGTGTTTCCCCCCTCCCCTGTTACCTGTTCTCCTGCTTCAGACGAGTCACCCCTCACCCCACTGGAGGTAAAGAAGCTGCCTGTGTTTGAGACAAACCTAAACTATGCGACTGGCCCAGACAGCCCCCTGTCCCCACAGTATGCCCGCCAGAGGGCTGATTCCTCCCCTAGCCTCACTGTCCTCATGCCAGAGAAGAAGTCTACACCTCCACTCACCCCTCCACCTCCATCTGCTCCCCTCAATGTCCCACCTCCCCCCTACAGGCCTCCTTCACACTTCCCCTTTCCGCCTGAGGCAAACTTCCTGTCTCTGACTCGAGCAGCTTCTGTTACAGGGAGCTCGGACTCCCCCAAAATGTCATCCTCTCAAAGAGTAGGTATTGAACCATTGGGGAAGCCACCTCCCTATTCCCCAGTGAAGATGACTCGTCCGGAGCCTCGGAGAGCACAATCATGCTCCTCCTCTCCCCTGCTGTTCAACCCAGCCAATGGCAGAGCCCTGACCAGCCCCCTGGATGAGCTCAACATTCTCTTTAGCTCTGGACGCAGCCGGCTGAGGAAGTCCACATCTGGTCGCAAGATGAGAGATGGAGGTCTGTCAGTAATGCTCACTCACAGATGCACACTCACACTCAAACACAGTTTCACACGTCTGAAACACTGTCATAGAGAAGAACACAGCGCATATTCAAGTTTTGAACATCACCAGAGGATAAATTACCATTTCTCCATTCATCCCTTTTTTCTCCAATCATTGTATTTTTAATGCATTGATATTCATGGGTCCATTTAAAGTTGTAATTACTTGTGCCAAATTCGACAAAATCACAAATATGTGAATCTGTTGCTGTGTGGGTGTATGTGTACTTGGATGTGAGTTAACCTTTGCTTTGGTGAATTTTTTTCAGTGGGTCCAATTCAACCCACCTGAATGTCAGTATTTGTCTGTGTTTGTGCATTAGGAGTGCATGTCTTCATTATGTGATCTGCTACTGTGATGAATTCATGATAAAAATCTCAGCCTGCTCTGTGCCACATGATCTATTGGGTACTTGGTGATTACCTCCTGTAAAGCAGTAGTAGTGTGGGCTTGTAGGGAATTAATAAACCCATATACTTGTGTGTTGTTCTTTGTGTATGCAGGTTTACACACATACTCTGTGTTTGAGCAGTAGGGTTGTGAGATGCACCGGCAGTCCGGCACCCAACAGCCTTACTCATAAATCCCCCTCTCTACATTTAGAAACTCCTTACATTGATTCAGGATTTCTAGCTATCAACCCCCTTTGGCCCACTTGAAGCAGCCCATTTGTTACAGTCTCCAGTGCAGTGCCCTTTGTCTGCTGTGGCTGCCTTCTAACAACTTTACCTAATGAGCTTCCTGGTTTGGCACACTTAGCATCACACTGCACTGTAAGCATGATCTAGCTAGGAAGGCTCGTGTTGAAGCTCAGCTCACTAAATGTAGCGCACATACAGGCTCTGACACTGATGCAAAGGTTGACCTTTGCATAATGAGGCCAAATGTATTTGTCAAACATAGTCAATGAAAGGGGGGATCCAAGGTCAGAGGTTTCATCCCAGAAAGAGATTAGTTTGTGGTGCTTTTATAAAAGTGAATTCTACCTCCTCTCAGACATAGGAGAGGAGGTAGAAGTACTGCTGTGTTTTTATCTGACTCTCTCTTTCCTCCAAGTGTATTAGTTGTGGCTGGGTAAATAATACATGAGCAGTAGAATGATGAGGATGGGTATCAAATATTTAACAGCTCACTCATGTTCTTCTGAAGGCAGTGTGAGAACTCAACAGCAAACAGTACATCCTGAACAGTTGGAGAAATTCAATCAAGTGAAAGTATTAGCTGTTGTTGTCATCAGTCATCGTGCTCAGGGGTCACATTATTGTGGAGCTGCTGGATTGACAGAGTTGTGTCATACTTCTATAATTGTAACAAATTGAAGGGGCAGCAAGCTAAACTCCTTTTAAGAGACGGTATGAGAGCGAGCGCACAGACTGACGCACAGGCCTCATGTCATGTCTTGCGCTTCGTCAGCACCTGGACCTGCGCATAGAGAAACACTGGCGTCATGGAAACAATGCATGTGACGGGAACCGGGCACTGGGGTTCACAACCTTGCTGTTATTTTGAGTAGGCAAAGCATGGCGGTCTGCTTAGATCAGAGTGCACAGGGATACCGATGGGCTTAACAGGATGGCCTACTTCCGTTCCCTCTCTGCTGTTAAATGAGCGGGTGTGATACCTGACGCTGTGGGAGTGGCAGGGGTTACAGTTGCTATCCCAGACATCTCTGTGAAGAGCAGCTGCCTTTCCCCCCTCTTCTTCATCCTCAGGGAATAAGAAAACCACAGGAATGCCAGGGGATAGAGGGCAGGTGGTCTCGGCAGGCTTCAGGAAACCACTGTCATTAGACACCTCACGACCTAACTGCAACCCACGCATTTCCCAAAATTGGATTAATGTCCCAATTCTCCCACGTTTTAGTCTTCACTGTACAAATCCAAACATACTGACTTATCTGTCCCCAAGCATGCAACCCTGAAATGGACCTCCTCTTTTTATCTGGTCTTCTTTTACTGTGACTGTGGGGACCAGTAGGCACACATTCTCAGTGTGGTATAGCAGCTGACAAATTCAGAGTCCCGTACACATATGCACCAACAGTCGCTTACTCAATTAATGTGTGAGAGCATGTGAACCTTGAGAAGCAGGGGCAGAGCCATATCATGTCACCTTCCTCACAGATAGAGTGGATGAATACTGTTCAAAAGACGAGGATATATTTGCACTTTGGGTGAAGAAATTATTCTGGAAATCAACATGTAATCAGCTAAATTATAACATGAACAATAATAGCTGCATTATAATATTTAGCAATATTTCCAGTTAAAGCAACTGTTTGGAGACTACTACTTTTATGACGTGCATGATCAAACCTCATTATTAACTGTATCTAATGACTACTGTATATGATATGCACTGACATGCAATTCTTTTTTTTTGACAATTTTTCCCCCAGGATTCAATTCTAACATCAATCTGCCAGGGAGGGAAGATTGTGGCTCGGCCCCAACCTCACCATCTTTGCAGCTTCAGGACAAGAACGCAAACAACCACTCTCCTCACTGCCCAAGCCCGGCCCCTGTGGAGAACGGCAACCAGATCTCCAATGGCTCAAGTATTTGACATTAACATTTTTCTTTAACCTTTATTTAGACAGGTAATCTCATTAAGACACCAGGTCTCATTCTCAAGAGAGACCTGTTTATGTAACAACAGTACAAGACAAAGTTACAGACATTAAATACAGAGACAAAAAATAAAGTAAAACATAAAACATGTTAGATTCAAAATGCTAGTGTGCAGTAATCAGAGGTTGCAAGTACAAACACCCACAGATGAACTCTCCAGATTTTTTTAAATAAGTTTAAAATCCTTTAGTGGAATCAAGCTGGACAGCTTTAGTTCCTGCTGAAGCTTGTTCCAGGTTGAGGGGGCAGAGTGGGAGACAGCCTTTTTTTACCAAGCTTTGAACGGACAAAAAGGGACGCACAGATTTTCATATTCCTTAAATGCTCAGTGTCTTTCGGTAACATTTCCTGCATGAGAAAAGCTTTTTCAACCACTCTTCATATTGCTTGTGTTTGAAGAGCAAGGTGTCCTTCAGTTTGTACCTGTCTGTGTGTGGGAGGATTTACAGTGAGATGTTTGTGATTTTGATGTTGTGTGTTCAGGGTCGCTAGAGGATGAGAGTCACAGCAAGTCAAACTCCTCCAGCTCTGCCTCTCTGCACAGACACATGGACAGCCATCATACGCAGGTGAGCGCACAATGACAGGCACTGTGACAAAAGCACACACAAAGATGCAGTACATGAATGAAATGTTATCACATTTATCATTTCAATTGAATACATTTGGCAAGTGATTTATATCGATGGCATGTGCAATTCCTTTTTGTCACAACCCCTGTAACCCCTTTGTGTAAGACACAGGCCCACACTGAATGACCTGCAAGCTCATTTAAAAGCTTTGTCTGTAACGCACATACACTTGCTCACACACACACACACACACACATGCATAAACACACCACAACAACACCACTGTATTTAGTTTTTGGTTTGTTGTCATTTTGAGTGGACATGAAAGTGCCCTCCTTTAAACAACATGCATCACTCATGACATGGGAGCTTTCTCTCGCTACATAGACAGGTGTATGATTACATGATTGAATTTCATGTGCCACATGCTTGCACACAAGCTTTCACACATGCAATATTACACACACACATCCTCTGATATATGCAATGCATTAAACCCTGATGACCAAGACACACCACAAACTAATAAAGACATGTATTTGAGAGACTTTATAATTTAAATACTTTGGCACTTTCTGGCACATGACCAACACAGCATGCAAGAACTCCATAGGGGATAACTAGTCCCAATTTAAGAGTATGTTTACATGACCACAATAATCAGAGACGTGCTGAGAAGTTTGTGGCTGGTGAGGCACTGACTTTTTCAGTGAGATTTACAAATATATGAACCCAATTGTTATATAGTACCGGTGGCGTGCCAATGTAGTTATCCCCGGTAAGAATTTTATCCCCCGTCCGCGGGAGCGAGCATGCATCCAGTGCAGGCGGAAGTACACACTACACTTTGATTTCATCCCGTTCACCCAAGGCTTAAAGTGCAGACATATAATCAAAGTGTCAACAATCATAACATTGGTGACAAACGGTGAAAAAGCTAAAGGCATGCAAACTGAGGGTTTGCACAATCCTAAGTGATGCCCCACTGCTCGCTGCCTCAACTCGCGAATCTCTCCTTGGGGAACAGGAAATATGCACTTTCAGCGATTTTGATGATAAAAATTATTTAAATTATTTGAATCGTAGGGGAGAATGGGGTAATCTGAGCCACTTTTTATTTTTGCTCCCCTCTAAGCGAGCTAAAATGATTTATCACTCAAATTTACACATTTCCCATTAATTCAGGATGTTTCCTAGAAATGGGCATTAGCAGAATTTTTTCAAGACAAAGGGCAGTGAAAATATGATTGTTTTAAAAAAAGTTGTCATGTGGCTCACTTTACCCCAGCTGTGGGGTAAACTGATCCACTTACTTTTTCCACTCTGAAACTACCATAACAACACATATTGTAACAGTAAGAATCCTGAAAGCTAGCCACACATTCCAGAACTAATGTCGGACTAGTAAAAGAATGATGGGGTTTGGTCAATTAAACAAAGCAAATTTTCTAAACACTTGAAAGTAACTCTGAACAAAATCAAATACAACATATTATAATTCAAAAGGTTTTAATAAGATTCAAATGAAAGATAGAACCAGTTAGATTAGAACACAGTCTGGGGGTCAGAACACAGGACCCTTAGAGCCAGCTAGTGTCTGGGGTCAAAGCATAGGAAAATCAGAACCAGCGAGAACAGCCTGGGACTCAGAACACAGGAGAAGACCCATCTGGATTATAACATCAGCCTGTCATACTCTACAACTAGGCCTACTCTACATTCCAGCCCTGAAGGTTACAGGGAAAGATGAGAAGGTGCTCTTTCCGTGTGGTTGCCCCAGGTCGTCTTCCTGGTGTATTTCCTTGGCATGATGGCTTTTCTACAATGTGTATGACATTAAAATAAAACATATGTCATGTAATATTACATTAAAATATGTTTAAGACTAAACTTAACTTGTGCCTCATGGTGGGAGAAAGTGAGACAGTGGCTCACTTTCCCCCACAGCATTTGGCTCACTTTCCCCCAACACCACAATTTGAGAAAAAACTACCTCTCTTAGCATTTCAGGCTAATCTTCAGTTATCAGCATCACATGGTTTCATATGTTGGTAGTTCATCAACACATATAATATAAGTTTTTCTACGTGAATACATTTGCTTTGGCACAACAGTTGATTAAGTTGACAGCAAGAAAATTTACTTTTACATGCAAAATACCTATTTTGGTGAAAAAAACATGCTTACCACAGCACCATGACGTCCTCTCTTTCAGAGCCATGGGGAAATGAGAGGGGCTTGAAAACATATATCTCACATGACCACAAATGTTTTCCGTTGCCTTGATACAGGGGGTGGCTCACATTACCCGATGCCTCAGATTCCCCCGTTCTCCCCTACATAAATTACATTTAGAGCACAAATCAGTAGACAAATATCAATATATATTTTTATTTTATTTTATCATTTGTGTTCTCTTTTGCCTTCCCTGACCGCACGTCACTAACAATAATCCAATAACTGGGAATATTTAGTCATGTTTGCATGCACTTAAGTAATAGGGTAAATAAAATAAAAACATGGTTTTACATAATGCAGTCAATTAGTTGGATTTCTTACAAAGTAAGACTTACGGTCTATCCATCCTGTCAACATGCCGTCATTGACGGCTTAAACGCCATCAGGGCTGTCCTCATGTTGTTAGGCTGCAAAACATGCAGAATAATGCTCTCCTTCTTCACGTTGTGCGTATGAGAAAAATTATATTAGAAATATTGATCTACATATGATGCCATTTAGACTTAACTGCACAGTTCCCTCACCACTACACTGGTTTCATCTAGCTGTCCCTTAATAAAAATGCAGGTTACATTCAAAAGATCTTGTGCTGTTTGGTCCCTTCGCCACATGGAAACTGATTCAGATTGATCACAGACCATATCAGTCAGTGATTGAGTGTCACTGTCACTGTTGAATGAAATGAAAGAATGAGCAAAGCCTGTAGTGTCCTAGTTTCAGAGAAGCTAAGGGCACACCAGTCATAAGCCACTGCCACTACAGATGTGAAGGCACACTGTGTTCCTTCACATCCTTAGGTTGACCGATTGTTAGGGGTGGACTCACCTCATGGATCTTCTTGTGCGTGTGTGTGAATACTGATGTGCCAACACACCATGCTTAAGGGCTCTTTCTTATAGCCTTTTAAACGGTTCTCAGAATATGTGAACTATTGGGACTGTCTTCTTATACCCACATTTCTCTCTCTCTCTCTCTCTCTCTCGCTCTCTCTCTCTCTCTCTCTCTCTCTCTCTCTCTCTCTCATCCCATTTGATTCAAATGAGTTTAGTGTTGCTCTCACTTCCTCCTTTATCTTCCAGAGGGGTCATCTCAACTTTTCTCCGTTTGGAGCGGGGGCCGCCCTCTAAAAACAACGAGGGGGGGATAGGGACTCACTGGAGGCCCTGTTTACATTTAGGGATGTGGTGAGTGTATGTCATTCCTTGCTGCTCTCCACCCTTATTAGCAGTGGTTTTCACAGATCCAGTGTGGGATCAGGAAAGGAATGGTCCTAATTTTGTCAACATTTTTAATTGAATTTAAAAACTCCACTCAATCTACTCAATATACTCACCCTAAATAGTATTTTTGAGTATGAATGACTAACACTTGAAAGGTGGGTTAAAAAAAATTGAAATCTTGAATTCCTTATATTCAATAGATTCTGATCATTGTCTGTATTTATGGAAATAAATGACAGTGTTTTGATAAAAAATTCTGGTAATAATTTGACGATTAGAAATAAATCTTGAAAACCACTGCTTTTGCAAGATATCACTTGACTTCACCTACCCATGTCTCCTATTTTATGTTGTCCTTAAATCTCTGGTCTGGAATCAGATTAACAATGTGCCATCCTCCCGTCAGGGGTGAGCAGTTTGATCCTAGAATTGGTGACACTGCTACTTTTATCCCCCTTTTTCATCTCATTTCTGAAAGGAAGTTGCAGCTCTTGGGTTAATATAACAGTTGAAAATGTTCTGCCAAAATGTTTTCATTCCAGTAAAAATTACTTTTAGTTAAAGAGTCTATGACAATTATATAGACCAAAATGTAGTCAATTGAATATACTGTATATATTTTTTTTCATACAATCATTATTGAAAGAGGTGAACAGTGTCAAGTAAATACATCTGGTTGTGGACAACAGGCATGCTTGTTCCCATTGATGCTGTCCTTGGATTAGCATATGCTAATGCACTTACAAATAAGCATGCATACCAACACTGGTATACTTGTATTTCGAGTAAGTCAGTTCAACAAATGACAGCTGCAGTTTATATTGTTGTGTTATTCATCTGCTGGGATTTTATGTTGCTAAATCCATCACACAACTACCATTTTAAACCTTTCTAAAAATGTCAGATACTATGTTGGTACTGGTCTTATGTTTTACCAAGAGTTATATTACCTTTGAGGACACTCCAGATCTTCATTCTCGTGTGTCTGATATTTCTCTGGGCAGAACTGATTAGTGAAAGCGTGGCTACTCACTTTTACCACTGAAACATGGAATGTTAGACACATTTTATCTTGGTTCTTTACTTCACTAATTTGCTGTGTTGTCTGGAAATGGTTCATTACCATGAGTTCATTCAGGTGATGGAAACAACTCTGCGACCCAGAATACCTTTCAATTAGCGGCATTCCAGACTGTGTTTATGTAGGATTAGCAGATCTAATGGGATAAATGAAAGGGAAAAGATGATGGAAGAAGTGGGGGCTCCTGTAGTTAGTAGCAAGGGCGTAGGAACCGGGGGGGACGTGTCCCCTCCAATATTGGAGACAGGCGCATTTGTCCCCCCAAAAAATTATACCGCAAGGAGAAAAATATTTGATTTTGAAAATGCTTTTATTTTGAAAGCGCAACACAGCTTCTTGTCACCGGCCTCCTAAATGTGTTTGTTTTGCCCCGAACCGAGCCTTTAAGGTAGCGCGCAGGGTTGGGAGTTTAGGCATTCAGGCGGGAGTGCATTCACCGTCGGAGGTGAATGTAACTTAGGGTACGTTCCAATACCCGTTCAACAGGCCCTCGTTCACTTGCCCTAGGCACTTGCCCTCGGGGGAATCCCCGCTGCCATCTTAAGTGTCGTTCCAATAGTCTGGAAACTGAAGTGAACTTCGTGAGATAGACCCTCGGAGGGCTGAGTGATCAAGTCAACATGGATGGTCACTCCGAGGTGGATATCACCCACAGTGCATTGCAGTTCGTCTTCTTCTTCTTCTCCTTTTATTTTCCGGTAGACTGTATGCTTTTAGGGACATCGCGGCCACCCGCAGGACAAATATATATATATAAATATATTCCAAAACGCCTCAATTAGGCTATCCTATTTCCATACGAACAATCCAGTGAATGTATTGCAGTTTACACATTGCTGCTATAACACCGATGGCTGCCAATTAGAGGACTATTTAAAACAAATGTTTTTGGTTGAAAGTATAAATAAGAAAATATGTCGGAGCAAACTATTTACATGTGTAAGTAACAATATCTTGATAATCTGAGTTACCGTGTCGAAATTCAATGTTTGTTATGCTATGGAAATGGCTTTCTGCAACATAGGCTACCTTAGCAGAATGTTATAATTCTGTATTATTTGCATTCAGATTTACCTATGTAACTGACGGTCCATTGCGACTGCAAGGGCAAGTGGGCAAGTGGGTTCCATTTAAATCCTCCGCTCCTCCCCCGCCCAGTCTCCCTCCCCTCTCCAAGTTCCCTCCGTGCAACGTATGCTGTTACGTCATGCCAAGGGCTGAGGGTAAATGAACAAGGGGAAGTGCAACTACTATTGGAATGCAGGGTGACTCGGCGGAAAACAGAAACTAACGGAGGGGAGCGGCTCACTGTAGAGTCCCTTTAGTCGCGCTGTCAGTTTTCCGTCAGGGCTCTGTGTATCCGGGCTCGAGACATACAAACAGATCGCGGAACATTCACTAACGAAACAGTTAGTGGCTGAGCGACGAATGTGGACTATACTGTAGGCTACTGGTGCAAATTCCACAACTCATTACTTGTGTTACAGTTTAGTACAATATGTATTCATTTATATTTGGCTCCTCCACCAGTCCAGGCAGGACAGGATAGTTAAGTTTCAGTTTCGTTTTTCATCTCCGTGTCGGACAGCTGTTCGCTCAGCTGATGGGCTCGAGCCTCACGGAGCAGACAGCGCCAGTCAGTCTAAAGTCAGCGATGATCACTCTCACAAATCAAAAAGCTAAATTATAAAATAAAGCTATCTCTTCTTCCCTCTATCTGTCTGTATAGGGCAGGGGTGTCAAACATACGGCCCGCGGGCCGGATCCGGCCCGCGAGATGATTTGATCAGGCCCGCGACCTGTAGAGCATAAATTTCTGAGTATGTCAAAAAAAAAAGTAAGTCTCTAGCCCATTCCTGTGAGGAGTTATGAATTTTTAAAGAAATAACCGAAATGCTCACTCCTGCCGCTAGGGGGCAGCCTAAATAAAAAAAGCACATTTTAGCAACGTGGGAAATGGTAAATGGCAATCCTGCTTCACCGCTATTAATGTTTCCTCCAGTGCTTTATGGCAAAGTAAAGACCAAAAAAAAAAAAACATTTTTATTTTTAGTACATTTATTTTATTACTTTTTTATAAAAATAAAACTATTTTTATTTTTAGTGCTGAACAATTAATGTACTAGCAAGCGTGGTGTGTCTGCGGCTCTGTGTGCGCAAAACGAGCAGGAGCATGCTAGTGTAGGCCTACAAGATTTATTTCCTAATTTTCAATGCTGCTTTATTTTTATGTTTTAAATTGGGAAAAACAAATTCCAAAACAACCAATAACCTCTGTATTTAAAAATAAATCAAAACAGTAGAAGTTGCACTTTTATTTAATTGTATTTTGTACAGTCTGCATGTTTGCACAAAATGTGTACCTGTACATATAATAAACAAAATTGGACAACTGTAAGGTCAGTGCCTGTTGTATTTGTGTATTCAAATAAACAGTTGTTTATTTCATTAGTGCACATTGGCATCTTTGAGCAAAATACCCCCAAAATTTTTGCTGCGGCGCTTCGCACCGCACCTCCTATTCCCATGGCCAGCAGCAACCTTTACTAAGACATTTCCTGGGGGGTACAGAGATCCCTTGTGATCCGTGATAATGTAGGTTGCAAATGTAGGCTGAGTGATAAAGCATATTACTGAAAAACAAAGTTAGGGATTTGGAGTTATTTTGCCATTATTTTACTAGTCCGGCCCACCTGAGATCAGAGAGGCTGTATGTGGCCCTCGAACCAAAATGAGTTTGACACCCCTGGTATAGGGCCTATATTTCTCTCTCCACTGCACACTTAGTCACTACCACTAGTTTTAAGGAAGCAGAAGGAGGATTATACCCTCATTTTGCACTTTATTATTTTTAAATATTAGAAGATTGCAGGCAAGTAAAATACCACCAGCCACTACATTCTCAATGATAGAGACGAATAATTACCTTTTTTTCTTACGGTTTAAATCAAATATTTGAACAATACAGGAGAATAAATATTTGAAAGCAATACAGAATGCATGATATTACTGCATTGTATTGTATTCTATTTTTGTCACCAGGAACCTAAATGTTGTCAATTAACCTGCTTTACATATATTTGGTGCATACAAATTCACCAGAATGCAGGAAATTAAGTGTTGAATGCTCAAAAATTTATGGGGGAACACCCCCAGACCCCCACATTAAAATGTGTCCCAAACCAAGGTTTAATCACAACCTACACCCTTGAAATTCATGAATAGTTTTGTTTTATTTGTATCTATAGGCCTTTGTATATTTATATCACATTATTTTAAATTAAAGTCTTAGGTCCTGCTTATCAATTGCTCATAATAACCAGTAGGCCTAGTTCTGTGTTGGACATTACTGAACCTCTTCCCATTTATAGCACCCAATGTCCCTGTCTAGTTCCATGTCCCCAAAAAATCAAATAAAGGACCCCCCCCTGATTTACCGAGTCGTCTCTAGAGGGGTCGGGTGTTTGTCACCTTTTTCACCTCTTATGAGTTTGCAGGTCTGGTTTAAGCATTAAGCAATAACTGTAAATACATTGTGCAAATCATTTTCTGCGTTGTGGCATTTTATGTAATATTCATTTCTATACAAAAATGTCAAAATCTGTAAGTAAAGACAAAAAAAGGCAAAGTTGCCACACCAATAATCCCATCTATCTGAATAGTAATTAGTGCATATTCTCCTCTCAAAGTGCACTAGATCAATGCATTCAAGTGTAAAGGGACCCCCCTAGGACGTTCAGGGACCACGCCACCGCTGCTGGAAAAAATCCTGCGGTAAACACTGTTGCATATCATATATACTGATTGTTGTTTGATTTTTTACATTGGATTTTTTTCTTGTTATTTTACTACTTTTGTCTGGAAAATTCCTTAATATCAGTGTTTCTGCATAAGTGGATTTTCAATTCATAGATATGGTGATATTTCATCAAGTTCTGAGGTGTCTTTGTGAAGGGATTCAACAGGTGTTATGCAAATTATTCTGTATATTTGATCTATTTATTATTTTCAAAGCAAATTTGAAAATGTCATATTTTTGCTTTCCATGGAAGGTGGCAGATGGTTGTTATACTGATGTGGAAAGCTTCTGGTAGTAGTGCTATCATGGTAACCCCCCCCCCCCCAGCTGTGCCAAAAAGCAGGTGCAGAGATCTTGCAAGGGCAAAAATTTTCCGCTCGCACGCTCAGCGCGCGCTCGCTTGTATCCCCCCCAATGTTAAACTCGTTCCTACGCCCCTGGTTAGTAGTAAACAGCAGTCTAGACTAATCGTATAAAGAATGGACGGACGGTTCTGTTTTAGCCAGTTAAAGGATTGGATGGTACATCGATTATTATGCTTTGTTTTTCCCTTCGGACAAAGTTCAGGCAGAAGTAATGAGATTTAAACTGGGAGAGAGACTGTGCAACGTGTTTGCTCTTCAGAATAACAACACTTTAAGGATGAGAAGGACAGACAGTAATAGAGAGCCTTGGTGTCTCTGCATGAATACCCTGTTTGTCAGTGTTAAAGCTCATGTGTGAGCAAAGATATCATGCTAGTTTCTCTGAAATACCCACAAATTTTTTCCTCAAATCTGTCCCTCTCTTTTCCACCCATTGTGCGCTGTCCTCCCATCAGCCAGTCTGGGTGAAATGGTTCTATAAATAGATTCTTTAGTTTAGTGACCTCACTGTTTTAGCTTCTTTGGAAAACACAACCGGTATGGATTTAGTTTCTTGTGTTAGTGCTATGCCAATGATGGAAGCTTTAGCGCGTAGTTTATAGAGGCACCAATATGTGGTAATTTATTAACATTGCTGAGGATGTGTATAAAATTTGCATACAACATTTAATTGGATTGATCAAGAAAACAATAAGGTTTTGCCCACAAAACATGTATCAGTCTGTGTATGACAGTAGACACTACAGTATGTGTTGTATGTGTCCACACACTGTTCAATGCCTGTTGTATTCTGGTCATGGTTTGGGCAATAGGCCCCATTGTTTCAATAACCAAATTTTTTATTCTACAGGATACAATGACTACACACTAGTGTGCTCCCAACTCGAAGTAAACACTTCGAGGAAGCTACTGCCCTGAATTAACATCGACATCCATAAACAAATTGTTTCACAAATTTGATGTAGAAGAACTTGACTGACCTGACTAAAGCTTTTGTGGCTGAATTACAGAAAATCCCTGCTAATAGGTTCCAAAACCCTGCAGAAAGGAGAGAAGTTGTTTTAACAGCAAATTATTGTCCATGACACATACACAAGTGTGATGTTCAAGCGTCATCATACTTGCCATTTATTGAAATGCAGCAATACCATCTTTACTTGATTTTGTATTGACATTTTGAAGATTAGTATACAAATGATTCTAATTTTCAGGCTAGAAACTATGAATCTCTTAAACAGTTATTCTCTTAGAATTATGGAGTTGTTGTGTCCATGTACAGTCATGCAGTGCAGAAGGACATGGTGTTCCTACATGTCTACTGTTCCAGTAGCTGGTGTTCCCGGCTGGCGCCAGTGCAGAGAATAGCCTGGCTGGGAGGTGTAAATTATGGATTAGGTCGTTGAGTATTGTGCTTGGGCAGGCTATCAATCTGTATGTGTGTTTGTGTGCATGGACATAAGAACCCTTTCAGGTGTGCAGTTCTCCAGATATGTGCATGTGATTCCAGCTATGTGTGTTTGTCAAAGTATGTAATGTTTGTAATGTGTGTGTGGGTGTATGTGTGTGTACTGTGTGTGTATGTGTACTGTGTGTATGCCTGTGGCTATGTGACTTTGGAACGATTCACTAAATGTACTGTATGCCTGGCAATAGGCAGTGAAAATGTTGCATTACAAGTACCGCTTACTTAAAGCGGCTACGAGTAACATTTAAATATCTTTTAAACAGCCTCATGTTTCCTCTGATAATCATAAATTACCTTTAACAGCAAACGGGACCATCAGTGCAAAGAAAGACGTTTTTATATAGTTTTTATTACTGCTTTTGGTCTGGTCGCACACCCAGTCCGATTTTCGGTTCGCTCGTGCAGGCTCTATGGTCACATATCCGTATTGGTTGCAGATTTCAGTGTGGCGCTGCAGCGTGATTTGAGAAGCCTATCCCTCTAGGTGAGGGAAGGGGAGCGGGAGCCTTGTTTGAGACAGTTATTTGTCGTCACAATGACTGGTAACGAGGCTGAACCATCAAAGAAAAAAAGAGAATGCAATGAAGAAAAGCGAAAAGAGAGAGTGACTACGGGCGGGACGAGGACGTTGCCAAGCAACGTGTATACAATTTCACGAGAGCGAAACTAGACTGTGTTTACTCCTAAATGAATGAGCGGTTGGTACTAACACAACGTTTGCTTTGCTTCACCATCATCAGATAACCATTATCTGAAATAGTCATTATTTACATCAACAACACAAACACATTACCTCATCGTGATCCATACAAACTGCCGTCTCTCTTTCATTCGCTTTCTGTGAGGACACAGCTCCGTGAGAGAGGGTAGTTAGGTGACGCTGCTGCATCAACTCATTGCAATCAGGTGTGTACTGACTGGCATTAGTTGATGCAGTGTCAAAACCACTCTCACGGAGCCGAAAAGAGTCCTCACACTTTCAACACACGTACATGCACTATATTGCGCCCTTCTCAGTTCACACTCGCGCGCCTGGCACGAGCATTTGCGACAGCGGGCGTCGTAAAAATACTACCGCTTTTGTCCAAAGGGGACGCCAACGTGCCATCTTACTCGTAGTGCCTTTAATTCAACTCCCAGCTCCAACACCAGCAGAGATGAAAACAGGAGGGGTTACAGGAAACAACTGTTGCAGCAAACAAATAATATAAGAAATTGTGCATCAAATTTCCACATCAGATCATTTTCAGTAATTATAAGAAGGATAAAAGGTGAGGCCGACAATGATTTATCCTAAATGTTCTTATGGCAGATTATTCCAAAGAATCCTGTCACTAGAGCACCAAATGTGTGTAAAGAAAACTGCATTTGAAAGTAGTCCACAACAAATGCCTTTATATGCCTGTTTGAGTAACATCTTCTTTTTTTAAATTAAACTATATGTGGTATGTTTTTCAAGATTTACACCTTCAGTAGGAACCACTGGGGTTGGACTGACTGCCATGGCAGGGTATGGAAGTCAGAAAGTACTGTGAGACAGAACACATTTTTCCTTTTGGTATTTTCAATGGATTTGTTGACAGTAAGAAAAATGTAGGGGAGAACGGGGTAATCTGAGCCACTTTTTACATTTGCTCCCCTCTAAGCAAGCTAAAATGATTTATCACTCAAATTTACACATTTCCCATTAATTCAGGATGTTTCCTAGAAATGGGCATTAGCAGAATTTTTTCAAGACAAAGGGCAGTGAAAATATGATTGTTTTAAAAAAAGTTGTCATGTGGCTCACTTTACCCCAGCTGTGGGGTAAACTGATCCACTTACTTTTTCCACTCTGAAACTACCATAACACATATTGTAACAGTAAGAATCCTGAAAACTAGCCACACATTCCAGAACTAATGTCGGACTAGTAAAAGAATGATGGGGTTTGGTCAATTAAGCAAAGCACATTTTCTAAACACTTGAAAGTAACTCTGAACAAAATCAAATACAACATATTATAATTCAAAGGGTTTTAATAAGATTCAAATGAAAGATAGAACCAGTTAGATTAGAACACAGTCTGGGGGTCAGAACACAGGACCCTTAGAGCCAGCTTGTGTCTGGGGGTTAATACATAGGAAAATCAGAACCAGCAAGAACAGCCTGGGACTCAGAACACAGGAGAAGACCCAACTGGATTATAACATCAGCCTGTCATACTCTACAACTAGGCCTACTCTACATTCCAGCCCTGAAGGTTACAGGGAAAGATGAGAAAGTGCTCTTTCCGTGTGGTTGCCCCAGGTCGTCTTCCTGGTGTATTTACATGGCATGATGGCTTTTCTACAATGTGTATGACATTAAAATAAAACATATGTCATGTAATATTACATTAAAATATGTTTAAGACTAAACTTAACTTGTGCCTCATGGTGGGGGAAAGTGAGACAGTGGCTCACTTTCCCCCACAGCATTTGGCTCACTTTCCCCCACCACCACAATTTGAGAAAAAACTACCTCTCTTAGCATTTCAGGCTAATCTTCAGTTATCAGCATCACATGGTTTCATATGTTGGTAGTTCATCAACACATATGATAGAAGTTTTTCTACGTGAATACATTTGCTTTGGCACAACAGTTGATTAAGTTGACAGCAAGAAAATTTACTTTTACATGCAAAATACCTATTTTGGTGAAAAAAAACATAGGGGAGAACGGGGTAAGTAGGCACACTTTTTACTCTAGTGAGAATTGCTCATCACCAAAACATCTGTCAATAGCCATTCCTACATTAAATTGAAGCTTAAGGTGTTGGCTAGAAATGTGTGTCTCTCTTTTTTTCCAACTTATTGTAATGAAGAAGTAATTTACCATCAAAGACACTCTGACACATTGTGACAACCAACCCCATCAAGGGGTCGGTTGTCACACACTATGGGGTTGTTTGTCACAATGTTATCTTAATGGGAAAAATCTTAAAAAGAAGGCAAGGAGGCAGAACCAAATTTGAATGTTTAATTGCATTGTCAAGTTGACAAATAGGCCTACATAACGTTCTGTAGCCTTGGCAGCTGGTCTAGTTTGGGATGCACTGGGTTGTTTTGATTTTGTTGCCCTTTTTTCTTTTGCTTGCTAGCTGCCTTTTCCTGCTCTATTCTTTCCTTCTCTGGGGTGTCAGTGAGGATACAGCTTGACAATTTCTTTCGTTATTGGGTTCCTTTTCTGGCTGCAGCCTTGAGATAACATGTGACAACCAACCCCCCAAAAAATTTGACGACCAACCCCAACTTGAATTTCTTGCTAGCATCAAGGCCAACAACCATCTGACAACTAATTAGCTTGCTAACCACAATCTAAACTATAGTTTACCCTTCACACTTTCTGAGGGTAACAAGTGTTTTGTTATAAACCCATTGTGTAAAAGCCTAGAAGAAAAATACTGAGAAGCAAAATATTTTGAATTTGACATGAAAAACACAAAACATCCTCTCACCTGAAATGCAGCTGTCTTCCTCCAAGGAAGTCTATGTATGTGACCTCTGATCCCAATTCTGGACCTTTTTTATATCAACATTTCAGAGCTAGCGCGCTCTGGTGGCGAGATATAACGAATGTGACATCCAACCCATGTGACAAATTACCCCGTTCTCCCCTACTTACCACAGCACCATTAGGTCCTCTTTTTCAGGGCCATCGGGAAATGAGAGGGGCTTGAAAACATATATCTCACATGACCACAAATGTTTTCCGTTGCCTAGATACAGGGGGTGGCTCACATTACCCGATGCCTCAAATTCCCCCGTTCTCCCCTACACTGTAGTAATGCCAGCCATGTTCTTTGAAACTCATCTCTGATAATGAGGGAATTGTTTTTAGCCCTTTAACAGCCCATCAACAGCACCCATTATAACTAGCAGTTCCTAATCTAGTTTGGATCATCAAGGCTTGGTCCTGTTCCTGGTATTACTGACGGGGGTCAGTGGCGGGCCGTCAGGGCCAGCAAAGCCTTCTCTGCTGGCCTAAAGACTTTCAGAAAAACTAAATTATATATTATTAATAAATTATTATATTTTTTATTAAATATATAATTTACATGTTTTCATTAATTCTATCTATTTTAAAGAGTTTGTTCACGTAAGTCTGAATATGTAATTGAATTGTTTTTCTTTCGGTTGTGCTGCCTCCACTGTGCTGATATATATTGGAGCTCTTATCCAATCAGATTATTTCCCTGCGCTGTCTCCGGGTAAAAAAAACTTGCCTTGCCTTGCAAGGCAAGTTTATTTATATAGCACAATTCAGACACAAGGCTACTCAAAGTGCTTTACAGAGGCAAGATTAGAATACATAAAACACATTATAAAACATTTAAAAGCTAATAAAAGGAAAATGGAAACAAAAAAGTCTTCAGACTCGATTTAAGAGAACTGAGAGTTGCAGCACACCTCAAGTTTTCTGGGAGTTTGTTCCAGATTTTTGGTGCATAATAACTAAAAGCTGCTTCTCCTTGTTTAGTCCTAACTCTAGGGACTGTAAGTAGACCTGTCCCAGACGACCTAAGTGCTCTGGACGGTTCATAACGTATCAGCATATCAGTAATGTATTTTGGCCCTAAACCATTTAGTGCTTTATAAACCAACATCAGTATTTTGAAATCAATTATTTGAGTGACTGGAAGCCAGTGTAAAGACCTCAGAACTGGGGTAATGTGATCCACTTTTTTGGTCCTAGTGAGGACTCGAGCAGCAGCGTTCTGAATTAGCTGAAGCTGTCTGATAGATTTTTTTGGAAGGCCAGCAACGACACTGTTACAGTAGTCAAGTCTACTAAAGATAAATGCATGGATAAGTTTTTCTAAATCTTGCTGAGACATAAGCCCTTTAATTCTTGATATGTTTTTTAGGTGGTAGTAGGCTGATTTATTAATTGATTTAATGTGTTTCTTGAAATTCAAGTCGGAGTCTACGACAACACCAAGATTTCTGGCTTGGGGTGTAGTTTCTAACATAACGGATGTAAGCTGTGCGCTGACTTTTAATTGTTCATCTTTGGCACCAAAGACAATTACTTCAGTGTTGTCGTTGTTTAATTGAAGGAAATGTTGGCACATCCAATTATTGATTTGTTCAATGCACTTACTCAGTGCCTGTATCGGACTGTAGTCTCCTGGTGATATGGTAATGTAAATTTGTGTGTCGTCTGCATAATTATGGTTGCATAATTTGTTCTTATTCATAATCTGAGCTAGTGGGAGCATGTTGATGTTAAACAGAAGAGGCCCAAGAATGGAACCTTGGGGGACTCCGCATTCAATATTTGTCTCTATCCTTTAAGTAGGATTCAAACCAGCTTAGTACAGTTCCAGAAAGTCCAACCCAGTTTGCTAGTCGATCTAGTAATATGCTGTGGTCAACTGTGTCAAAAGCGGCACTGAGATCCAGTAAAACTAAGACAGAACTTTTCCCACTGTCTGTGTTTAAATGGATGTCATTGAGGACCTTAACCAGAGCAGTCTCAGTGCTGTGGTGTTGTCGAAATCCTGACTGGAAAACATCAAAGCAGTTGTTTTTTGCTAAGTAGTTATTTAGCTGTTGATAAACAGCTTTTTCAATCATTTTACTTAAAAATGGTAGGTTAGATATGAGCCTATAATTTTTCATGAGTGAGGTATCTAGATTGTTCTTTTTTAGGAGTGGCTTGATGACTGCTGTTTTCAGGGCCTGTGGGAATACACCTGTCTGAAGGGACATGTTGACAATTTGTAGAACATCTGAGGCCATACAGCTAAAAACTGTTTTGAAGAAGCCTGTGGGCAGAATGTCAAGGCAACAGGAGGAGGAGTTCAGGTGTTGTATAATGTCCTCCAGGTTTTTGTGGTTTATAAGATAAAATTCTGTCATTGCATTGGAATTGATTTTAAGAGGGAACACATGTTGAACTTGGTATTGATGCAGTGACAGCTTGTCTAATTTTGTGAATTTTCTCAGTAAAGAAGGAGGCAAATTCATTGCAGGCTCTCGTGGAGAGATGTTCAGACGCTACTGACACAGGAGGGTTTGTTAATCTGTCGACAGTAGCAAACAGGGCACGTGCATTGTTGTTGTTTTTGGTGATGATGTCAGAAAAGAAAGACTGCCTTGCATTTCTCAGTTCTGAGTTAAACGTGCACAGTTTCTCTTTGAAGATGTCATAATGAACCTGGAGATTTGTTTTTCGCCACCTGCGTTCTGCTTTACGGCGCTCTCTTCTTTCTATTCTGACCTGTGGGGCATTTCTCCAAGGAGATCTTTTCTTACCAGAGACAACCTTCATCTTAGTGGGCGCAATAGCATCTATAATACTTAAGTTTGCCGTTAAAGTTGTCTAAGAGCTCCTTAACTGAGTTACTTTTGATTGATCAATTGTGTGCACAGGCATTTTACTCTCAAAAAATAAACAGGAATGGTCTGAGAGGGGACCCATATCTGCCACTGTCACGTCTGAAATGTTCATTCCTCTGGAAATGATAAGGTCCAGCGAGAGGGAAAGTAGCCTACTTAAACTACCGCTAGCTAGCTGACACTTTCCATGGATAGAAGGCAGTATGTTGATCTCTTCTATTTTTGATTTGATCTTTTAGATGAGACTTTGTCGAAACACACAGTGGATTACAGAGGAGAAGGATTGTATTTAATGGCGAACTTACTGTGGAATTTCTTATTGAGAAAAGGACCTTTTAAGAACAGCTGGACAATGTGAAGCAGGGTGGAACAACACCGCAGCTAGCCGCTCTGACCCAGCTGGATAAACGATATGCCACACTTCCAATCAGGCAGCAACTTATGAAAGGTAGGCCTATAGTTGGCTCATTGCTAATTGTATTGCTGGATATGTCTGCTAGCCTACTTGCAACCGATCACTGCCGTGTGTGGTGCTACGCTGGGTTTTCAAACCGGTGTTTACTAGGAGCGGTGACCACAGGACGCGCTGCCAGTGCCGTCCGTTCTGCTATTCATTCTCCATTGTTTGATCCGGTAGTGCGCTGCTTCCCAGCACAATTTTCCAGCTTAAAACGTATTAAAACATGCAAATAATGTTTGTTTTTCTTAGCTGCTGCACTGTCCAGCGCTCTAAAAAAGGAAACTAAATTGATAGACTGAGGATCTGACAGGTAGTTTTCATCCTGGCGCAGGGTCTGTGATTAAGCTGGGATCTGTGTGTGTGTGTGTGTTTGCCTTGACCGGTAGTCGCTAGTGACTTGTGGATGTTTTGAATTTGTTCTTGATTATTTGCTCATGTCATGATTTAGAATACGTGGGGTCTTTTCGTGATGCAGCATCTTGTCAAGCTGTGTAGTGTGTAATAGTAGGCTAGTTGGCCTATGCTCTTGATGGATTAGTCAACATGTTTAGTGTCATTAGTGTAATGTAATTGTATGACACTCGTTAAAAGTTACTGTAACTGCTGCAATCGTATGGTTAATCCAATGACAATAGCCGTGACGTCACCATGAAGTTATTTATTTATTTATAAAGCGGTTTGATTTTCAGGATGATGGCTCTGAAGGCCTAGGTGTAAAAGGCACGGCCCGCCACTGACGGGGGTAGATTGGAAATCCTGTCTGATTGATTTACCTGGGTATTGACTGGCAGATGACTGATGATGTGCTCTGTACTGATGAGCTTGTGCATGTGTGCACTTTTGTGCATTTGACCATGAGTGTCTGTGAAATAGAACAAGAGCCACTTTAGGTGCTCGCTGCACACGAGCCCCCTATGTAATTCACGAGATCTACTTTGTGGTGATGTTTGGAGGGTCCATAGACAGACTATCGAAACGAGTCGCTGTTAAAGCTGTCAGTCAGAGAAGGGATTCCCCCTTTCACTGCTTCGCTCGTTTCCACTCATGTCTCATGAGATTGCTCAGTGCCATCCCCGGATTCATCCGTGTGGTTTATTAGAATGATTCATGAGTAAAAACTGCCCTACTTTAACAAGAGAATCCCAGCCCAGTGATCATTGCCTCTTTCAAGATGATGGATGGATAAAGATGTCCTATTGTTCTCTCTCTCTTTCTATAGGTTGCAATCGCTAATTGAACATGACATTTTAATTTTTTTTTTTTTTTCGTCCATGTTTTTGAATGCTTTTGCAATGATAATGACATAAGTTTAATTTTTAAATTTTAAATTTAAATTTCCTAAACTCACTGCTTGCAAATCACATGACCTCTCCCAACTACTTCCAATCATGACCTGGTCATTTAAGCTTCCTGTCGTCTACTTGTCAATCCATTGAGGAGAAAGACATTATGATGTGTGTGTGTGATTTGAATGTAAATGTCCTCTTTTCCTTCCTCTCCTGTCCTCTCTTCCTCCATCTCCGCTCCAGGTGTTCCAGCGGTTACGTCTGTCCAACAGGAATGAGAGTGCCTCCCTCGGGCAGCTTCTGCGATGGAGGCGAGGGCAGTGTGAGGGGACAGGTAGGCATGACTGGAAGCACCGTCCACCTCAGTCCCCATCCCTGCCCCCCACACTACTCTGCACCAACAGGAAGGCCTCTCCATGACAGAGGCTGTTTGATGCAGTCACATGTTTGTCCAAGAAATTCCTCCCTCCCCTCTTTTTTATTTATTTTTATTTTTATGTGGACCAAGTATCCTCAGTGCCCAGGGGCTAGGTAAGAGCTTCAAGCTCCAAAGCGTTAGCATCGTCCCTGGGCTCAAGGTCCCGCCTTTGCGCCTTTCACCTTGACCACAGAGGAATCCCCAACTTATATGAAAACAGCTTGGCACTCTGTGACACGGACTAATGTTATCTTATGGAAAATTAGTTGAAAGCAGACACTGCAGAGGTTCATTCTTTTGTATGTTTGTGATCAAATATTGTATTAACAATAAGAGATGTACAGTCTAAAACAATTAAGATCACACTATAATTTATCTTCAGTTCTTCTGAGAGAAGACTCGTGATGTCTATCAATGTGAGCCTGTATTAAACAGCATACTAGCAGTGGTTTTGTAGGCAGATAAAAAGCCCTTTCAGTCTGTCTGTATCATGTTGTTCTGATGCCCACCAAGGAGCTCCACCCCAAAACATGGTGCTGATTATACTTGACGTGCTGCCCTGTGATGTCCCCCTGAGTGCGTGTGTGTGCAGCCCCGAGTCTTAGACCTCTTGGGAGTTTACAAGTCAACCAACGCCATTGGACACTTCCAGTGTTTAGCATCAGTGTACTGGCTTAGACAAGGGACATTTTCAGGTACACAGCTCTGACTTTAAAGCCTCTTAAGCGTGGGCTCTAAGTGCTACTGCAGCCCTGGCAACAAGTGACCAGGGGTCAGGGTAACCTCAGTGTAATATCCAAAGGTGCACTTCTCTTCCCCATTGTTACCACAAGCCTTTGAGGAACAAACACCTTTGGCCAAAATACAAACTACTGCACTAACCTTTACTAGGAAAAGTGGGATCAAACATGAGACCTGCTTTGATTTAAGGTCTAAAGGTAAGGCTAAAATAACATAGCTCTAGCTGACAGGTATGTACAGTATATCATGTTGTGAACACAAAACTCTGTGCCAAAGTGACACAACGTGTAAAAGATATGTCAAAACTAAGAAGCATAGTTACACAAGTTGATGAATACAATAGTCCCTAAATAGTCACATGTGCATACAATGACCAAAACAAACCTATCACTAAGGTTCAGTGGTGATTCAATGGACTGTTGCTAAATAGATCAGAAGAACATGTTGAAAAGAAGAAGAAAAAAGTCTACACTTGAAAAGTAGCAATTTAACTCTGATCTTGTCTCATCAACGCTGAACAGTTTACTGTGTTCAGTGTTGTTCAGGAGACTGTGCAGAGCTCAGGACCTCACGCACAGTTGAACTCGATTATTATACAGATTCCTCAACCTTGAGTGTGTCCTCACATACGGCCATTACTTTATGTCC
The DNA here is from genome assembly GCF_949987685.1 of Ammodytes marinus. NCBI lineage: Eukaryota > Metazoa > Chordata > Actinopteri > Uranoscopiformes > Ammodytidae > Ammodytes > Ammodytes marinus. The sequence continues at coordinate 20,562,996 of NC_137216.1, forward strand.
TACCTTCATCTCCTTTCCCCTAAGTGACCCTCACAAACAGATCCCCTTTTCCGTCACCTGGTCTTTGACCCTGCCCCCATGCTTTCCTAATGGATCAAACCGTCTCCACGGGTGTCTCCATGGGTGTCTCCATGGCAACCACTCTGTAAATAGTGACCAATGTTATAAGTTCTAGCTTTTACTATAGCAGAAAAGCACAGAGATTAAATTGAATGACCAGGGATGAGATAATACTGTCTATGATGGTGAAACTGAGACTGAAGAATGTCTTGGGTTAGATGCAATGCCTGAGGTAAAGATAAGAGGTTTATTTTAAAATGTGAATATCTTTTTTTCCCAGAATGATTGTCGATGGCTATGAACTTCTTTATACTCTATTTAAAACTAATTGTTTTTTTCCCTCTTGACTCCGTTGTTCTTTTCCTATGATGCAAGACAGATGTTTTCATTGTATGTGAATGTTTTATTGCACAATATTTATGTGGTGTCATGTTAACTTCTTAAATGGGCTGGGTGTGTCTCGACAAGCTGTTTGATCTTTGAAGATCGGTCTGAATTGTTAGAGCCGCAAAGTATCAATAGTTGTAATTGATTTGTCATTCCCACTGATCACCCTCAATGTGTCTGATTGATTCAGCCTTACGGACTAGCAGAACCATCACAGGATCGATCTCAGCTGCTAGTCAATGCACACATTTTAAAGAGAAATTAATGGTGGTCACTGATGTTCACAACAGTCATGGCAAATAAGCTGAGCCGCTTTTTAACTGACTGGTTGAATGTATAAATGCAAAACTTTATTCCGCCTGTGTATCTTATTACTGGAACGTGCGCCTGTATCTACAACAGTGAAGCTGACTGTTTAATGTGATTCTTATCTTCAGAAGTTATTTATGCGGTCCATTCTCTTTAAAGCAAGTTAATAATAATGCAGCATTTCTGATAAGATATTGATTTGCTTCAGGATTGAAACTTTGCGTGCTGTGATTGGGGTTGCATGAGTAGTACTGCATTGCAGAACCATGGAAAATATTTTCATTGCATCATATTATGATTAAGCTCATTCACACAGTGAATTAAACTAATCTGTGAACAAACTATTGAAAAAGGAACCAAGATGTGAACTTTGCCAATGAAAGAGAATGTATAGCCTCTGCATTGGCCCTTCACTATGAAGACATTTTGGTAATTCATATGCATTGTTTTTTGTCTGTTTTTTTGTATTACCATGTACCAGGAGATTATTTGTTTGTATATTATATTTTAAAACCATATCAGTCCTTTTTACCATACATGACCACATATAGGGCCTGGGCCCCTATAAAGTGCTCATGCTGAAAAGATAAAAATCTCTGTCCAATGTGAAGAACTGCTTCCCACCACACTGTAGATCAATGCAATGTCATATTTATACAATCCCTACAATGACCTAGGTCAGCCTGCCATAAGCATTACCAAACGCCGGCAGCCAGATTACTGCCAGTCATCATTCGCTTCTGCCAGTGCAGAATGGGTGTTTTACTGTCCCCAGTCCATGTATAGTTGTCCACAGACACAATATTTTAGCACCTAAACAGAAGTATCTCACTGCCTTTCATAGTGATGTTTTTATTTTATTTATTGTAGTCTTTCTTTTGTACATGACATACAGTAGGCTATATTTTAACCTGCATACATATGTGTTTGTGGAAAGAAAAAAGATTTTATGTGATATTTCATAATTATTATCTTCCCAATGTTTTACAGGTAATGTACCTGTACAGCAATAAAGCACAATTGTGTCAATACCAGTTTTTATATGTGAATGTGTGCGTATGTGTGTGTCAATTCCAGGACTCAGATGTCACAATAAAAGTGTGGGTCTTTCAGCAATGGTGGAACACGTTTTAAAACATTTTCTTATGCAGAATGGTAATATAGATCATATTATCTTAGCAGCATTTTACATTATGCCTAGGCCTACATAATGTAGCTGACCAAGTTGGACATTAAAGGAGGTGGGCCAACTTTACACATCCAAGCTATCGTCTTGGGGTGTAGGCTACTACAGCATATGTGGAGAATGTTGTTTGTGCCTCAAGTAATACAGTGTCAATAGGGAGATTTCCAGACCTCTGTAGCCCGCTCCTCATCTCTGCTTGTGGCTAGCAACTGGAAGCTACATTAGGTGCTTCTAGCATAACATGATGGAACTGAATGAATTTGAGTCCCATTCTGGGTGATATAGGTGGCAGGTTTAAACTAGAAAGAAGAGGGCATGATGTATAAAAAGAAAACAATATCTGCTTGTTACATTTTTAATTTAGTCTCTTGAGTTCAATGATGTTATAGAAGTGCAATTCAAAATCATTGGAGTACTCTGGTGGTGTTTAAATTGCACACACCCCAAATGATCTTCATAGCTAGATACCACTGGTGAACCGACTGTTAAAGAGGTTCAGTGTGTTTACAGGGCCCAAAACAGAAGCCTTCCAATGTGAAGTGATACATTATGTACTAACCTTCAGCAGATTCTGTTAATAATCAGGTCAAGACAAGCACAAGTAATGTCATCTGGAACAATTGAACAGTGTCTTCCCACATTAATAATCTGTTGTAGTAATTTAGAGGAATTTTTCCCTCGGGCTGAAGTCACTGAAAGTCTTAACCTCAAAGTGTGGGAGGTGAATGTGTGTCACAGTAAACAGCTCCTTCCAGAGGGTGCTGACTCATACACGCCCAGGTGTGTAGGCTTGTGCCATATTTGCTTTGAAAAGATTTTAGGAGGTATGAAGACGGAAAGACACCTTTTTAGGTCATCAAGTGAACAAGATTGATGGACAAAGAGAAGGAGTGATGATACATTTGCTGAACATGAGCTTTCAATACATTTCTCGAAAAACTACTTCCTGTTTCAATCAGTTATGAATTGATTACACCCGGGGATACCAAAATCAACGCATCATGCAAGTGCCACGTTGGATTTTTTATATTCACCAAGGTAACATTAAGTGGACATCTGTCCGCTTGTTTGTAGTTTGTAAGTATGTGTACCATACGCTATCAAATGCTGTACTTTTCCTGACAGAGAAAAACATTAACCTTAAAGGAACCTCATAATTCATTATAACATCAGCCTTGATCTGTATGTAGCTCTAATCCCTAACAGACAAACATAAATGTACTAATGTGACTTATCTGCACATTGCACAATAAGAGCGCAGCAACAGTGAATATTTATACTCGGCCTACATCCACCTGTGCTAATGCGTCTCTCAAAATACCTGTTCATTTCACACTAACAGTTAGGCACTGTATTGCTGGCAGACTGAAGAGAGAAAAAATGTGGTCTGGTGGATCAGGTAGCTGGGTCTTTACCATTGTGGTGGACAAAGTCAACTTTGCTTTGTGTTTGTATGGAAGACACCATCTGACCATGTTTGAAAGACTGTGGCTGTGGCTGCAAAAACTAGGTTGATTATTCAATGTGGGCTATGTGTTCTTTAAGAACTCAGGAACATAATAACAGAATCAATATTTAGCGTTTATTGCACAAAGATGAGTCACAAATGAGCAACTAAGTCCCCCCCCCCCGAAAAAAAGTGATAATTCCTTTGTTTCCACACTGTTTCCTTTTTTGCCGTTTGTATGAGTATGCAGTCAGGGTCGTTAGTCTAATGTGTTGAAACCTGATCTATCTATCTATCCATCATTATGTTTCCCATAAAGTTTCGGAATGTATCTTGCAAAAGCTTACATTTTGATGCTGATTTTTAACATTGTGTTTTCTACAACGAAAAGGCGTGTTCACACCAGCTTTGTTTAGCGCGTTTAGTTTGAAACGAACCCTGGAGCGTTTAAGCCCTTGGTGCGGTTTATTTGGGTTAGTTTGAACACAGTCCGAGACTTGTGCACACCAAACACCGGACTCTGTCCTGCTTGAAAGAGGGCCGTTTGAAAGTGAACTCTGGAGCGGTTCATCTCTGGTGAACCCCATCCGAACCCCAAGTAGCAAGACATTTAATAGATTCTGGCTGTTACAATATGTGCTCCACATTAAATGCTAACCATCTCTGTGATATAGGCAATGGTAGAAATTGCGAAACTGTCTAACAGCATTTCCGTGCACATTACTTTTGTTTTTCTGACAATATAGTCTGAACCGGACCGTCTTACGAAACAATATATCCACTCTACACTGGTGCGCACCAAATTAGCGGGCTATTGGGTGTGAACACAACCTTAGACCCTAACCCCAAGGCCCAAATCCCTTTTTTTTTGTGTTAAAGCTCCCATATTATACACTTTTCGGTTCTATTATACACCATATTATATGGTCTTAGTGGTCCCTAATACGTTTTTCTTTAATTGTTTGCTGAAAAAAGCTTTCAGATAATTTATTGTACTATGCTGATGTTCAGCTAATCTCACAATGGCCTATTTTTTTAAAAGAGCTGCAGCTCCCCTCGTAAATATTCAATCGTTGAGCTCAACCCGCCCCCTGTCCGGAAGCGAAGCCAGATACGCCTCGCCCTCTGTCTGTCAGGGCCGTGGACCAATAAGAAATAGGGGTGTGGGCTGCACAGTGGAAGCTTCTGGCTTTCCAGTTTGTGAGGTCAGAAACGAGGGGAATTCTGACTGGAGTATATTGGGGGGGAGGGGTAGGGGTTTCAGAAAGGGGGAGAGTGAGAAAAGGAGAGAATGTTATTTTTTAAAATATTTTGGCAGTCTCTAGGCACACCGTGGACCCATGGATATGTTAGAACACATTTAAAAAGTGCATTTAGCATAATATGGGACCTTTAACACAGTGACCGCCTTTATGTTATCTTACGTTTGTTGACCATTAATCTAAATCCAACCAACCACTGTGGGACAGGTTTTCTCCTAATTCATCCCCATTACTAGAAGTGGCTGGCAACAAAGCCTTTCTGTCATTTATGCTGTGGTGAAATGGTCACATTATATAGAAGGAGGGGGCACATGGCCAAGAGGCAATTTGGACCAAGTTGGCCCCTGATGTTACACCAATAAACCTTGAATCGAACACTCAGCCACTTCCACTCAGTCTTCCATTTAGGGCACTGGCTGTGGTCACCTTTGCCATATTTCCTCGGTTCCTCCTGATTCTGTTTGATCTCCATCACTCCCTCGGGGCTACTTTAGGGAGCAGTTTGTACCCAGGTGTAAACTGTGTCTAAATGTACTATGTGTATATCCTGTAAGGTTGGATGGTCAAGATAAAGGCTATAAAAGAAGATGGTGAGAATGGTGGCCGGGGCTGACAATAAAAAAGCAGCAAAGAACATAAAGAGCGGTTACTTGACTTGACCATTCACTAAACCCCTCCCCCGCACAACAATTATCCATAAACTACACGCGCTAGCATGGCCAGCTACCTATTGAGGCTTAAAGTTAGCATAGCATTTTGTTGGGTTACATGTCATGTGAGACTAAGGCCCTGTTTAGAACAGCAGTGTTCAGTGGCCAAGCCTGGAGCTGCAGTTGTTTTAGCCTGCTGTGGACGGGTCAGTAAATTCATACGAGCCTGGAAGCAGATATACAATACAAGCAGGAAACAGAAATGTGTCTCTGCAAATTTTTTCTGGATATACTAAATCATAGGCTCATACATATATTTAGGCCATGTACTAGTAAAATGAAAGTTTTCTCTTTTCAAAACGCCACCTCAAGCGTTTAATTGCTGTTTTATTTTCACTTTTAGCCGTTAGCCCGAGGAGGGGTGGGGCCAACGACTTCTAGCTTACAATGTTAGTGAACGAGAATATTTCTACATCTGGAACGTCATGCGCTAGGGGCGTGTCATGATGCGGAAGAAATTCTGACCCTGTATGTTTCTCTGCGCCAATCTGGCGCCAATGAGCAGTTTTCATATGAATGGCCATGTTTTAATTCAGTGTCCTTTTCTTTACATGTCTATCTAGTATATATCAACTGTGTGGGATACAAGGCTGTTACCTTTTCAAAGAATCAAGTTTAAACAAATATGAACAAGCATGATATTTGGTCTTTTGAAAGCAACCCACCCATGTCTAATCAAGAAGCTACATTGTGAAATGAACCTTCTGCTACTCCGTTTTGCTATTGTTACCGGCAGATACGGCAGTTAGGTTGACCTGTCCTGAGCTGGGGCCTATTTCAGGTAGCTGGTTTTGAGGCAACCCAGAGTGTGTTCGCTCTGAGTTAGTGGAAACTCTGGGTTTTCCGTTTCAGGTAGCAGGTTCAGCGCGACCGAGAGTCAGTTACTGGGGCAACATACGCCGTGGGTCTAACCTGCTGGATAGGTGGTTAGACCTACCCTGAGTTTGTTTTCACTTTACGCTGCAGCTCCGACTGAAGAAAGAGTGTCACTGTCACACGCGTCCCTGTACAGTTTGAAGCAAAATCACTCCATATAAATCTCCATCGGGATGTTTTTATCATTTCCTGATGATTTTACGTTTGACCGATCATTTATCTGATCAGTAGCCTTGTTCTCAGCCCTCGTCCGTTCATATAGGCGGCCACCTTACACATCGTGACATGCTCTACATTCAGATTAATAAACCTATTTGTATTGTATGCTTTTTAACGTCTGTGCCACTGAACAGATTTATGTCAGGTGGATTCATGTAAAGCTGCGGCTGCACGCGATTGTTACTGTTCACTTGTGCGATCCTAAAGTCACAGACGATCCTCGTTAAATACCCTAATATGAATATAAAAATGATATAATAATTTAAACTGTGATCACTTGAGGAAAATGGATCTGGTAATAAATCAATCAGGCTCTTCAATGGAAACTGTCACCTTATGTGTCAGACGTTAATGTCTTTCCCTCCCAATTTAAAAGAAGCGACAGTCTGTTTACTGCACAGTGGGCTATTAGGCTATAGCTTCCCAACATATTATACATCTAATATAAAACACTGTCAGAAATGCTGTGCCACGCCAGCTTTATTACTTTACTGCTGATATGCGTAACTTTTTAAAATAGACTATGGCTTCTCATACGGAAGCGAAATGATTGCTCTGTTTTTTTCTGAATTGCCGAGGAGATTAGATCAGAGTTATGTGACAATATCCCCGTTAATTCTTCTCCATAGGCTACCATAAACTCATTCGTTAATATTTCTAACTCCAGGGGGAGTAGCGGAGAAGTTTTTTTTTTTTTTTTTTTTTTTTGAGAAGTGGAGAAGTGGGAGGATCACGCATTTGTTACTTCTGTTTCCATGGTGAATCATGTTATCAGCGATCCATTGACGATGGCTTTTATGCACACGCTCCACCCAGAGTGAACACGCTCAGAGTTGATTGACCCAACGCTGATCCACTGTTCTGTAACCGAAAACCCAGAGTTACTCATCAACCCTGCGCTCTGAGTTGACCAACTCAGAGCGCAGGATTAAACTCAGAGTATGTAAAACCAGCTACCTGAAATAGGCCCCTGGACTACAATCTGCTGTTACTGTTATTATTGTTATTATTCTACCTCAGAACTGCATGCCACCACTGTTTACATTTTTACATTTTGGTTATGCTTAAAGGAAAACTTTCTTGGGTTTGCACCATTCCGTTTTATTTTATTTTAACTGAAATGTGTTGTTTTACCTAGTTGCTGCTCTTCTATTTGCCTTGTAAATTGTATATTCTGTATTGTTGCTGCTTTTTATTCTATTTTACATATTGCAGAGTTTCATGTTTCTTTCTTGGCATTCAGCCTTGTCTGGAAAACAAAGGAAGGATTTCATTGTATGACTGAAAACATGTTTCTTAATGTGCATGACAATAAACACTTTGAATCTAAAATCTAGCAATGCTTAAAACTGTTATTGTAGCCATGTAAATGCAATGGTTGCAGGAAACAATGCAATGGGATTCCCCAGTCTCATGGGTTGTCTTTTGGATGTCGTACGCAAACACAAAGTTCCCATTCACAGTAGGCCTATCCTGGAACCTTGCCATTATAAAATTAAATTAAATTTAAAAATGTTTTCAATACGGTTTTTGCATAACATGTTTGCATAATCTCATGTCGGATCCAACCAGATTGTTATTGTTCTTTTGGGAGATTGGTTGCTCAACATGGTGGGTGGGAGTGTTGGGAAAAAGGAACGTGGCTTGCACAACGAGAAGGGGTAGGCAAGGTATTGATCACACGTGCTTGTTTAGGTCCACAAACAACCTTTATGAACTCACCAGCGACAAACTGACCTACAGTACTGTGTGTCTTTGAGTCTATATGTCCGTTGGTGTGTTTGACAGGGAGAAAACAGCAATGGAGAATAAGCGGATAAAAGCTGTAAGAGGGATTCCATCTAAAAGACAACTCAAAGGCCATGAAATACAGGAGTAAAAACGATTCCTACTCTATTGATTATTTGCACACTGGTTGGAGTATTTGTAGGTTTATGTTGACTTATAAATGTGGACCTGCTTGCTCTAGGCTGATCGATGCTACGAAAAAATGTCAGAAGGGTAATTCCCTTAGCTGTGTGAGCCTTTGCCTGCTTTATGATAGCCAAAGGTTTAGGGCTGTGCTCGTAACATACATGAGGCCACAAAAGATAGTAGCTCTTTCCCAAGCAGTTAAAGGCCCCATAATGTCCATCTTTCAACCCCAGTTAACTGCCTACCTTAACCTCATGATCCCCTTCTCTCCTCCTGGCCCCCTCTCTGCTCTAACCTCCTCCCCCATCCCGCTTTCTGTAGGACCCCGCTGTTGTTCCCCCTTCACCTCCTGACCATTTCCCGCAAAGGCACGGACTTCCTTGTACCGCTCACTGAGAGTGTGAAAATCAATAACATCATCTAAACACTGTCTCATTTTTCAATTAATGACTGTGAGTTCCTGCTCTCCAGACGCATCCATCACATCACATCAGATCAGCCCCTTGAAAACATCAGACTAGACACAAACTCACACAAGCAGGGATTCTTGCATTCACACAGCCAACACCCTCTGCTCAAAACACCACTCACAATGATGGTAAAGCTACTCAAATCATGTTATCAAAGACGCACTTGTTCATATTCTTTTCTAAAAAATGGATCAAGACTAAGCGTAATATGAAAAGGATGAGACAATTATAGTAAAAAACAATGTTTGGAAGTGTTGCATATTCCCAAACATACAGGGAATATGCAAGACTTCCTTTTAGTTTGTTCTCACTGTTTTGGTTTTGCTATTCTTCTCAAGCCACAGACAGATATTACCATGCAACTGGTGAACATGGTGGAACAAGTAGCAGCTAAAGAGACAGATATTTTTCTCATGAGCTAGTGCAGACCAAAACAGAGCTAGTGAATTTTAGCCAGGACAGAAACAATTTCAAAAGAATCCTCACGTCACTCACTTAATTTCTGCTGAATGCTGCACAGTCTACACATTTGCCTTAACAACTGCTTAAGGTGATATGTCCAAATAATGAACTAAACATAATAAACCAAAACAATAGACACATTTAATGAAACAAGATAGGCTATATGCTATATTTTTTTAAATTATTGCATTGAAGTGTATTGAGGATAAAAGCAATTTTGGTTAGTATCAGATGTCTCACAATGGTCTAGATTTCAGGGTGATGACCAAGTAGGTATTAAGTAAAAATACTTATTTACTTTTCGTTCCGATCACCAACACCAAACGCAATCAACAAACAGTGTTCTCATCAGCCCTCATGCAAGGGTAAGTATTCTGTCAATAGCTCAACAAACCATAGCCTACTGTCAACTACCCACAATGGAAATTCTTTCCATTTTCCATTTTATAAACAACCAGTAGGGTCTCTTGCAATCTGTGTGTTACCACAGTTATCCCATGCTCATACGTTTTTAGAAAAAGAAAAACAAAGTGATAAATCATTGACAGCAGATCAGTAACAGAAGATGAATCCTGCCTGCTCCACCCTCCCTGAATCTGACAGAAATTATCCTCCTTTCATTCCCCCTCTTTACCCAGCAGTCAGCAGATCGGAAGACTCTGAGGCCGTCTTTGATGATAAAGCTAATTAACATAGCATTAACATAGCTCTATATTGCTGACGAGGTCAGACAGGCTGAGACATGCTTTTCAGCTGATAAACATGAGGAGATGCACGTAAATATCTCCAAGGTAACAAAGTCAGGATGATATAGGGACATGGTTATTTGGTTTATTGGTGTCTGTAATGTGGCTTTCGTAGAAAACAATCTAAAAAGGAATACAGAAAAGACAGACCTCTACTTCTAATTCAGCACTCCACATTTGTTTTCATATGTTTTGTTTAATGTCAAATGGGAATGGATATAGAAGGTACTTGTGCTGCCAGCCGCTCTTCTATAGAGACATCAAGGAAATGGACAAAATTATGCAAATGTAGGATTCCTGGGAATATTGAAAAATTATGTCAATAACCCTTGTACCGTTTCCTTGGTAACGCCAGGCCTTGTCAGTGCTCTCTATGGTTCTCTCTTTGCCGTATGTCATGTTTACATTAACAACCCACGCCGCTCCCAAAAGCAAACACATTGCACTTCATACCGTCTGTACATATCTGCGAAGAGTGCTGTGGAAGGAAATTCCACATGCTATCCTGGCTTGCGTGTGTACACAGTGGGGGTTTGGTGATAATACCGATTGACTCTTGTGGATCTGAACCTTTTGGAAGTGGAATAAATCATTTATTCAATGAATTCAGAAGAGAGATATTGTATCCAGTAACAATTCAGTAGTATATGCAAATGCTCAGTGAGCAATACAGTCGGGAAAATGTCAGATGTTTCTTTGCTTCGTTTTGAAGGCCTCACCTTTATGTGGAGGTTGAGCTTCTTAGTTCATTCGTCTCTGCTGTCAAAGGTAAACTGAGAGATTAGATGAAACCCCAGACAATGTATTCACTTATAACATCTGAGGCCTGTTTCAGGTAGCTGGTTTTGAGGCAACCCAGAGTTTGTTCGCTCTGAGTTAGTGGAAACTCTGGGTTTTCCGTTTCAGGTAGCAGGTTCAGCGCAACTGAGAGTCAGTTACTGCGGCAACATACGCCATGGGTCTAGCCTGCTCGGAGATGGTTAGACCTACCCTGAGTTTGTTTTCACTTCACGCTGCAGCTCCGACTGAAGAAAGAGTGTCACTGTCACACGCGTGCCTGTACAGTTTGAAGCAAAATCACTCCATAGAAATCTCCATCGGGATGTTTTTATCATGTAGCCTACTGATGATTTTACGTTTGACCGATCATTTATCTGATCAGTAGCCTTGTTCTCAGCCCTCGGTCCGTTCATATAGGCGGCCACCTTACACATCGTGAACATGCTCTACATTCAGATTAATAAACCTATTTGTATTGTATGGTTTTTAACGTCTGTGCCACTGAACAGATTTATGTCAGGTGGATTCATGTAATGCTGCGGCTGCACGCGATCGTTACTGTTCACTTGTGCGATCCTAAAGTCACAGACGAGCCTCGTTAAATAGCCTAATATGAATATAAAATTATATAATAATTTAAACTGTTATCACTTGAGGAAAATGGATCTGGTAATAATTCAGGCTCTTAAATGGAAACTGTCACCTAGTGTGTCTGTTTACTGCACAGTAGGCTATAGCTTGCCAACATATTATACAGCGATAAAACACTGTCAGCAATGCTGTGCCGCGCCAGCTTAATACTTTACTGCTGATATGCGTAACTTTTTAAAATAGACTATGGCTTCTCATACGGAAGCGAAATGATTCTCTTGACAAAAAATGTTTGCTCTGTTTTTTTCTGAATTGCCGAGGAGATTAGTTCATGTTATGATTAGATCATGTTATGCAACAATATCCCCATTAATTCTTCTCCATACCATATGCTCATTCGTTAATATTTCTAACTCTAGTGGGAGGAGCAGTGTTTTTTTTTCTATTTTAAGAAGTGGAGAAGTGGGAGGATCAATCATTTGTTTCTCCTGTTTCCATGGTGAATCATGTTATCAGCGATCCATTGACAATGGCTTTTACGCACACGCTCCACCCAGAGTGAACACGCTCAGAGTTGATTGACCCAACGCTGATCCACTGTTCTGAAACTGAAAACCCGGAGTTGCTTGTCAACCCTGCGCTCTGAGTTGACAAGCAACAAGAAACAGGCCTCTGAAGGAGATACAGTGACAAATGTAGAGAGGGAAACGCCCTACCATGTTCTTTTGATTCTACATACCTAGACCGGTGTTCTGTGTAGCCAAGCTCCCCTCATGCCTACCCTCCCCCAAGTGTGAATGACAATCAGCAGTACATTGCACTGAAGCACTTTTTTTAATCAAGCATTAGTTAACTATCTAATAACCCATTCACCAACCAATTAAATCTCATAATTGCCCTACTTAAGAGGTGTAAGTAATTTAATTAACTGGCTGGCTCCTCTTTATGGGTGGAGGAAGAGTTGCTTAGCTGCGTCAATGACATGCTTGGTCCACTCTAATTTACCTTTGTGCCGCATGGCATCTGCATTCATTGTCTGTCCAGAAAATTAAGGTTTAGGACCTGACAAGCCAACAAACACACTCGTGTGCACACATACACACAAATCAGTATTGTTGTTTGTTGGTGAAAGTGGGAGATACTATATTGTATTTGTGTGAGGATATGTATACAGTACACATTTGCAATATGTTTCACAATATTTGCATATCATACCAAAGTAAAGACACTGAGGTCTATTCTGTATAAATATTACACACAAAGCTGCGGTAGCGTTAGCAAAGTGCTCACAAAAAAAAAGATGTTGTACATACAACAAGATTTATTTCTCTTTTGTGGCAGTTAACACAACACACTGGTAACTGTGATATATTCAAAGCTGTACAAGATGATAGTTAGGGCTCACAAAAACTTTGGCCACAAGAAAAAACAGCAGGGCTATGGCTACTGGCAATCCCCCACAGACACACACCAGGGAGCCTCTCATAGTAGAGGCGATAGCTTAGCTAGTGCATAAGTACCCACCAAACAGTAGCTCAATGCGCCATAAATGTATTTCTAGTGAAGGTCTAAGCTATACCAGACTCTAGCGGAGTAACAGAGAGTCAGACAGCAGCTTCTCATAATATTTTGCCTCTACGTACTGGCTCTTTGTCATGGTCCATGCTAAATGCGTGGTGTTCATCCTTCCTGTTTCCTAAAAGACCCAGTGTTGTACACTACATCCCTAATGCCAAGCCTCGTACTGTTCATAGCTCCCTCATTCCTCTGTTACAGTGTTATAATGTGAGATAGGGTTCTTGCCGAATTTAGGGTATAGTTACACTTAACAAGAAGTATACCTCACCTGTTAGACTCTGGCAGTACAACTGTCTAAACATAAATAAAACCCAACAGCAAATGGTTTCACCCATCTGTCCCAAACCGTAGAGAATTTATCCACAGTTGTCTGATGGGGGATTTCTGGAATATGACGCTAACATAATATGCATTCAGATCTGCATAATACTGCCATGTACAACCTGTCTTCTCTTGGTTGCCAGGTTTCCCTTCATTCCATCATCAATGTTCCAACTATTAAACTGTGTCTGTGCATCTGCAGTGTTTGTGATGTACAGACACAGGATTTCCTGGTGTGATATTGCTTCCTTAAATCTGCTGTCTAAAGTTTAGCTAATGTCAAAACAATTTATAATCAGATTTGCTGAATTGTTCTTTTCAGCCCATTTGACAAATGATTTTGTTGCTCATGCAAACCAAAATGTAAACAACACAAACACACTGTTCTTTAGATAAACAACTGAAGCCTCTATGACTACATTTCCTGCATTATTTACCACAGAAAACCCCCTGCAACAACGCTGCGTGGTTATAATGTCAAGTTAATAGAATTGAATGGACACCTGTCGGTCACTTTGAATTGATAAGCCTCTGTGGGCATATACAGTACTGCGTAAACAAATCCCATCCTGCCATAGGTTTGAAGGTGAATATGAAGAGAGATTGACAGACAGAGACGGTGGTGTTGAGGTGTTTTTCACTGAAGTGTGTACACAGTGCAAACAGAAGCCCGCTCTCACCCAAGAGAGCACCACTGTTCACATAGCAGCACCTTCAGTTGCACAACCAGTGTGGCAATAATAGGCCGGACTACCAGGTACTTTCAAAACATTGTGGCTTGTGTCTGGGCCCATAGCCACGTTCCTAAAAGCATTCAAATATTTGCTTTCTTTACATGCTGTACTTTCTGTGTATGTATAGCCACCTCTCAAATTGCATTATGTAAATGTGCTGCCAATTGTACATGTCTCTGAAAAAAGTGAGTGTTCCTTGGAAATCAGAATGGCAGTCTTAGCTTAGACCGAGAACATTTTCAAATATCAAAACAACTCAAGGCTGATATGTATGTCATCACATTAAAGGATCATTTTGCCAATTTGTTGGATGTATTTTCATTTGTTTCTTGTATGAGTCATTTGATATCAAAACTTCAGAAATACACTGGCACCTTTTGTTTCTTCACTCCATACTCAAACAGAAATGTGAAAACAACTATTTGTATGTTTTATGGGGAGTTGCTTGTAGATATTTTTTGGCAGACTGCTTTTAATGCTCACTTATGCTTATTTCCTCATAGCTCCTGCTCTGCATTAAACGAAAAGTACAGAACACTTTGGAAAACCAAATTGATCAGACCAGACCATAACTCTACCTACTGGACATGTGTTAATTTTGACTATATTCGGGCACTGTGTGACAATAGTAAAAAGGAGCCAGCGTGTATGGATGTGCTTTATTAAGTTGCAGGTATTTGAGCTTTCAGGTCCACCATAGAATGACACGACCAGGCCCGCCCCTCTTTATATTATGGCAATCCGTGACCCTCTAAAGTACTCTTGATAAGCTCCGTGAACACTGGATTTAACATTCAGCTGCTCAATGACATGGCCAACAAGGTTGTCACAAAATGGAGTGTCTGGATAAATTTTTTTCCATTTTGAAAATAATTAATCATAACAGTTTTTGTCTTCTTGTGGCTGACTATTCCCTATTCAACACTACATTAAGCTAAATGGAAACCTTGCACATCAGTTGGAGTATGTGTTTATTTGCTAGATGTGAAGGCCCTGTTTGTTATTACAGGAAATAATGTAACTATATGTACATTTAAAAGCCTAAAGGCTATTACTTATTTCTAGAAATAGATGAATAGAGCATTTTTATTAATTTTCTGGAAAATGCTCATTTATCTCTATTTGTATCTAAAAGCAAACCCCCTTAGCATTTACAAAAAGAGAATGTTGCATTTCCAACTTTTCTCTCAGCACAAATGGCTTACAAGAAACTAGTAGGTCACCTTGCTCTGCTAGAATAACATGTTGAGGAGCACTCAGACTCGTGTTTGCCACTGTGCCGGGGAGTTCGGCGTCCCCAGGTTGGGAACAGAACATTACGGATCTGAATGTGGCTTCAATTTGAGCTGCTTAGCACCCTGCGTTCCCCAGAGTAGCATGGAGAACACACCCCTCCCTCTGTTAACTGAGGTACATGGAGTAAAAAGCAGTAGCCACACACACACACACACACTCACACAAACACACACAGAAAGAGAAAGATTAAACATATAAGCGTTCCTCCCTCCAAATAGTTCATCAGTTATGGGAAAGTTTCTGCAGATAAGTGAAGAGATGTTTCTTTTATTTACTCTGACTGATTGCTTTTGACTATGAACTCAGTGCCAAGTTCGGTTAACGTGGCCCTTAATGCGTGCATTTTTTCTTCAAGAATTCTGTCAGTGATGCTGCCACTTTGTACATACACGTGGTTACCCAAATCACACACACAGACACACACACTCATGCACAAATACACACATCACTCCAATCGTACTACGATTCACGGTCATGTGCTTTCCATAGCCCAAGAGAGTGATAACGCACAGCCTTATCTGTTACCATGACAACACGCTGGATCCACTGTAGGCCCTCTGACGTCTGTTCCGAATCGGCAAAGTGCAGTGAATGGTATTCAGATTGGAACAGAACAGGCCGGCTGCTGTGGGGGAAAAAAACTATTAGATAGGAGGACCTTTGATCATTCAGGAGATTAAACGTTGAAGTGCAGAGGGATTCTGGGTGCACTTCATGTTCTGACGACCTTGGATTGGATTGTTTCCACTGAGCCAGACACCTTACTCTCTTTTGAAATAATGGCTGCTGATGTTGAGATGAGGAGCTGTATGAAATACAGAGTAAAGGTGCAGGACATTCATGGTATGCTGCCGAAGGCTGAGGAAGAATGCAAGGTTAATAGTGTTTTTTATCCAACTGTCAATGTTTAGACCCAAAACAGGGTGTCCTCTATTTGAGTTAGCCATAACAACCCAACCACCCCCACCCCACCGTCTGACGTCCTCTACAGACAGAAAGGTCAGCCGGAGAGCACCATAAAGAGGAGTAGAGCGTGGTCATTGAGTTCCTTTAAAGTTCAATCAGATTCAGCAGAGGCCCACCTCTCTCCCCTCTGTCTTTCTGTGTGTCGGTGGCTGTGTGTGTGGGAGAAGCAAAAGACAGTGAGATTTCAAGATTGTGTTTAATAAGCAACACTGACCCTGAGGCAGACTGACCCTGGGGTCAAAACAACAGGAAGGAAGTCACATGACCCATTCAAACACAGGGAGAGTAGGCGGAGAGGGTGGAGACAAACACACAGAGGGAGACAGAAATGGGAACGGGGTGAAGGGGTGGGATCTGTTCTTTTTCTCTTCTTTTCTTTCAGTGGCTCTGACGCAGGTGTCTGCAGGCTTGCTTGGCGCCTGTCCAGGTGTGGATAACAACATTAAGACCACTACAGGGAAATCAAGGAGCAGGGTGAAAGCATTACCCTTTTTTTGGTTTACTTCGCTCTTCGGGTTCTCTTGTTGCTGCCGTGAACTGGCAGTATCAGTTATTGAGACAAGTGGCATTATCAATAAAGATTAAGAAATGCTGCCTAGCAACATCAGCCGACAATAAACCAATGTGTATGTGTCCTGTGTGTGTGTGGTAAAGAAGATAAAGGAGATGGTTGAATGTTGGGACAGGCATTGGCTTGAACAGTGGAGAGGGGGTCAAATGGGTGGAGCTCACTTTTCTTTTTCTTTTTCTCTTTTCTACGAAAGATGTCCAGGTCAAGAGGCAGGATAAGCAGCGGTCATTAATGACACAAGTTATTGGTCCCTCAAGCACTACAGAGTGGTAGTGGGATATGGGTCACATAAATGCAGGTTGTAAGAACTGCTAGTTTATAGGTGGGTTGTTAAACTGTGGCCTTTTGATGACTCCTGTGTGGGACGTCTCTGTGAGATCACTACTTGTTGGACAATAGTCCCCCTATCTTAGTTAAGTGTGTATAAGAGCTGAGTTCAGCCAGTTAAAGGCTTTTGCACACCGGGCGCGACGCGAATAAACGCAACGTAAAAGCAAATGTTTTGAAATGTGAATTTTGTCGCGTCTCACTTTAAGAAGCGACGTCCCAGAAAAATCAAACTCAGTTCGAAAAAATTTAAAACGCAAATTCGCGATGCAAAATGACGGCGCTGGTGTGGAAGCTTGCATTGACTCTGTATAAGTTAATTAATTAACGGATTAATCGCACGAATAAAACGCACCCGGTGTGCAAAGGCCTTTACTCTCAAAAAAACATTAAATTCAATCATTGTTCCTAATGAAGACACCCCTCTCACACAAGTGTGTATTTTCATTGCTGATTTAATTTCCTGGGAAGCTGTAACACCATGCATGGCATGTGCATTTCCCACACAAAGTAAAAAAAATTGAATGGTCAGAGAGAACATCTGCACGTAAAGTGATTAAATGGTGATAGGATGTGATGGAGATAATATACTGTACTTCAAGAGGCAGATCCAAGTAATTAAACATTGTTGGTTTAGCTTATAAAGCGGTTTAAGTTTTTTTTACTGTTGTTCTGTTTTGTCTTTGGTTTTTTTCCGCCTAGTATACAAACACTTGTGCACATGCGGACACACATGCACCCCCTTCACACATGGGCTCAGCTGGCCCAGGCGACGTCCTGTGTCAAATACAGGAAGGAGATTATTAGCTTCCTGGGGATCTGATGGGACTGGCAGTGGGGGGAAGCAACAGACATGGAGGAGGACAGGATGAGGTCAGCGCTGCTATGGATTGGCTGGTCGGAAGCTCTCAGTATCGGTTACCGCGCGACCTCAAGACATTTAGAAATGAGAGTTTGGGGGTTTGTGACAAATGAAGTGGCCTGGGTGGATTACAAGACAAAAATAGGGATAAAGGATGGGAAATGTCAACACAGAGGCTTTTGCACTGAAATCTGTCACAGTCATGCTTGGAGAGTGATGGCTGGCTTAAAGGATGGGGAGTGAAAGTGATATTGTTCCAGGCAGGATGTGGAGGTCAAGAGCCTCTCTGACCAAGGATACACCACAGCCAAAGCACTCCATTAAATCTGGCACCTGCCACCACTGTACAAGAGACTGCGCCGAAATGTCCAGCACTCCTCTTATCGGCCGTCTGATGATAATTGTTGTGCATGCCACCAAATATATGCGTGCGTCTATCAGTTGTTTTGTGTGTGCCGTTGTCCACTGCCTGTATTTGTAGAGCAGATACCTGAGAGCGCAGGTTGCCAAAAACAAGGTCACAGTGTACCTGTGGATTTTGAAGTGACCCGGAGTGCACAAGAGAAATGAGACAAGCTGGACAAACTGCCAGGTGTCAACAAAGGGCAGAGGAGAGGAATGATCCCAATGAAAACACAAAATGTGCTGACAAGCTGGGCCACTGGAGATATGAGCTGATCAGAGTGTCTGCAATGCTTTTTTTCTGTTTGTGTGCCTCCACACATTGGTATTTGAGGTCGCATGGCTGGACGGTGGCTGTGTGGCGGGCGGAGGGGTAAGTTCATCGCACTAGTCCACAGAGAGAAGCAGGAAAGCACACATGCACACTGATTCATGTAAACACAAACACATCCCTTTCACTGTCTCTTGCTCTTATGCACAAACACATTTGCCCAATCCTGCTCCCATCGTAGCTTTGTTCCAGTGAGCAAGTGGGTTCAAAAACAAATGACGTGCTAGGCCTTTTATTATGTTGCGGACACTGTTTTTCCTGGGGCTGGAATGTGGACAGGAATGTGTTGTTGCACTGCTAGCGCTCAAAGGGAGAAAAACCTATCATGGTGTCATGCTCCAGGAAAAAAGAGAAGTGGACAGGAGGAGAGAGACACACAGAAATGCTAGAAGAGAGAAGAAAGTGGGGCAAAAAAAACACATAAAAAGGGAGTAAAGAGGCTCAGGCCAAAAGTACTTGCAGAAAAACAGCCCATTACTGTTCAGGGTGAACCGGGGAGGGGAGGGCTGGAGTTGTGATGGACTGCTTTTCATTGGCCTATAGTCCCTCTCTGTGTCTCCATCTCTGGTCTTCATTGGCCTATAGTCCCTCTCTGTGTCTCCATCTCTGGTTTTCATTACAGCTGTTATGATGCTCGCTGCTCAGGCCAGGCCAACACTTGCATAACAGCCTGCGCTGTTATTGGCCTGCTAGTCTAAAATGTAATGCTGCTGCTGCTACCAATCCGTACCTTCTTCAATGTACAGTTATAATGTATTTGTCTTTCAAAGGGGCCTGCTGTCACTGAGAGGGAAGATGTTGTCTTTGTTTAAATCTGGTGGTAATAGCACACTTTAAGGCAAATATGGTGTTCTTTATGAATATATTTATACATAACAAATGAAGGAAAAAAAGAGCATGACAGAGGAGGTCGTACCCTGCTCTCTTTTCTTTTTAAACCTTTCACACACTGGGCCAATATCTGTTTGATGTGAATCTCGGCTCATCATTTTAATAAACATAAAATACAGTATTTCTCTATTCCACTGTCGGAGAGGTTTGGAGGAAGGGGGTGTCAGATGATGTTCAACCATGATGTGAAAATGGTTGACTATTTATTTGTCGACCCTTTTGCACAAATACAGATTCTCTACTTGTATGCTGGCAGAGAAGGAACATGTGTGCAGGCAGTCTGCTGCTATGAAATTATGTTGTCCTTTTAAAGAAAATGACATACATACATTCATGACTCCTATGATGCCTCGAGTGGGGATTAATGGGCTTTGGATACACTGGGTCATCCATGTGTCACATATCCTTTTGTGGGTGAAATGGATTGTGTGGTACATACAGTATACTATACAAACACATGCATTTGTGTATCCATGAAAGAGCAAGACACAACAATTAGCAACAAAATAAAAAGTGGTTGCATGCGAAAATAGGCTCATCCCACACCAGTGGTGCCCAGGGACCTATTTGTCCCAGCAGGGAGCTACGGGTTGAGGGATGAGGTCTGGAGCCCCTCGGCCTGTCTGGAGCTCAGCCGAGCACAGAAACAGCCAAGATGGATGAGAGGGGGGCTACACCAGAAATGGTGGATCAAAGAGCGGTGTAAAAAACGACAGTGGAGGAGAAGATAGCTGGGCGGACGGGGAAAGAGAAGATGAGCTATGGGCAGACGCTCTTTCTTTTGATTCATCATTGAGTGACGCTCCATTCAATATGTTGACTGAGACCACCTGGGGGACTCCAGGGGAGGCTGTGTGTTTGTTTATTAGCACTCGGGGGGAGGGGGAGGGAGGTGTCACTGGGCTATAGATGGCTGTCAGCCTCGCAGCGCTCCACATTAGGGTGATTGAAGGAAACTGATGGCCCACTTCCAGACAGGGTCAATGTCTCTGCAGCGCTCAGTAAAAACCTGTGGTGTGATCTGAATGATTGAAAACAACTTTCATTACACGGATACAGGAGGTGCCTCACATGGAAGTTTCATTTTGTTATTGTTTTTTTCCCACTGAAATTAATAGTTGAGCAACAAAGTCAATCCACGTCTCTCTGTTTTATGAAAGTTTTTAACAACTTTGCCTTGAAAAAAAGAAGCCTTGTGATGGTTTGGACTGTGTGCTTCCTTAATTATCTATTTATCTTCCTTTCACCACCACCAGCCTCCATCATTCATATAATAATGTTGTAATTCCCAAATGAGACTCCCACTTCTCCTCCCACTCTTCACAAGCTCGGCCTTCTGTGCCCATCCACCTATCCTGTTTACCACCTGCTTGAGTATTTTTGCACAAGACCACCCCTCCCCCCCCCCCCCCCCCCCCCACACACACACACACACACACAAACACACACACAAATGAACTCATGCAGGGGTCAACGTACAGGCTGAATATGGCTTTTGTAACCAGAGGTGTTACGACTCAAAATGTAGATGTAAACAATGGTCTTATTGTCCCCACAGCACTCATTCACGCTCCATCTCTCTCTCTCTCTCTCTCTCTCTCTCTCTCTCTCTCTCTCTCTATATATCTCTCTCTATCTCTCTCTCTCTCTTCTGCTATCTCTCCATCGCTCTCAAATTTAGAAACATTCCAAAAGACCATGGAGTCAATGTGATTTTTTGATTTGAGGACATTGTCTCAGTGTTGCATAGAAACTGCATGTCCTTGCTGGGCTCCGTGCGTCATACGGAGAGCAGCCGAGATAAGGCAAGAGCCCTGAGAATTCAGAACATATTCAGAGATGGAGAAAAATGGAGAGAGAGAGAGAGAGGCGACTCTGAAATTGGAGCAACATGGTCATTAATTTGCGGTCATCAGTTAAGACGGCAAACGCATTCTTTAGGACAGGTTCTGTAAACAGAGTAGAGAATGGAGGAGTCAAGATTATACAGACAAACACCAGTAGGTACACATCTTCTGGCCTAAAATACTGTAGATCATTTCCGGGGTTTTGCGTTTATTGCTGGATTTGAGATTCAGAGATTAATATGAGTTGTAATTATTCCTGTAAATTCATTTGACGTTTTTACTAATAATACCACTGTAACTGTTAGAGTGAAGTGACATTAACAACAACAATGACACAACAGTCCTCTCAGCTCTGTTGTAAGGATGGCCGAACGTAAGCTGTCAAACCATAGGCGACAATGGGAATGACTCCGTTTGACATTGACACCAAACATGTAGCATTTAGCGGCAAGAGGCTCATTTGTATTTTTCACAGCCACTGAAATGGCAGAACCATATAAAGGGGGGTGTCTTGTGTTGATTTTTTCTTACCACAGTTTGAACAGGAATCACTGTAGCAGTTTTGTTTTTGGAATGGAAAATGTCAGAAAAATCATTATTCATAACATCTATCACTGTAAAATGGCTCCAGGATGGTATCAAATGGTTTATGCTGAATGGTTTACATGAGTAAATGTGTTGAAATTAAACTAATTAGAAGGGAATTATATTAATGCTTTTTAACCTTCTTGTCAACAATGACATTTGAGATAACATAAGTTTGTTGCCTGTTCTTGCCTTTTGGAC
This sequence comes from Ammodytes marinus, assembly GCF_949987685.1. NCBI lineage: Eukaryota > Metazoa > Chordata > Actinopteri > Uranoscopiformes > Ammodytidae > Ammodytes > Ammodytes marinus. The sequence continues at coordinate 20,585,327 of NC_137216.1, forward strand.
ATTTGACCACTCACACATTCATAAAGCTAGATGTGCTTGTATTTCTTTTTAAACTATGATTGACTGCCTCTGCATTTGACAGTGACCGGAAGTTTTTTTTATCAGATTCTCCAGATCAGAACCCCGCAACAAACGTGTGTTCATACCTGACTTTAATGCAAAATAAAATGTTAGCTTTTGGGGAAAAAATTGTCCCTCATATCACTGTCCAAAACCTCTCTGAGATCTGAGGACTAAATCAGCCTGACCATGTTGTGATGGCAGTTTTTGAGTAGGTCCTAGTCATATAGTGTGAACACCCGTATTTGACCTTTTGTTCTCTGCATTCTTGGATTCTAAAAATAACAAACAAAAGAGACATTTAAAGACTGACAGATATTTAATGGGGAATGCTAAAGATGCTTGTAAACAGCTGGAATTACCACAGCGTCTGTCAACTGGAATTTCACCAAGGTTGACCTTGTGCCGAGAGACTGAATTGTTGGCAGGTTAAGATGTCCATAACAGAAAGTACTTTGTTTTTGCTTTACTATTTAAAATCAAGTTGACTTTCCTGTTTCAAAACACTGTTAATATTTTCCGAAAAAAAAAACGTGAATCACCAGCTGAACCAAAACAATGTAGGTGATATCTGTGCTGCAAGTTTTCCACTCATTTTATTCTGACACATACATCTCTGGGTTAATGTCGGCATATTTTAACAGTAGCATAATTTCCCTCTCACCACCTTGAAGACATACAAACACTATTGCAAAATGGAATATGCTCATGCAGCTCACTTACGCTCAGCAGCCAAAGAAGCAGATGGTGTCTCCTTCTAAGGAGCTGGTGGCTGTCTGCAGGTCGTGTGCCATTTCCACTGACTACATCCATCACTTTGAGGTAAAAGCAAGGAGGGGGGACAGAGGGGCCCACGCCTAAAAAAACCTCCTCTCTCAGGGAGTATGTGGTTACTTTCAAGGAAGTGCATTCTCAAGGGGTTTACAAATTTGCAACCCTCACATCATACACTCAGCGTTTTCAAAATGTATTTTACCCCCAAAATGACTTTTTAAGAGGCACTTCTTTCTGTTGCTCTTGGTCACTTTGATTAGCTGTTTTGTAATAAAGAAGAGAAACCGTGGAAGGGCTGTTGTGATGAATAGCACTACCTGTGCTTGAGGAAACATGTTTCCCAGCAGCGACACACCCTGAGCTGACCTGCAGCCGTAAACACACATGCAGACGCACCTGCCGATTGTGAGTCACACACGGTGGGCGGGGCCAGGTGAGAGCATTAGCTCATCCTGTGGGTTCCTGCACATTCCCACAACCTCTCCTCCAGCGCCCCTGTCCTTTCTACCTTTTGTCTTTCCATCTCTCTTACCTGAACCTCCCTGTTTCTCCCTCTTCACCACTTATTCGGCCCAATTCCTCTCTCATTGTTTCTTTATGTGTGCCCATTTTCCACTGTCCTGTCTTTGTTGTGGCTGCCTCTCCGTCATCAGAAACAGGAAGGGGCGTGATTGTGTGAGGGGGTGAGGTGGGTTTTGGTTCACCTGACAGCCAGGGAAAGAGGCGCGGCAGTGTGTGTATGTGTATGTGTATGTATATGTGTGTGTGTGTGTGTGTGTGTGTGTGTGTGTGTGTGTGTGTGTGTGTGTGTGTGTGTGTGGGGATTACAGTCGAAGGAGCCAGCGTGAGAAACAGGAGATGCACAAGAAGCGTGAGAACACTACCTGGAAAACAGCTGGGAATGTCTGCTGAACAGGCTGACCAAACAACACATGCATATACTTAGAAACAAATACACACGCACACACACACACACACACACACACACACACACACACACACACACATAGACACACACACTGTAATACATGCAAGTGAGCAACGGGCACTCCCACGTGCACATTCCTGTGAAATACATGCTGGGTCAAACCCAACTGGGACTTCAATACTGACTCATTTCTCAAGAATCATAGTTTCGGGGTCGGGAAACTTATAGATAACAAAACAGTTAGCTGTCCTTAAAGTCTGGAAGTCCTTTACTTATTGCTTTTAGCTATAAAGAAAAAAGCATTAAACGCTAAATTGACTTTGCAAGACATCCTCTCCCCAACCTGCACTATTCAATCATTCTACCCATTGTCTTTTCTCTTTATTTTAAATATTAAGATGTTTTCTCTTCAAGCTAAATGTATTTTCTCAGTCTGTTTGAAGGCCATGTATTTATGGACATTGGTGGAGGTTAACAACAGTAATACAGTGTAAAGTGTGTGTGTCTTCGTACGTGTTTGTATGTGTGTGTGTGTGTGTGTGTGTGTGTGTGTGTGTGTGTGTGTGTGTGTGTGTGTGTGTGTGTCTGTCTGTATGTGTGCGAATCCGTATTCTCATGGAAAGAGGAAGTCAGCTCTTGTTTACTACACGTTTTTCAGGCAGATTATGCAACACTGAAAAGTTGACACAAGTGTGCTCCAGTGCACACAGTGTAGTGTGTGTGTGTGTGTGTGTGCATGTGCGTGTGCGTGTGCGTGCGTGCGTGCGTGTGTGTGTGTGTGTGTGTGTGTGTGTCTGTGTGAAAGAGAGCGAGAAACAGATAAGCTCCTGATAGTCACCGGCCATGCACATAGGATGTGTTATTTGAATAGGTCACCACAGTTATAGAAGGATCTGTTACGCACACAAGGGTAACATGGCTTTGCCACAGGGACTGCTCTCTCTTGTGAACCTGTCATCCATTCTCTCCCATGTAGTTATATACTTATATGGTAAAAACGTTTCTGTATGCAGAAAGTGTTTGCATTCCTGCTTATTGGATCTGTGGGAAATATCTGGGAACTTGGAAAAAAAGATGAGTCCACCCAGCACCAGACCACGTCTGCAGGCAGACTAGATGAGATGGACAGAATCCAAATATGTGGCTTGTTTTCAGAGGATCCACACATTCCATTCAACAGTAGGCACTTTTTGTAGTGTCACCTGGGGAGATTCCATCCAGCTGCGGAAATTTGAGGCCAAAAGCGTCAATATATCGCTCAGTCCTAAGAAAGAAGAGAGACAAAGAGAAGTCTTGTCCCCAATCTAGAAAAGCAGGTAAATCTAAAACACATGTCACACCTTCTGATTTAGAGCTTTGGCAACCAAAAATAGCATCAAAATCCAGGAAGTAAAATACATTTTAAAAAATACATCATGTGGCTTCTTGCATTTTTTCCCTTTCTATTTACCATGCAGCACAACAGTTCACCAAGCATTCGTCACACAAGCTGACAAGCCTCACAACTGATAGTTCGCCATATGTCTTTCAACCAAGATTTGTATTAAATCAAACTCGACAGGATTGCAGTGGTCACACAGTATGAAGGTGTCTAGAGCCTTGCTTTATGTAAATTACAATGGCAATGTAATATGTTATATTTAGTTGTGTGCTATAAGGAAGAACACATAAAGGTTTGTGCATGTTTACCCTTTATACAGGTATGTGTGCACACATTGATGCAGACAACATGTTGTCCGAGGCTGGTCACACAAACCAAAGGAAGACCGATTATAATGGGCAACATTCACAAATGGCCACAGAGCATAATAGATTTTAAAAGCACACACACACACACACACACACACACACACACACACACACACACACACACACACACACACACACACACACACACACACACACACGTACACACACACAAACACACAAACACACAGCCACTAATGTAGTGGCGGTGTCCCAGACAGCTTTCCGGAAGCATGCCATTTCCTGTGGAGCTACTGTAGGTCTCTGTCCATAAGGCTGATGACTCCCTGGGGCAACCGGCTACTTTACGCTGCCCATATGGACCCTTCCGCCACTGATCAAACAACCACACACACACACACACACACACACACACACACACACACACACACACACACACACATATCATCATCATCACATAGCACATCAGGTTAACACACAAATTCACACACCAGCTGACATATGGATGATATTCACAGGAAAGATCGTTCATTGACTTTGCATTATCTGACTGTAATAGTTATTTGCATGGTTTTATCTTGGATGCATGTATCACGTTTCCCATGTGGAGTCCATTCTCAGGTATTATCCTCAACACTTATGTCCAGTGTTTCTCTCCCTGTGATCAGTTGACGGTGAGTAGTGAAACAAAAATAGACAGGGACACTAAATGACCGGCATCTTACTCTGTAACTCTCCTTTACGATTTAATGAGATGAATTAAGTATTTGATTTAAATTTAGGAGCAGGTCGAGGACGAGGGAGAACAGAGTACAGTGATGAATGATGTTTGGTTGACTCATGTGGCACTGCGATATCCAGATTTTTGCTCTCTCATTGGCCTTTTGGCCTCATCGTATGCTGCTGAAACAAATCTGCTTAATGAACGAGATCTGCCTTCAGGCTACCATTACGTCTGTCCATTATTCAGTCAACCTGCATATTTCTCTAACAAACCACCCTTCTGTCCAGCTGTTGTCGTCCACTCCTTTTTTTTACTCTCTCCGTTTTTACTGCTCACATGGTTAAGACTTAAGTACAAACATGCCAAGTCCTTTGCCCCACGTTGAAGCCGAACCCTCCCCCTGGTCTCAACACATACCACTAGCCCTAGTAGAGAATTAGGCCATATCTCTCAGCATTAATTACCATTTTAATTAGCAAGGCCGTGAGAATGAATAATCTGACAACATATGGCTAAGGGTGCAACATCATAATCCTATCACAGTGTTATTTATTCCCTCCCAGTTCCAGAGGCTGTTTCAACATGCTGGTCTAATTACTATTGCTGGGGGTGGGGACTGGGAGGCGGCCGCAGACAAACAATAACACTGCTAATGTGGGAGGCAACATTTAGGCCCACGCCAAGCCCACACAAGTACTCTTTCTCAATAGGGAGCAATGCTTTTAAAAAATCATCAGGATATGCCCCCTTTTTCCTTCCCTCTTTTTTAATGAGGGTTATTCTTAATGAAAGAGGCAGGAAACTGAATTGAAACATCTGCGCCTATTCAGATGAAAAGCTTGTTTGCGATGTGACAGGAAGAAAAGAGGGAGGAGAAAGGAAACAGACGCAAATTGCTTTCTTAAATAACATTATTTATTGCATGTGTCTATAAAGAATCAATACAATCTAAAGCAATGAACTAAGTTTAAATTATCATCTCTTAGTAGCATCACATTATGCAAGATATGAAATATTTACAATGAAAGACACAGCAAGATAAGCAAGAGCCCATATCGTAACCTTTAGATGCTTGATAAAAACTTGAAACATTATCCAAATGCAAAACACTGCTCAAAACATCAAGTGGCTCCATTAGCAAAAAACACACAGAAAAAAGTTGTCCTTTCAAATTTGGAGGAAAAAAACGTACAAACAGCAACAAATCGTATTTTTAAGGTTTAACAAACATTATTAACAGTATTTATACATTTGGTAAGTCTTTGTAAACTAATTTTTCAAAAATGTAAATATTGCATATATGCCATTTGTGTTGTACCTTAGTAACAAGAATTTAATTATGTCAAGTATTAATCATTTATCTTAAAATATTTTTCAGAATTACAGCATTAGAAAATGTCCTCATAGTGGCATCCATTTCACAAGACTAGCCCATGACAGTTAAAAAAGATAAAAAATTAAATCAAAGCCAAACCATACTGGTTAGCATGTAACTTAATTAGTGATTTTGTTGTATCAGAAAGTTCACTCAAACAAATACTATGTACAGCACAAACAACATAAGTTATCTAACTTATCATTTTTAAAAATTTCTCAGCGTTTACTTGAATTGTATTCTTTGCAACATCGCACTATTTACAGTATATAGGCAACGGTTAAGTACCAGTGAATTCAGATAAATAAAGAGATACTTTCCCCTGGTTTGTCTCTTTAATCCGGCTTGTATCTATGCCGTGATTTCCCATTCAGTACGTCTGCATTTTTCACTCTTGTTTTTGCAGTTGTTGTTGTGTTTGTCGGTATTTGTGTTCCCAAGCTTGGAACAAAGCATGTACTACATTCAATGTGTCTTGTGTTACAATCTAGAAAGTTTGTAAGTGCAAGACCATGCATTAACTCCAGACCAAACAGCTCTCTTGCCGCTCAAAGTGGCGGCAGAGGCCGTGGGTTCAAACTATCGAGCGGCTCATTGAACAGTTAGACTGCCTCATGCAATCACCACACTGCCCAGTGCTGCCTGCACCTGCCAGTGCAAAACATGTAGTGTGACAGAGCTCGGCAATGTGTCATCAGGTTGGAAAATCTAAGATTCTGAGCTATTCAGATACTCTTTAAATATCTTAAACATTCATGTTCCCGTCAAATGTGGTGACGGGTCATAACTTCCTGCAGTCTGTGTTTGTGTGTGTGTGTGTGTGTGTGTGTGTGTGTGTGTGTGTGTCTGTGTGTGTGTGTGTGTGTGTGTGTGTGTGTGTGTGTGTGTGTGTGTGCAGGATATCACTGGAGACCAGTGAGTGAGTAGGTAAAGTGTATAAAGGCGCTGAGACTTTGGCTCAGACAGGCCACAGATCTGGTGGTCAGGTCCAGTTGGATCTGGTTCATGCTGCAATGCTTGCTATGTGACACCTGCATGCATGCTGATGTGATGCAATGCAATGTCATGTCTTCCAAGTATTCTTTAAGTGTGTATGAATCCTCCGTCTCAGGCATAATAATAAATATATTACTCTGGATCTTTAATACATATTCTTGTCATAAATGTAATGTGGGGAGAGAAGGCGGTCTCTCACTTGGCTGATTAACATTCTGTTTATAAGATGATCAGTTCAATCTTTGATATACTGCGTGCTTATAGGTCCAAACTAAAAAGGTCCATCAGTCGGGGGGCTGATGGCTAGAGTAAGGCTTTGGATTGGTGATTTTTTAAAAACATTCACCTCTGAAAATAAATATTTTATATAAACTTCCACTGTGTGAAGTGGTACCAACCGGGTTTTTGCTGAGGTAGGTTTTTTTAGTAATTTTTTTTTAGCAAATGTTAACTTTGAATTTTAAATATGTTCATAAATGCCACCTCTTTTTGCAGTACCATCTGTATACATATTCACACACACTTCATTAAATGCATACATACATGATAAATAAATAAATATATGTAATCTGTATGCATGAAAGGTTGTATTTTTTGCGTCTATGTGTGTGCACACAATGCTCTCCACGTTTTGTTCACAGGTTTTCAGGTGAAAGTATCGGCAACTATTGGCTCAAGCCAAAAGAAGACCGGCTAAAAGTGTATAAATGTCAAAAACAACAATAATAATAATTAACATAACAATATACTGCAGAATAGTTTTGCAGGTCTACTCAAAAAGATAAATAGCTATCTTTTTTAGTAAGAGTTAATAGTCTGTTTAAATTCTTGTTATTTGTTAAGGGATCTAGTACAGCAGCAGCGATGGCGCCTGAATGTTTTGGTGCCGAGAAAAGCGGAGGGAAGATTTGGGGCAAGGGTCGAGTGTCCGTGTTGCCATGGTGATGGCTGTCCCCGTGACCCTCGAAGGCGGCAAAGAGGTCAAAGGACATCGACTGCAGCGCATGGTCCAGCTGTCGCTGTGGCAACCTCGTCACTTGGCTGCAGCCAAATCCTTCGTTCACAGGAAAAGGAGGGAGGGGAGAGAGGCGGGCTTCAGCCTTCATTCTGAAAGGACAAGAACAAGAAAAAAACAAGAGTGAGTTTCTCGTCATGGGATTTTACAGACATGGAGTTGAATCTCACTGAATGAGATTTCTTGGTCAATACTCTTCAGAAACATGATTTAACTCTCTTTACATACAGTACATTTGATTTATTACAGAGCAATAGACTGGAGGGAGAGGTCAAACAGATACCCCCACTCATTTACCAAGTGAGGAATAAGTGCTCTTCAAGCAGCCTGCCCATGGTTGTGTGCGTGTGTGTGTTGTGTGTGTGTGTGTGTGTGTGTGTGTGTGTGTGTGTGTGTGTGTGTGTGTGTGTGTGTGTGTGTGTGTGTGTGTGTGTGTGTGTGTGTGTGTGTGTGTATGTGTGTGTGTGTGTGTGTGTTTCTCAGCTGGGAGACACTGAAGTGGCAGGTGCTTTCACCGCAGGGGAAAAACAGAGTGGCATTTAGCACTGTGCAGCTGACACAGAGCAGTCTCCAATGACGCCAAAAGACACAGCAACAATAATCCCACACACCAATAAACACACACCCAGGTATTCTTCACTACACACTTACTAAAGTCAAATAAATAAACAAAAAAATGTCACGTTCACATCCACACACACACACCACAGCTGTGTTTTTCTTATGTACTCTAAACACTTCTTCATGTCGCTTTTCTCCCTGTGGAAAGCTGTGCTGACCCTTGCCCTGGTGTACTTGTTTGTGAGGTTTAATTTGCATGCAGAGCTATCAAATGGGAGCGGAAGTCTTAGCTGGCCCACACACACACACACACACACACACACACGGACCTTCTCCACGGCTGCATTTCTTCCCTCATTTGCTGTCTCCTCTCTCTCTTCCCCGGACACGAACAAGAGCTGTTTTCACAAAGCTGGATGTGATCGTCATTCTCTAACACAAACCTTTCATTCAGAGTCCTCACGGTTGCCCTCTCCTCAACAACTCCCACCATAAACAGACAGACACACACACACACACACACACACACACACACACACAACTGTTCTTTTACTTTGCCCTACACACACACCCACACACACGCTGTCAATGAAGGTGAGAGGCAAAAGTTGAATCTAAAGCTTTACGGAGACTTGACACTTACTGATATCGAAGACATCAGAGAGGACATTGCATTGAACAGGCCGTGGCATTTCCACACATGCTCAGGGATGACTGAGATATAAAAAACATGGACCCACAGGGGGGGGGGAAATAATAATTTAGCTCCTGAGGCAACCTGTGCTGGCCTGAGCCATGTCTCTTAATTACCATGGGTGTCGGAGACTAAAAAAGAAATAGAAACAGGGGATGGAAGTGGTGGAAAAAAAACAGTAACAGAATCAACCTGACAGAGAGTAACGGGAATGCAGTGAGGTCATGGGACCAACGGTTCATAATAACCTGAGTGTGTGTGTCTGTGTGTGTGTGTGTGTGTGTTTCTGGAGGGGCTGGGCCAGTCAGTGGCCTGTAGAGGCAGACACTTGGGTGAGAATGACTGAGATCTGCCGGGAAGCAGAGCTGAATCACTAACAGCTCCAATTAGCAACCAGGTGTAGCCTTGTGCATAAACACTCAAAAACATTATCAATATTGCCTGAAGAATGCCGCAATAGGATGCCGTGGCATAGTTGGGCTTGCCGCCACACACACTGCTGTTCAAACACATGCTGATTGGGGAGAAATGTGGGTGGGCAGGGAGATATGGGAGGGGTGGGCCATGGAGGGGGGCTATTGAGGGAAGGGGACAGAGGTCCAGCGGGGGAATGAACCTAATGGCCCCTACCCCTCCTCTGTTTGGAGTGCATACACACATCCCCCCACACACCCCTCCGAACAACCCACGTCTGTGCCCCATGTCCCAACCCACACGCGCACACACTCCCACCCAGGCCATGTTCATTATTTATTTAGCTCTCACAGGCTAAATTTAGTCTTGCTCCATTCAGGGCTTGGAAACACACACACACACACACACACACACACACACACACACACACACACACACACACACACACACACACACACACACACACACACACACACACACACACACACACACACACACACACACACACACACACACACACACACACACACACACACACACACACACACACACACACACACACACACACACACACACACACACACACACACACTTATTACCAGGCTACTCTCTAGTGCTTCAGAGGAAGAGTAAACATGTCAGTTTATGCATCTACTACTCAAGTAGTTCTGTATTCTTTCGAGCAAAAGCTCAATGACTGATTAAGGGGAACTGTACTCTCCAACTGTATTTGTGAACGGGAAGAAAGAAAGAGAACCATGAACTGTAAATGAGCTTCTGCAAACAACAAAACTTATATTAGCAGCGGGCTTCCTACGCTGACGAGATCCACAGGCTCAGATCTGCTCTGTTTACATTCCTGTCCTGCTGGCTCCTCCCTGATCTAAAGCAAGGCTCCACCAAACAAACACCGTCTGACTCTTCACCTCTGACCCAAAGCCCTCCTATCCAACCAGCAAAACAAAAACAACACTTTGATAGGCTCCTGCCTCATTATTACCTGTATTCCAGGTAACACAGTTCACTATTTGCTTTAGTTGTATTTGATATTTGAACTTTTTTTGCAAGATTGTGTGGTTTCATGTCAACCTTATGCTGTTCTTTTGAAGGCCACCAGAACAGCTAAGACAATTTTTCCCACAAGTAAATTCCACATGAAATCAAGCTGCCAGTCCCTTGAGGTCCAGAAAGATAGAGAAGGTTTATGATGAGTAAGATGACCATTTATAAATGAAAAAATTCTGATTGTCCAGAAGCCCGGTAGACTGAGTGTGTCTTCTGTGTGTGTAGTGGCTAAGGACTGTATGGCATGTGCACTCATGTCACACACAGAAGCTCTCCTGCTGTCACTAGACAAAACAAGTTACTCAACAATGTCCTAATCCTGAAGTGAATGTAATCCTTCTTACCTCCAAGCTAAATTGGAATACGGTAGGGTGAGTTTGTTTTTATCTAGCCGGAACATCCTGTCCTACTTTGCTCCAAGAGTTATGTATCAGACATCCAGGAGTGAGTGTTTCTGATGGGCGGCGGCAGGTGAGGACAAAGGCTGTTCCTCAAAGTACTGCATGAAATAAAGGGATCAGTAGACAAACACTTTCTAGGATTGAAAGAGGCAACTAAAATAAAACTTGATGATGACTTGATGTATGATCATATGAGCACTTTTTGCCTTGACGGCTCATGAACACACAGTAACAAAAGTCATATCCAGAGCTGCAATCATTCATTTCATCATTCTTTTCAAATAATAACACAAATATTTTCTTGATCAGTTGACCAGTTGTTTCGTCTATAAAATAATAATAATAAATTAAATCAAAATCCAATAATAACATAAACTTAAAACAAGCAACAAATCAGGGACCAGAGAAAATTTGGCATTGTTGATTGAAAACTGACTGAAAATAGTACATTGATTACCAAAAATAGCTGGCGAATATCTTCCCCTCGATCTACTACAGAAACTTTATTTCAAATCAATCCTTCGCCCATTACTTGTCTGTTGTTTGCAAAGTGAGATAAACCGGCATACAGCAAGAAGATTGAGTGTCTTGTTAGTGACTCTGATCAAATATGATTAGCTAATTAGGGCCTCTGGTGTGAACAGAAAATCAGAGACTGTCCAATGAGGTCAGGAAAAACACACGCCGGTGTGGAGAAGTGTGTTTGCGGGGGGTAGGTTGATTCACATGATTTCAGAAAAGCAGAAACCAAGAGGAGAATCTGGGAGGGGGAGGATGCATAAGAGGAGAGGAGGGGGAGGGTTTTGGGTTGGTATAGGGCTCCTTGGAACTGCCTCGCCACGCCCCCACCTTCTCCCGGTTGTTGTTGTGGCAGATGGCGGCCGGTCATTAGCGTATTGTCACTCTCGTCTGACGGGCCAGATAACCAGTGAGCACTGCTTGATGAAGGCAGGTGCAAAAACCCCTGACCCCCTCCCCCCCCCTCCTCCCCAATCCCTCCACCATCTGCTGATGGCTCTGTATATGTACGAACACGGGAGAGGAAGACGCGCAGTCACAGTGGAAATGTGTGTGTGTGTCTGGGTGGTGGGTGTGTGGTAGTCTAGTCTTTTGCCGACCGACCACGGCAAAAGTTTAATTTACCAGTTAACCTTATTCATTGCTCTGATTGGTTGTAGTGCTATGCATGCGTAGGTGCCGCCCCTTGAGTTGGGAAGGTCTATTGATAGTGGACAGACCCTCTTTCGTTCTAGATATGGGTCTGGATTTCCAGGCCAGGATGTTTGTGTATTTCTGAAAATACCCCAATGGCAATATCTCCCCCCTCTCTGACAAGCTCACACACACACACACACACACACACACACACACACACACACACACACACACACACACACACACACACACACACACACACACACACACACACACACACACACACACACACACACACACACACACACACAAAGGTCAAGAAACTGACATTGTCGGGGCAGGGCCAGAAGGCATGCAGTGAAAGCTAAACAGCCCCCCTCCGCGGCTTCATCACCTCCCCTTTCCATGTCAGCGCCAAAACCCAAACAACAGAGTAACCTAATAAACTAACGGAATCCATTCCACGCTGAGGCCCGTTAAAATCTCTTTATACAGACGGCTAGGATATGCTTACATAATATGCATGTTCGCTCCCTCCCTCCCTGTCTCTCTCTTACACCACGATGAATTAAGATGCCAAATAAGGATGGGCGAGTTCATTTCATGGTGTACCTGTTCAAATTGATGTATGTGCTGCAGGGAATGCAAACTCTATCAATAGTGATAACAAGAGAATGTGGTAGAGCCTGTAATCCTGTAGTAAACAGTAATGCCCACTTGTTCTCTCTCACACACATCAGGCAGAGGAAGTGGCTTCGTGTTTTTCGATGACAGTATCGATGATTTGCCAGAGCTGAGTCATACGCTATGTTGTACTAGGATATTATTTTGTAAAGAAAAGGCTCCCCAATCCCTCCACCATCTGCTGATGGCTCTGTATATGTACGAACACGGGAGAGGAAGACGCGCAGTCACAGTGGAAATGTGTGTGTGTGTCTGGGTGGTGGGTGTGTGGTAGTCTAGTCTTTTGCCGACCGACCACGGCAAAAGTTTAATTTACCAGTTAACCTTATTCATTGCTCTGATTGGTTGTAGTGCTATGCATGCGTAGGTGCCGCCCCTTGAGTTGGGAAGGTCTATTGATAGTGGACAGACCCTCTTTCGTTCTAGATATGGGTCTGGATTTCCAGGCCAGGATGTTTGTGTATTTCTGAAAATACCCCAATGGCAATATCTCCCCCCTCTCTGACAAGCTCACACACACACACACACACACACACACACACACACACACACACACACACACACACACACACACACACACACACACACACACACACACACACACACACACACACACACACACACACACACACACAAAGGTCAAGAAACTGACATTGTCGGGGCAGGGCCAGAAGGCATGCAGTGAAAGCTAAACAGCCCCCCTCCGCGGCTTCATCACCTCCCCTTTCCATGTCAGCGCCAAAACCCAAACAACAGAGTAACCTAATAAACTAACGGAATCCATTCCACGCTGAGGCCCGTTAAAATCTCTTTATACAGACGGCTAGGATATGCTTACATAATATGCATGTTCGCTCCCTCCCTCCCTGTCTCTCTCTTACACCACGATGAATTAAGATGCCAAATAAGGATGGGCGAGTTCATTTCATGGTGTACCTGTTCAAATTGATGTATGTGCTGCAGGGAATGCAAACTCTATCAATAGTGATAACAAGAGAATGTGGTAGAGCCTGTAATCCTGTAGTAAACAGTAATGCCCACTTGTTCTCTCTCACACACATCAGGCAGAGGAAGTGGCTTCGTGTTTTTCGATGACAGTATCGATGATTTGCCAGAGCTGAGTCATACGCTATGTTGTACTAGGATATTATTTTGTAAAGAAAAGGCTTGGATTATGAAGATACAGCAGCAAAGGCAAAAATGACACCGATCTGTATCTCTTTCTGTGTTTCTTTTCTTCTTTTCCTTGTCACTCCTCCATGCCTCCCCCTCACTCTCCCTCCCTCCCTTCAGCGTACAGCTCAATTGTCTATTTTGTTGCGCATGAAAAGCAAAACAAGTCATCCACCCTTCACCATTGTTCCTACACCTCCCTTCCGCCTTCATACTCTGCTCTGAAAGTACAATATTCAATATTTGTACCCTGTAATCTGAAACACAAAAGCGCCAGGACACAATAAAGTGAAGCGACAAAAAATGGGAAGTTCACAATAGGTACGAGTAAAGGTCATTTGTGTTCATTAAAACATTAGTTAGGGCCCTTTCATGTGGAAAACATAGTTTTTTGTGAAGTTGAAAAAAAAAACTGCACTCCAATCCCACCAGGTTAGAAAAACAAGTGAGCATTCACCTCTCCCAGCAACCTTTGCACACAGCCTGCATTCCAGTCCTGAAACCAAGTACCTGACAATTGATAAACAACTGACTCACTTGTTTTTCTGGGGAGCCTGATTACTTGCACCAAGCCCACACTGGCTGCGCTCACAGCAAAAGAGCCGGCAGAGACAGAGACAAAAGAGAGGCAACTTGGTTGTGAAACCACAAACAGCAATTAAACTCTTGTATTTCACCATCAGGAACACCGACTCCTAACTCACTATGATCCCGACACTGTGTGTTCTCCTGTCACATAACTGCAACTTCTGACATGCCCCTGCTAGGTCATCTATCCTTGTTAATAATCCCTGACATTTAGGGGATGCATTTAAAGCCACCAGTGCAACAGTGAACCAACATGAGGGGAAAGGTAATATTTGGCGAGTGTTCCTTTCCACAAAGATACCAATTCATAAGGAGTCCATGATTATAGACACATACCCTCATACCCTTATAAAAGCCACATTATACTGTGTTATAAAACTGTGGATCTGTAGTGCTGAATGCGTCACTGGATTAAAGAATTTTTCTTTTTTCATTTTATACTTACGTAGTACAAAAATGCGTCACTGAAGAGAGACCAGAGCAGACCATTCACACAAACACATAGCAGCGGCATCAAGCGTACCAGAATGAGCAATGACAAATATGGGCCATAGTTTTCAAAATAAAACTGTTTCTAAATAAGGTTGTTGTAAAAACCTAAAAGGAACACTGAATAGAAATACAATTTCTCTCTGAGAGAATGTTTGTTAAATGTAAACGTTAAATGTTGTGTTGTTTTGCATACTTCACTGTTATAATCAAACTTTTTTATTAGGCCTTTAATTGAAAGGATACACACTCATCTTCCGGTGCTCTTACTCTAACATCTCTATCCCGTTTGAAGCAGATCAAAGCCCCAGTGAACAGCCCTCCTCAGCATCGAACAGCCTTGAGATTTGTCCATTTGTCATGGGTGTGACCAGTAGGTGACTAATCCTATCTAAACATCACAGCCTACACCCAACAGCAACACTCACAACAACTCCACTCCCCTTGGCTGCAATAGCGTTCGTAAACAGACCAAAAATTACTTTTCTAACACACATGTATCGACAACTACTGTAAGTGTAAAACGGACACTAGTGATAAATGCTGCTTGCTTACATTGGATTGTAACACTGTATGTATGTTGTTAGATGAATAGTGGCTTAACCTCTAATTTTAAAAGCAGAGGCACAAACTGCAAGTAAATAGTGTTACATTTAAGCTTATAGTAAACACGTTTCCAGAAGAATAACTAATACTGGGTGTAACTAGCAGTCAAGGGGTTAGTTCCACAGCCGGTGTTAAAATAACAAGATCTACTGTCAACACACAAAAGAAATTTTTGTGACAAGTATAGAATATCTCACCTTTGACAGCTGCAGCAGTCTCCTTGAATCCCATGCTGGCATAGGGGCTGGTGTTGAAACCGTTTAGGCCCCCCTTGCAGCCACAGGCTGTCTTGAAACTCAGGAGTCCATCACAGTCCCCTAACCTTCGTCCTGCAAGATTTCCCTCCATCAAGTTTAAGGCAATATAGTTAAGTCCATTTTGATAACCAGCTGACAACTCCCGGCACATGGGGCTGTTGCTGCCATAGTCCTCCTCAGGTCCCTCGGTGCTGCAAACTGTGTGGGATACATTCTCCACAGAGGCAGAGCTGTGCCTTTTGGTGTCAGTGGCAAAGGATGGGCACACTGGTGTGACAGTGGTGGTGGAGGAGAATGTCTCAGAACTGTGCCGCCGCCGGCCCTGTGGGTCAGCCCGGATCACCTTGGCCCCCCTGTGGGGATCCAGGAGGGTGACGGATAACGACGGACCACCCAGGAGAAAAGAGTCCAATGGCACAGTGGGCACCCCGTCCACAATGCTGCTCTCAAGGCTGAGTCTCTGCACACTGGCAGAGGGGCTGGTAGGGAGGGGGGCGGCATCAGTGGTGCAGAGAGCAGGTAGAGGGGCAGGAGGACTGAAAGTCATCTCAGTGTAGTCATCCTTGACTACAGCAGGCTGACGCACCAGGCTCACCTGCTGTTGGAGAAGATATTTCTCTACCATCCCCCTCTCTTCTGCCTGTCCCTGGAAGGTTTTTTCCTTTGCTTCCTTCTCGCCTCCCTGCATGTTCTGCTGGGCACTCACCAGACCAGGGCACGTCAAGACTTCAGTTGAGCGCTTTAGGGGCCCTGCGGTGGGGGAATCCCTAGGTTGGTGTGTGCCAAGGTGACCCGTGAGGCTGACGTCCACATTAGCATAGTCTGAAAGTGAAAGAGATCCGTTCTCTGCAGATATGATGGTCACAGAGGGCTCAGAGCTCTTTGACACTGTGGATGCCAGCGGGTCATGGGTAGCACTACTAAAGTCTATGTTGATGTACTCCCCAGGGCTGCGTGGCTCTGAGGGAAGGGGGTGTTCGCTCATACATGGTAGTGTTCTGAGAGATTCCAGGGCCAGACGGGTGGGCCGACACGCCCTGCTTCGGTTTACTGGACCTCCATCTACCCGAGCTCCTCTGAGAGGTGACGGGGCAGCGGAAGGGGTGCCTGGTGTCACCGGAGAGCTGCTGGCCACTGAGTCTCCTGGAGAGACAGGACAATAGTTGGACTCCTCCTCTATCCGCTGTCTCTGTAATCTCATCACCACATACTGGTCTGTGTCTGTGGACCCATTGCGATGCAACTGGTGTTTAACTGAACGTGGCTGAGAGATGTAGGAATAAGGCTGTCTGTGAAGTTGCTGTGGGTGGAGATCTCCTGAGGAAGGACTGAGGATGTAGTCTGGGGGTGAGAGAGGCACCAGAGGGTCAACAGGAGACATATTCAGGTACTCTCCATTGGTGAGCTTTCCATCAGTGCTCTCCACTGACATCTTGGTTCCACACCACATTGGCATATAGCCGCTGTCCTCCAGAGAAACACTCCCCGGGGAGTCTGTGCGTGGGGCCAGCCCTGCTGAGGAGGAGTGTGAACGTGGGTTGATGATCTGCTTTGGAGCAGAAACACACATGGGGCTCATGGGCATGTAGGGGTCATCCTTGGATCCTTGTGTCTGAGGTACCACACCTGGTATCATGGACATATAGCCACTGTCACCTTGGAGACTGCCTGCGGCTATCTGAACATCCCTGTAATCCTCAGGATAGATCCCTTTAGGGGAAGCAGTGTGACACCTGCTAAAAGACTGGCTTCCACTGGTGTACGTGCCCCTCATAAGAGTATACTCATCCAGGGAGGCTGAAGATACTTGGGGGGGACCTCTCTGCTGCCGGGGGGTAGTGAGAGAGTATGTGCGCTTTCGATAAGCCTTGTCCATCTCTGATAACCGACGGTAACCATTCTGCTTCTGCCGTTCCATCACCATGTAACCTTCAAGCTCACTGCCGTCCCGAGAGGGTGGAGTGTCCGCTCTGAGAGACTCTGGAGTGTTGCTCCGGAGGGTCAGTGATAGTCTCAGGTCCCGGGCGTCTGCCGGGCTAGAGCCATACTCCTCACATGATATAAAACCAGCATCACTGGGGGAGCCTGAGAAGGAGGCAGTGCAGCTGGAGGGCCGAGGAGCACTGCCATCTGGGCAGGAGGACATATTCCCTAGGCTAGGAGCGGCCATGGGGGGGGAATGAGTTAGGGGCATAGACATGGACTTACTGTGCTGGAGGGAAGAGGATTCAAATGTACGGTAAGGGCGAGTAGTGATGGTGTGAGATCTGCTCAGGAGGGTCCTGCGGACTCCTGGACTAAGGGGGCTGCCAGTGACTGACATAGGGCGTGCCATCGTGCCATCGCCCTCGCTTGCTGTGCGTATTCGACAGGAGGAAAATTTGCTAACAGGAGAAGTGGCAGCCATGCTGTCAGTGCGCGATCGCCGGGGAAGCCCGGTCTGGCTGGGGGGGAGATTGTGCAGGTGCCTCCGCGTAGGCACAGAGATGGGGTTCGTACCAGATGACTGGCTTTTGCTGCGCGGACGGAATTCTGCCAGCTCCTTCATGGCTTTCATGGCCTCCAGGATAGTTTCGTGGATATTTTGCGCGACCACAGAGTCATCAGCCTGCATCCATAACTCCCCTGGACCCGTGGCTGAAGACCGACCAACCTCGATGAAGAAAAAGCTGTCAGAGTGGCCGCACCTCCGGATGTTCATCAGCTGTAGTATGACGGAGGCGATCTCTGTGTTCAGCTTGACAAAGCTGATAGTCCGGCTGGAGAGACAGAGCCTATACACTCCGGTCAAATGTCTGCTTTGCCCCAGACCTTTAGATTTCAGATTGACTTGCCATACCTCCTTGTAGGCGGCGGAAACCGGCGTTATTACACCGTAGCTCTCCTCGTCGAAGCCAACCAGCGAGGACGCTGAGTTGGACGCCGAGCCGTCGTACTCTTTCCCCTCAGACATCAAATCCGTCAGCACCCGGTACCAGCTCTCCTGTTCGGTCTCGTGTTCCGCCGCCACAGCAAAATACTCGTCCTTGGTATAAAGAGCAATAAGATATTTGTGTTTTGCGTCCGCTCTCTTGTTGATATTGAGGCAGCAGTCCAGAGGAATAACTCTCTTCGCGACCGATTTGTTTTTCCATTTCTTCTCGCTTTCGTAGTACTCTAGCCGGGCAGGGGAACCTTCGCTTGCCTCTTTTAAAACGAAGAAGCGCTTGTGTCCGTGTTTCTGTTTCTTTAAATATCCACATTTCTTGATGTTGTTGTTCGCGTTCGTATTTCTGGTCAATATCGGCTGATCTCCCGTGTTTGGAGGACTCGCCATGTCCTACGGTGTCAGACACAATGCTTCTTTTCCTCGAGTTGCTAAAGAAACGACGCGCTTGATTTTAATCCTCTATCTCCAGAGTCGGTTTTGTGCGTGCGTTCGTCTTCTCCCGAAGCTGAGCAATAAATAACACATGTCTGCTAGTGTTCCGACTGAGGAGTGGAAACAACATGTGACGATCTACACATTCAGCTCTGGTTAAAAAAAAACGAGGGGAAAGGAGAAGAAAAAAATACACACACCGACAGTGGGCGGTGCGCACTCAACTCATTGGGCTTATTGGTGGAAACGGGATGAATGCTAGAGTGAGATGGCCCTGTTCAAAGGAGAGCGAGAGAGAGAGAGAAAAGGAGAAAGCCCTCCTACTATCACTCTGCCCTCTTCCGACTCATTTGTGCGTAGTCAGTCAGCACTGTTGCTTTATTTAGAGCAGCTCTGGTCCTGTGATCCGACATTTGACTGCGAAGGTTTTCAACCATCTAAATATATTGAACGAGATGATCCTGGCCTATAAAGCCTACATTTGCGTCATGTAAGCAGTTGGAGTGGATTTTAAAGAAACACATTAGAATAAATAGTAACAAGAAGAATATGGTAATCATAGGCAAACCGTTAGTGAATTGAAAACATTGAATTGCCCTAAATTGTTTAAGTTTTTATTGTTTTTATTCCAAAATACCTTTCTTATTGCCAGTTTCTCAGCCCCCTCGACCATATTTTAAAGGTGTCTGTAGAGGGAGTCCTTCCAGTCCTCCTCTCCAACTGGTAAACAAGCGTCACGGAGTCGAGCCTGCAGCTCTGACACCGGAATTTAATATTCCCTCTGCGTCGCCTAGACAGAATACGTACGCGGTTTATTCGGGATATTCTAGCCCCGTTTCCTTTTTTGGTCTTCGGGAAAACAAAGTATCAAAGAGCTCATGATAAACAAGTAGTACAAGACATGGCAGAGAGCAGTTGTAGTGGGCTACAGTGTGCTTAATTTGGTAACGTGGTCGCCTACCGCTTTATTTATGTTTTGATGGGAGCTCACGGGATTGCTGCACAGTTACAGTTTCAGCAGTTTCCGACAGCTTTATTTGTCCACCTGTTCAGAAACAGTGTATGACAGCGAGGCGGCGCATAGCCTACAATTCAGGATGACAACGTTGGCTATGCCCCAAAATCCTGTGAGGTTACATTAGGACACAGCCTAATCTACAACGACAGACCTCTCAGCGCAACAGAGAGGAACGACCCATATAAGGTATATATTACAACAACAACAAAAAAAAACTCAGTGATCATGATGACGCAAAAAAATTCTCCTGATCTGATTGCGTCAATGGCTGGTAATGCGTAATGATGAAATGCGGGAGCCAGTTGGTTACCGCTGTGTGATGGTAGAGATGAGAGCGTGTGTCTGGCAGCCTATTGCCCGACTTTTACTTCAAGGAAGGACGGTGCTTTTTCTCTGACGAACACAGGCGGCGTACCATGCGTCCATTTAGGGTATGTGCACAGGTCAAATGTTGACACAGTAAACAGCCAAATAAATCAAATTTTGGCTACATTCCTACGGCCAATCAAAGCACAATTTACGTAATTATTCATAATCACTGCGGCGATACCCTCTGATAGTCCCATGTCCTCTGATGATAACATGTTGAAAATTACCACCACCTGGAAACAAGCGACAAGAAAACTATATCACTCAAGTGAAAAAGAAAGAAAATACAGAAAGAATAAAGAGAAGCAGCTCAGCTTCCCACAATGGTTGGATCTGCTAACAAAACATGTATCAATTGACAACAATCAACTTGTCAAAAACACCTTCCCCCACCCCACCACACACACACGCACACGCACACTGATACCTACCTTGTACACCAAAATAAATATAACCCCAGCTTCCCATTTAATTGACGTTTTTTTTGCAATTGCAATTGATGTTTAGTTTAGCAGATTTGTTTGTTTTACTTCGTTTTAACTTGTTACTATCTGTTCTTTATACTCGCTTGTTGTAGCCTAATACACTGTTTGCCTTACACCAGTTGGTGAATAAACCTATTACAGAATAATAATTACACACACACACACACACACACACACACACACACACACCAACCCTCACCTCCCATATAATATCCCCTTTTTCCTTAGATCCCACAGTGCTGGCTCAGCACCATAACACCTCAGCGGCAAGGTCAATTACTATGACCCATGCAGGTCAATTATGCCACCAGAAGCAATGATTTAACTACTGCCACCATGGAAAAAGAATCAAATCAGGCACAACCTCTTGTGCTACGTCCCTCGAATAACCTTTAGCGCATAGATTTGCTCCCCGGGCAGTGATGAGTAGATTTTGTGCATTTTGTGCAGTTGTTTTCTTTTCATTATTTGAGCGAGCCTTGCCTTAAGTGCTATGCAGGCATATTGATAAAAATAGATGTAGCAGAGCTGGCAGCCTAAACCTTGGAGGCTCAGATATCTCCCTGTAGGATAAGGAGGGTTCCCTGTCTGTTGATATTAGGTTTCCTGCAGGACAGACATAGGCTTGGATCTGAACCTTCTCACTCTGATTACAAGTAACTGCCATATAACGACTATATACTGTAAATGTGCAACTTTATCTTAAGTGTTCTAGTTGCTTAAACCTCGGATAAATTATGAATATACGGTCCCTGTAAGAAGCATTTGCAAGTCCGACAGCTCGCCTTGTATAATAGTACAACCTGACGCTGGCAAGATAGCAGGAACTGAGTGGGGGTAGTGTGAAGTAAAAGCAGGGGCAGAAGGAGTGACTCTTTCTTTTTGAATAACCTATGAAGCATAAGAAATGCAAATCAGCCGTCTATAAAATACCAATAAGGTGGGCGATTGTCCCATAAACTGTGCTGCTTGCAGAACCCAATCTGGTTGTGTCTGTGATACGTCCTTGTCCCTTTCTTAGGTAACTACATGAATATTTATCATCCTTCAATTTACACCGCATGGTGCATTAATTTACAAGTTAATTAAATGGCCAGCTGAAGCTATTTTACAAGGCTTTAAAAGGGCCATCTTATCGTCTCCTGGTATGAACCCATTAGGTCTTTATAGGTTTATTTACTTAGGGAAGGATAGAGGTGTGACTTTCACGGTGCATCCTCGCAATACAGACTGGTCCTCCTTACTCTTACTGGTTTTATTTCCTTCATAGTGCGAACAATGTATAATATATTGTCTAAATTGACCCAGTAGCCAATAGCTTTGAAGACCTAATGTAGCTTTTTAAGACTTGCTTTTACATATAAAGAGCCTCGCTTCCCACATTTGCTGAGTCAAAGGCCCATAATGTCTCAGTCACCCGCTTCACTGTCGCTGTGTACAACGATTAGTTTCATAAGCTTTCATAAAGCAGATTAGAATCACTGATCTGATGATCTGATGAGATAAGACTAAGGACAGGCAGGGGAGGGGGATACGATTAGGCTCAGGCAACCTTTACTCACTGACACATACCGTAAGGCCCAAACAAATGAACAACACAAACACGTAATGCTGGCATCCACACATCAGACACACTATTCACCCCAACCTGTGCCACATCTAGTCAAAGGCAAAACAGATTAAAGCTGAAGCCTGGGGGGAGTCTCATTCTTATTGTTGTAGCCGCGTTGTTTTAATGCTTTGGATCTGAATGCCATTCTCTTGTTAGTTATCATCTGAACAGGGGGATGTTTTTCAGGACTGTTGTTGTGTCAGAGACTGAATTGATAGATCAACCTTTGGTGCAATGGTAACTGAGCTAGTTAATAATGTTGCATTAGGGGTCCCAGAGATCCCGGCCCTATTTAAAGGCCTACTTCACCGGTTTGAATATGAAGGTGTATTGAATTCTGAGATCCTATGTAGTATAAATGTGCAAAAAAATAAAATCGGTTCATCCTAGCCTGAGAAAAGGCAGAAAGAGTGTTTTTTTAACCCTATATTTCTCTTTCTCGTGACATCACAGAAAGAGAAATATAGGGTTAAAAAAAACTTACTTTGTAAATATTACTGTGATGTCTTTTACTGTGACATCACAGTAATATTTACAAAGTAAGTTTTTTTTTAACCCTATATTTCTCTTTATATATTCAAACCGGTGAAGTAGGCCTTTAACAACTCAAACAACATGCGTAAAATTGTTTCATCTGCTTTTAAACAATTTTGCAGAACTGCTCATCAGGTTACTGATAACACATTTCACAAGTTGGCTATACAGAAACAGAGCATAATATATACATAACCCATTTAACATATAAACAAAACCCATACAATATAAAGCTTTAACTATTTTCTTATTTGGAGTAATAACGATTATTTATGTTATCTTTAAATGCAAGGCAATACTTTTGGCAAAGGAAACGGTCAATACTTTCCACATACTGGGTAAGCAGGAAAACAGAAAAAATTGGAAAAAAAGGGAACATTTTGAATTTAATATTGATGTTCCAATAAATAGAGGAGTGAGTTAGGCCAATGTCATGCAAGACATAGGGGTTAAAACGGTGGAAAATATAGCTATCTGTTAAGCCTGTCAGGGATTTATCAATATAAGGAAACATTACGGTTCCCCTTTACGCTTGTCCTATTTTTTTCTCTGAACATTTTAAACATTGTTCCCTGCTAACCCTGTAATTTCTTAAACCCAATATTGTATCCAGGTAATGATAATGGAAGTTGTTTTCCGTGCCCCTGAGCACATGTGATATAGATCGCTCAGTTCAATCTTGTGTTGTCACCCGTAATTGACTCGATTCTCTGATCAATACAGCAAACGTGAAATTGAAATTTCTCTTCTGCTTAATTTTTTACTGATTGTTCACAGGCGGGCAGACCTGAGGAAAGACAGCACATGTGGATGGAAAGCTTTGTATTATTGGACATGACTGCACGCGCCTTTATTGAGCCACAGCTCAAGTGATAACAGTTTTGATGACTTCAGTTAAACGAATCATTGGAATGGACATAATCAATTTTCTAATTAATCTTCAAATTGGACACAGGGTTTGCACAGTTTTAAAGAATGTTAGTAGAAAGTCAATTATAGTGGATTCTATGTTGCATTCAGTATCTTACATTGTAGAATCACTTTTTTGCATGTTGGATGTATAACTGCGAAGCTGCACACGCACTTTTTACATTTTTACCCATGATCTTTCTTCATTATGTGAAAACGTGTCTCTTTACTGTTATCCCTGCCTTATCTCCTCATAATTTTGACATCTGTTTTTTTAGTTATTTGATTGTGATTTTCTCATTTCACGGGTCACCGAGACAGATATTTAATTGATTTGCCTATTAGAAGGGGCCAGGGACATCTCAGATAGCATTGCTTATGTGACCGGAAGAGAAACCCATGATAATATGTTAGCTGAGGCCATACGTGGACAACATAATTATTCATGAGCACGTCTTCCCTTTACAAATGACTCTAGTGGCCACACAGAGAGACGCAGTCTGCCATCAGAAGTCTTAGCTCTTTGTTGCTTTGATTAAAAAGATTTGAACGCATATGATATTCAGGCTCCATAATACCATCATTAGTCATTTGTCATAATTATGCGTTATCTGGAGTCACGTGGTTTGATATAAATGACAATGATACATGAGCCCCCTCGGGGTGAATCTTATGACTGTGATGGAAATAGAGAATGAAATATGAATCTCAGGTTCAAACAGAATGACTTTATAGTAAAAATTTTAAAAACAAAAAGAGTTGGACATCTGAGGTTATTGCAGGATTCTTGATGACTGATATATTATTATTAGTTTGTAACTATAGGCGATGTTTGCATTATGGCAGTGATGGTTGTATTTGTGTCTGCAGCAGCACAGTAATAATCAATGTGTAGATGTGGTTTCTCTTAGAAATAATCCAACAGTGCACACTTAGAGCAGCGGGGAAAAAAAAGATTAAAGAAAGGTAGGTGGCATCCGCAGTATTTAAATTGGAACTGATCTGAGTAGGAGTGTGTAGGAAGTTACCCATTCCTGCTTGTTTGTATATGCGTGTGTCTGTGTGTGTGTGTGTATGCGTGTATGTGTGTGTGTGTGTGTGCGTGTGTGTGTGCGTGTGTTTGTGCGTGTGTGTGTGCATGTGTGTGTGTGTGCGTGTGGTATGAGCATGCATTGATTTTTTTTTATGAAGCCTCATCTGACCCGCTGATCTAATATTCATTCCACTCTCCAACGCAGATGCACAAACATTCTGCCTTTCTCTTGTTCCCTGTCTTGCACATAAACAAATCCCAATGAACATCCACACGAAAAAAATAAATCCAATATTAGCCTACGACGTTATACTTTTTTTCATGCTTTTGATCTGTCTGGCACTGATAAGTAGATAAATGAGGTAAATACGGTCGATGTAGATACTAGTCTGCCAAAGTACCAACATTTCAATGCTTATAAATTAGTTATGGGAAATAAAGTTATGAAGAAAAACAAGTTGGATAATTTGTTTTAGGTTAAGTAGACATTACAAAGTTAAAACAAGTTAATTGTACAATATTTACATTTAAGTTTAGGAGTTTTGACAAAAAGTGATTGAAATCAAGTATCTCCAGAATCGCTGATTCCACCTATAAATCTGGGATTTAAAATGTATGCTGGCTGTTGTAAAACTGGTAATATTTCAGTCAACAGATGAACAGCGGGTTTAGGGTTTTGTATATTATCCTTATTCTCTTTGTGAATTAAAAAAATATTTTGTTCACAAACTACAGTAGTGCGATTAAAGACCCGTCCCTGACAAATATCCTGATACAGTGGATATTACCAATGCAAAACTATCAAGAGTTGCTAGTTTTGAGGTCCATACCAAAGATCAGTTTCTCTGGCTAAACAACAGCAAATCTTCATTTTTTTTCACTTCAGCAGCAGCAGTCCCGTAGCCTGGTCCAACCAGACCATCGTACTTCATTTAATTTGTACAGAAGGTCTGGAAGTGCTGTAATTGGCAAATGTTCACTCACTTGGAGGCGGGTGTCTGTTGAAGTTTAAAACTATTGGATCTGCCCAGTGCCACTCTGGATTAGCCAACCAATCATATCGCGTTTGGTTATGTCATGAGCCGGCTTCTGACGGTGCGTTTCAGTTGTACAGGGAAATAGGAAATTTCCGACTTCACTATATTGTAGTCTATGGATCTACCGGTACCTGGCAACGGTAACTTGCTAGAGCCTAACGTTTAGTTATTTGGATGAGAAGGGTTGTAGGCGTCCATACTTTCCCGAGCAGATGCACTGGAACACAGAGGTCGGAACTCGGAACTACCAAATCGGACATTTCCGAGTTCCGAGTATAAAGGAACGCAGCATTCAACTGAAACTGGAGTGCGACTTCGACGTCATCGTTCTCAGCCACTCGCTCTGATCGCTGATTGGACCACCAAAAATTTGGACGAGCAGAATCCCACTAACACACCCCACCCCCAGACTGACTACTGAAATGAAATGAAAATTGAGCGGTAGTAGGTAGGCGGGCGTAGCCAGGCTAGCAATCCCGGTTTCCCAGATAGATCAGCTAAAAGGTCACAAAAGTGGTTCATGGCACACATGAGCCGTGGTTGAGGGTAATGCAAGTATGAGGGACAATGTTAATACCTATAAACTCGAATGTCTATACCGAGCTGGATGGATGTGCATGCTAGTTTCTATAATAGTGCTACTGTATACAGTGCAGTTCATTTGAGTTGACGTGTGTGTGTGTGTGTGTGTGTGTGTGTGTGTGTGTGTGTGTGTGTGTGTGTGTGTGTGTGTGTGTGTGTGTGTGTGTGTGTGTGTGTGTGTGTGTGTGCGTGTTTGTATGTGACACTAATTGTAATGCAGACAGAAAATAGAGCGAGAGAGGTCACAAAGTTAAATTATGCATGTAGTGTAATTAGCAAATCAAGTGTTTAAATTAGATGTTGATGACTCTTTGCCACAAATGAAAAGATGATACTCCCTCAGGTCAAAGAGAGCTTTCCCAAACACCGATGACAACGCTTTGTGCACAAACATGTTAATTACCACTCACGTGTGATCATGAAGTATGATTGTTTTTGTTTTTATATCATTTTAGCCTTTGCACAAGTTGTTTATGAATGCTGCCATTAATAGGTTTATTAGCTTTTCCGATGAAAGGCTTTAATTCCATTTAATGTTATGTATGTTTTAGAAATATTATATTAGCCCCCCCCCCCCTTCACACACACACACACACACACACACACACACACACACACACAAACACAGTCAAACAAACACACATAGGCCTACATACACACACAATTACCAACGTTTATTTGATTTGATATTTATATATACTTTATTGCCTATTGTCTAAAGATTGCTTCTAACTTGATGTTTCTGAGCTACTGTGATGGTAGTTTAACTAGTACATTTCTGATTACATATTTAAAAATGTACAATTTGCTAAGTGCTATGCACTTGCCAAGACCCCTGTTAAAATACATGGTATGAACTATGAACGGTGAAAGGATGTATTGTGGCCCCACGTTGCGATTGTATTATCTCATTTGACACAAACACACATATCATACTGTATTATTTCACAGCTCTCAGTTGCACAAAGCAGAGGTGCAGGTTAATCCCCATCCAGCTTAGATTTCTTGATGTAGTGTCAGAAGCAGAATGTGATCATAATATACTCTCTGGCTCTATTTTTATTTATTATATCTGGATTTTCTCATTATTCAGCACTTACGCATGATGGCACCAGTCTGAATTAAGTTGGAAACGTTACAGTTATTGTCTCTGTTCTAAAATTAATCGGTCTTGTTTTGAAATGGTATTAAAATCTTATTAGTCAGGGTACATGCATTTTAAACAACATAAATAATTTGTTGAATGGCCCTCACATACACACACAACAGCACCCTAATCGCATTTATTTGAAGTACAACATGCTATGATTTGAGCCATGATATCAAATAAATTGGATGTTGATAGGGGTTGTAATGAAAATCTATATGGAATCAGAGAGACACACACACGTGAGCATGCGCACAGCTTCATACACACGTATACAGACCAAGTCCATGCACGCACACAGGCTCTACTAATGAACAAATCAGTCATAATAGCATATCTCAGACACACTTACATACATAAACACATTCATCAAACACACCAGAGAGAGCGTTCGAGCAAATAATTTGAAAAATGAGAATATTTGCCTTTAAGTATTATTAGAATTATTGATATGGGCCCACTCTCTTGGCCGTGTGCAATTAAAATGGAAGTGATAGGTAATATGTATGTACTGGCTGCACTACACACACACACACACACACACACACACACACACACACACACACACACACACACACATAATGGTTGCACCATCACATGAATACGTAATGAATTCTCTGAAATTAGAAGGATGGAGTTTTATATCGTTCTACCCTTTCCTTCCTCATTTTTCTCACTTTCTGTCCTCCTCCCCCATTCTCTCCTCCCTCACATCTGTTGGTCAGGGGCCTGCAGCTCTGAAATATTTAACATCTCAGGGTGATCTGCATCCATCTCTTTAACATCAG
This sequence comes from Ammodytes marinus, assembly GCF_949987685.1. Lineage (NCBI taxonomy): Eukaryota > Metazoa > Chordata > Actinopteri > Uranoscopiformes > Ammodytidae > Ammodytes > Ammodytes marinus. The sequence goes on from NC_137216.1 coordinate 20,613,868, forward strand.
AAGTCTCCATATGGAGATTAAAAGCTCTGCTCGTATGGGTTATCTTCATACATCTGTAAGATTGACAGTGGATTTCTCGCAACATGTTTGAGCTGGTGGTGGGAGGAGATCACAGAAGCTCACGGGTGTATTATGCTGTAGAGATGAAATACTCTGTCTGCTTGCCCATTCATCAGTCATAGGCTGGCTGTGTGGGTAGTGGCTAGGGGAGTAGTGGAGTGGTTTTGGCAACCACAGGGGTGGGAGGATGTGAGGAGGCGTACTGATTGCCAGAGAACACAGGAAACGTCCTCCTTAGGCACTGGACACCCCCAGTGATGGACAACTATACGATTGTCTGCATCCTGAATCAACAGTATCTAGCAAAATATTCGTTTAAGGTTTAAATTTAATTCTATAATTTTTTATTTATTTATTTATCCTTTATTTAACCAGGTTAGTCTCATAATCAATAAGAGACCGTGATCTAAGCCAGTGAAGGAAATTGTATTCATTAAAGTAGATTTTATTTAATTGAGTTCATTTTAGTTTAATGCACCACAGAATGATTGAATCCTCCAACAGACACCCAAAACACTGACATTAATTGTAAGTCCAGTGATAATCAACAATTTCAGTATTGCCAACTAAATCCCATGAAAAGACTAAAACCAACTTTGAATTGAATTTAATTCAAAGAACATACTGTAAATGAGCTACAACATTGCACTAGGTGTCCTGTTCTGTTACAATTAGAAGTATTCATATTTCAAAAACTCATTACAGCTTCAAATATATAAAACCACAGCTAAAAATTAACCCCAATCAGTGCATTTACTTGTCTTTGAGTAATATTTGCTATAAACTACACTACCCTGCTGTCACAGAAACATATCTTTACTTTTAAAAAGACAGTAAAGGGTAGTGGGAAAGTATTTAGATATAGTCTAAAAAGTTTTTTTTTTTTTGTATTTTCATTGGATTTGTTGACAATGAAGAAAATATAGTTTTCCAATTGAAAATAAAAAAACTGCAATATGGCTGAGCAATATGTGCATCATTGTGCGACTATATCTTTTAATACATTTAATATATTTTAATCCTTTTTACACATTATATATCTATAAGCACTGTGGCAAATAGAAACAGGTTATAAATAAGCATTAAGATCTTAATCATTAACTCAATAATGAACCTATGGTTTAATTTAGATGACTATAATTGATTGAGATAGGGCCTAATTGTGCATACATTAAGCACAATTCCAAATTTCAGATATAATGATTTTGTTAAAGAATTTTGCACTTAACAATGTAACCCACGTCTGAAGGTTTGACTTGAGGGGGTAGGGAACCTGAGGGCCACGGCTCAAAGGTTTTTTTTCTTCCAATAGCTGCTGCCGCAATACTGAAAATGCCTGTCGCCGTTCAGTGTGACTGACCCTTAGGCAGAACTCTAAATTTACATACATTTACATACCAACATTTCATTCCTTCCATTGTCTGGGTTGTAACAGAATGATAAGAATGAGGACTGGAGAGTATAGGTCATAGGTACACACATTGTGTTACAGTGCATTCACTCATTCTGTATGACTGTATATGTGTTCATGTGTATTTGGGTGTTGGATTGTATATTTGCACTAACTGTAAAGTAAAAAGTGTATACATTTAACTAGTTCATCTAAAAAATATATTACGTAAAGTGAGTTAATCCGCATTCATTTGCTTAATATGCAACGTTGATTCTTAATGCTAACAGCTTTGTGTGAAAGATGGTTAAAGCCTCCAGAGGCATGGTATAGAGGAGTGACATTTGGTCAATGCATGGCTGCCCTTGTGTACAGAATAAATTATACATTGAGGGATAGGGCAGAGTCATTAGATATACATTTGCATATGGATGCTTTAAGGATCTGAAAAATCGTGGTATTGCAGGTTGCGGTATCAAGAAACGGGCCTCATCAGGGACTGGTTGAAAGGGGTCTTTGATACGCAAGAAATTGGTTGGTTGAAAACCTGAGCTTTCATGTGTGACGTTACTGAAATAGGAGGACACTGCCTTCCATGGATACACTTGTCTTCATCAGCAGCAATGCCTTTTCTTTAGTTACACGCTGTCAACCTTTAATAAATCCAGACTACACACAGCATGGGTCTGTCAGCATCAATTCAGGTCATTTGGGAACGTTAGGTCAGGAAATGGTCTGTGCTAATCATCAGGCTTCACCAGCCCTGGCGACTAATTCATTAAATATTATGATCCTGCAATAAGGACATCTCTTCCGCGCCTCCTTTTTTTAACAAAGAAGATTTTGGAAATGATTATGATAATAACCGTGACCTGTTGGTATGTCAACAATAAGTAATGCAGATCACAGAATAACTGATTACAGTAACTGTGTCAAAGGTCAGAAATAGAGAAAAATATGCCGTCATCAGCAGGAGATTTAAAGGTGTGATTTTGTAGAAAATCTACACATGCCAAAATATAGGTATATATTATATAATACATATAATACATTGTTCATGTACTACTTTACATTAGTAACCAAATATTAAATTTTACTGAATTATGTTGTACTGTTACAGTTCACACTTCAGCGCACTCAACAAGAATAGCTTTACTTTTTAAAAGTCACTATTCAGTAGTCATTGTCAATTATTTTTAACTTAAGCCTCTTTATTGTGCGACAATGTACACTTTTCTACTATATGGTAAGCATACATACAGGGTTATGTTAGAAGGAATAACATTATTAATAATGAAAAAAAGCGATGTAGTGTGATGTGTGTATAAAAGCTGAAATAACCCGAACAAACTTGCTGGAAAAAACAAATTGCCTTTTTTAAGAGCAGGTTTGCATGTGTGTGCGTGTATGACAGTGGAACGATTAGGGTCACTGGGCCATCGACTAAATCAAATACTGGCAAACCATGTTGTTGCCACTATGTTGATTTACGTCACAGTTTGTCAGCTGATAGAGTAGAGGTGGAGTCAGTGATGGAGACTGTAAACATGGATGTTTTACAGAGTGAGTTGTAAGAATGGAAAGCATTTATTTCTCTGTGGAGGAGCTCATATTTAAAACTCACTTTTTATAGCCTTCCCCTATTTCCCTATGATGATAGAAAAGGAAGAAATATAGGAAACATATATAACAAACTTACTTAAATGTTACAGAGTATTTATTTTCATACCTTGACATGTTTCGACTAGTCAAGTTTCTTCAGCCTTCTTCAGAAGCGTCACGTGTTCATTTCTGTGAAAGAGAGAACGTCATGGCCTGAAAGAGGCCAAGGTCATTCGATCGGGAAAACAAAAAATACCACCGAGTGGCAGTGGAGATCAGGAAACAGTCCCAGGGGACAGTAAACCAGGATGAGGGGGCATATTAATGTTCTCACACCTGGGATGCTGTCCTTAATCAACCTAGGGACAGCAGGAGGCACGGCAGTTTGACCAATACTCTACCAATCCTGTATAAAAGCAGCTGACACAACATGTCACAGCAACAACTTGTGACACTTCTGAAGACTGCAGGAACTTGAGAAGTCGAAACATGGCAAGGTATGAAAAGTGACACTAATCGGTATACGAAAACAAATTAATTATAAAGTTTGACACAAAAATAACATTTTGGGAACACACATGCATAAACAAACAGAGGGTAACCGAGAAAAAGCAAAGTCCTTAGAGGTTTGAAACATCCGTCACACATGCTGTCTCCAAAGGGCTCTATGTATGTGATTGTGTGTTTAATCTGAAGACTCCTGAGACATTGAAGGACAGCTACACTCCGTAATACTGTTGAGCCAGCATGTGTTGCCATGGTGTAAGCACATTTTCTGACGTGTTCAGACCATTGCAGAAAAACAACTAACTCCCATGAGGGTCCACCCCCTACACACACACACACACACAACTGTGTGACAGTGTGTGTGTCTGGGAGCGTGTGTATACATGTACTTGTGTTTTTGTTGATGCAGGTGTTACTCTGGCCTTCGCAGAGGCTAATGGAAGGGTCCATTAACACCACAACAACCCTAATAGTACTGTAAATACTTGGTCTGCTGGTGTGATGATAGCTTTGCTCAATAATTCAGCAGCTGCTTATAAAAGCAACAATCCAGCTTTTCAAAAGAGAATACAACATTGTAGACAATGTCATCAGATAAGCGGTGGCACAACTCACGTATGGCACAATACATTATGTGCAGTGTGCAAACATAGCTCTACTCAGAAGCTTGGTGTGGCTTGTGACAGAGTGTACAATAAATAAAGGAGAATTTTTTTTTATTACTCAAATTTTTGGGGGTTTTCCCATTGAAAAACCTCACCATCCACTTTGTTGCTGAGCACAAGTAGATGTAGCTGTTAGCTTCAGCATGTGTAGCCCTTTCATTTGTCGTAATTGGGCTTCTTCTAGTGCGAGCACATTTGTTAATGGTGCTCGAGGTAAGTGATGACTTCACTCAGCATGTAAATGAAGCAGCCAGGTCAGTGAGAGACTCCTGCATCCCACTTGTAATATTAACTGAGGTAATTTAGCATGAAACATGATAAAAGGTTATTTACTAAGTATGCTATGCTATTATAGATTTATCTGCTGTGTAAATTAGAATGTAAGTTACGGTGCAGTGTTTTAAACACGGCCGATGCATACTGTGCAGTGAGCCAAGAGCTCTCCCCCAACCTTTTACACGATGAAGTGACATTAAGACAGATGGCAGTGTCACACATAATCAATTGTGCATCTCTTCTCAACATAAAGTTTAATAATCGTTAGTCTGTAATTTACATTTTGATGAAACAAGACCATAAAAGCTGAAGACAGTGTTGCCATCAGTTTGGTTCATCGTGTCTGAAATGCTGGTCAGTCATGGATGAGGAAATGCAGTCCTCCATATTTTTGCTTACACTACAATACAGATAATTTTCAACTAATTATGTGTGTTGTCCATTGATAAATTGCTTCAGTTACAAGACGAAAAGGTTGTGTTGTGCTGAAAGTGTAATTTTAGCTAATTCATTATCATGTCTAAAACATTTTACATTTTATTTTAATTTAACACCCTTAGCTGCTAACACCCACAATCCTTTCCTTGCACTCAGAAAGACCAGTGTGCCTATACTCAATATTCCTCATTGGTGTAAAGACTGGTCCGTACAAAGTGTACAATTTTTCTCTGTTATTTGATATGGCAAACATGAACTGTAGGTGTAACCAGGGCTGCCTTTACCTGCCACTAGGCCCTGGGGCTGAGAGGTTTCGTATACCCCCCCCCCCCCCCCCCCGGGCGGCGGTCTTACAATACAGAAGCCATGTTGATGAAATACAAAATCACAGGGCCAAAAAAAACATGTACTTACAGTATCTCACAAAAGTGAGTACACCCCTCACATTTCTTCACATTTTTCTTTATATCTTTCCATGGGACAACACTGAAGAAATGACACTTTGATACAATGTAAAGTAGTCAGTGTACAGCTTGTATAACAGTGTAAATTTACTGTTCCCTCAAAATAACTCGACACGCAGCCATTAATGTCTAAACTGCTGGCAACAAAAGTGAGTACACCCCTTAGAAAAAATTTACAAATTGGGCCCAAAGTGTAAATATTTTGTGTGGCCACCATTATTTTCCAGCACTGCCTTAACCCTCTTGGGCATGTAGTTCACTAGAGCTTCACAGGTTGCAACTGGAACCCTCTTCCACCCATTTATGACAGCATCACAGAGCTGGTGGATATTAAAGACCTTGCGCTCCTCCACCTTCTGTTTGAGGATGCCCCAAAGATGCTCAATAGGGGTTAGGTCTGGAGACATGCTTGGCCAAGCCATAACCTTTACCCTCAGCTTTTTTAGCAAGCCACTGGTCGTCTTGGAGGTGTGTTTGGGGTCGTTATCATGTTGCAATACCACCCTGCGGCCCAGTTTACGAAGGTTGAGTGCACGTGGTCAGCGTCGTACACAGAGGTTGGCTTTGGAAAATAGACGTATGAGTGCTGCCAGCATTGCTGAAGGGCTTGAAGGGGTGGGGGGTCAACCTGTCAGTGCTCAGACCATACGCCGCACTCTGCATCATACTGGTCTGCATGGCTGTCATCCCAGAAGGAAGCCTATTCTAAAGATGATGCACAAGAAACCCCACAAAAAGTTTGCTGAAGACAAACAGACTACGGACATGGATTACTGCAACCATGTCCTGTGGTCTGATGAGACCAAGATACATTTATTTGGTTCAGATGGTGTTAAGAGTGTGGAGCGGCAACCAGGTGAGGAGTACAAAGACAAGTGTGTCTTGCCTAGAGTCAAGCATGGTGGTTGGAGTGTCATGGTCTGGGGCTGCATGAGTGCTGCCAGCACTGGGGATCTACAGTTCATTGAATTCTAACATGTACTGTGACATACTGAAGCAGAGCATGATCCCCTCCCTTCATAAACTGGGCCGCAGGGCAGTACTGCAACATGATAACGACCCCAAACACACCTCCGAACAACCACTGGCTTGCTAAAGAAGCTGAGGGTAAAGGTTATGGACTGGCCAAGCATGTCACCAGTCTTAAACCCTATTGAGCATCTTTGGGGCATCCTCAAACGGGAGATGGAGGAGCGCAAGGACTCTAATATCCACCAGCTCCTTGATGTCGTCATGAATGGGTAGAAGAGGGTTCCAGTTGCAACCTGGGAAGCTCTACTGAACTACATGCCCAAGAGGGTTAAGGCAGCGCTAGAAAATAATGATGGCAAAACAAAAAATGTACACTTTGGGCCCAATTTGGACATTTTTTCTTAGGGGTGTACTCACTTTTGTTGCCAACAGTTTAGACATTAATGGCTGTGTGTCGAGTTATTTTGAGGGGACAGTAAATTTACACTGTTATACAAGCTGTACACTGACTACTTGACATTGTATCAAAGTGTCATTTATTCAGTGTTGTCGCATGGAAAGATATAATGAAATATTTGAAGAAATGTTAGGGGTGTACTCACTTTTGTGAGATACTGTAAACCCCCTCCTGGTATAATGACTTTTAATAACCAAATACACATGGTTGGTCACAGTGTTTTTCCAAGTTATTGAAGAGACAGCGGAGGGGACCCAGGACCTTCTAGGAGGGTCCGGGGGCATGCCCCCCCGGAAGAAAAATTTGAACCTTTTAAAGTAAAATGCATCAATCTGGTGCACTTTGAGAAGAAAACTAAGGCTAAATCAACTGTGTCCTATGTGAGCTATTTTCTGAAATCATTTGGAGACAGAAATACCAAAAAGCAGAAACAAAAATATACAGGTTTAAAAAATCCTGTCAGTCAGCATTCCAATTTTTTTTAAATAATCCCTTATCCCAAAGCTACTTCTCTCTTTGAATTCTTCGTTTTGTTTTGAATGGCTCAACTCAATATAGGCCCATGATCTGCGTTGCCCCGAACAATGTTATTTAAACAAAAATAACAAAAATGCACTGGTGAATGATAGGCCCCTTGATCTTCGTAGGCCAAAAATAATGTGATTTTTTTTCCTTTTTCTTTACTGGTTCATGATGGGCCCCTGATCTCTCTACGCCCCCCTACGATCAGGGGCCTATCATGAGCCAGTCAATAATTTATTTAAATGACAATGTGCGGGGCCTTCTTAGATCAGGGGCCTATATTGAGACAGTAAAAAAAAAAAAAAAAAAAAAAAAAAATTTGAGAGGCCCCTGATCCTTGTAGGCCCTGGGGCTTCAACCCAGGTAAGCCCGTGCATTAAGGTGGCCCTGGGTGTAACCAACAAATAAGAATGCATACATCCAGACTCCAGTGCTGATGTCCTTGCATGGAAGGCCATGTCAAATAACACATGCTCTTCGCAGATTAATGAATTTATGGAACACCAGATTGCCACAAAGAAATATTCCTGCTCTGCTTTCTCCACATATTGATCAACTGTTTGAGTTGTGCATGTGTAGTTATGACAAGAAGTCAAAGCCAGGTTGCAATGGGACGGAATGTAATCTCACATAGTGTACTCTGTGACCCTTTCACCCTCCCTCTCTCATCTGGCAGTTAAGCCTCCATTTGTATGGACGGTTGCTATGGTTCCCTTGTTGTCTGACACACACACACACACACACACACACACACACACACACACACACACACACACACACACACACACACACACACACACACACACACACACACACACACACACACACACACACACACACACACACACACACACACACACACACACACACACACACACACCACACCACACACATATTGTATTTTTCTTATTCTCAGTTCCCAGTAGTTTACATGGACCATGAACGCCAACCATCTTATCAGACTTACTATCAGACCCTCCTGTGTTGACTGCCAGTCATTTTACCACAATTTCCTACTACTATATGCTATGCTTCTTCCTGGTGCAGCTTGAATTCAGAGCTACCTGGGACAGCACTCCACAATCGGTTCTTTGTTAGTTCATTTTTTTTTAAATGTGCATAGATAGAGAGATGTCTTAAGTGTTATTACACAGAGTACAACAAAATAAAGTAACATCCACACATGGAAAACAGTATTTATTTATGAATATCAAGAGAAAAGTGTTATAGCAGAATAGACTATAACAAAATAACCTGAGCAGCCTGCTTAATTGAACACAGTTAAATTGCAGTGGCCCTGGGGTGCCCTTAGCTCAGTTGGTAGGGCGGTTGGTTGGTTTTACTTTTTTCCTTATGACATTGTGTTCTTTTGGTGTTTCTCTTCATAAGAGATAGGCCGATGTTTATTTAGTGTGATCCTCTTCCCTGTTTGAGTTCTCATGATACATATTGAATTGAGCTAATGGCGTTAACTGAAAACAGAATGCGTAGATAACAGTGCAGGGGTAGAGGACTGAGCTTATTTGCCTAAAAATCAAGAGGAAGTAACTGAGAGAAGATTAGGATTGATATAATTGAGATGAATAAAGAGAAAAAGACAGATTGAGAATGATTTTGGAAGTCCTCCCACAAATTCACTCCCACTCTTCCTCTTGTGCCCACGCACTCTCTGTTACTGTGACGTCCACTCTTCCTTTTTACTCCTCCACTCGGCTGTGTAGGCGTTCTGTTCTCCTCTCATTAATACACTGCCACACTATCCCAATATTTCTTAGTCTATATTGCATTGAGTTTAAATTTATGTGGAGGAAGAGGTGGTGGAGGTGGAGGAGGAAGCACCAAGTTTGGCTGCATCCGCTCACATCAGATTTCCGATCATGCTGAGATCGTGATCCCAGATCCCATGAGAGCCAAGCTCTACAGATGGAATTATGTCATCTTTGTACATGGAAATTAAGGCAAAAAACATGATACAGTCATATTCTACCACAAGCTCTCTGATGACAAAAACAGTACAATTTTATCATTTAAACAAAAAAAGAAACAAACAATGCCATTTCTATATCCCTTTCCTGTCTTGCAAACAAATACCAATTATCTCCAAATGTGTCTGTATTTAAATTGTGTCTGATAAACTGAAGGATTAAGTTGAGAATTAAGATGAACAATTGGATTAGCTGGAATGCATTGCAACAAAGTTCAAAACAAGGCTGTTTTTCTGTGCTTGGAAAAATAGAGATATTGTTCTCATGGCAGAGCAACACTCCGAACATAGGACAATCTTATGCATTACTATAAATAAAACAACACACTGGTAAATAAAGAAGTTTAAATGATACTATAGTCGAATTTAGATTGACCTTTTTTTTTTTTAGACATTTTGAGTCAAATCTACAAGTGCCCAAATAATGGTTTACAACATAGGCTGGTAAAAAGAAGGGTATCATTTTCAAGTTTGGGGATGAGGTATACTGGAAACTACTCAGGCTACTAAAATTACAGTCTTCACTTGTGAGAACATTGTGTTCCTATGTTATTTACAGCTTCCTGTAGTAATGCAATCCTTTGGCACATGACGCAACAACCTGACCCGAAAAGTGAATTGAGAAGAGGTCATGCTAGGTTTGAATCCGATTTACACCATAATAATCTGTTAAATCGTTCAAAAGGAAAAAAGCTCTTTGCTGAAGTCACAACAACCTTTCAGTGCGGGATAAGGGCCTTATTTACTTAATGCCCTCCACTACTTTTCATAATTTGGGCATCAGAGCAATCAGAAGATCTTACTAATATTGTCATTATGCATGATTCCTGCAAACCTTTGTAACTGCTGCAAAAATTGTTTAAACGCATATTTAAATATTTGCCTGTTTTGTAATTCTGGTTGATTTAATTATATTCTTCACCAATTGATGGACTAATTGTTTTCGGAGTTGTTTGTCAAAAATCGTACAATGAATAAACACAATTTTGGATAATGTAATTGAAAGCAGCAATCCTTGATACTCTACCTGTATACTGACTTATCTATTTCAAATTATTATTATACTTATAGTATAAAATATATTTTTAGCTATGCTTTTGCATTTTCATTACTGGTTCCAGAGTCGTCAAATCTTCTGTCCTTCAAACTGAAGGCATGAGCCTCTACACACTGGAGTCAGCGATTCTGGAGAATGCTTGTTGACAAAATCACTTAGTCAAAATCAGTGAATATCTCCTCATGATCTGCTAACTGTCCATATTGTGTGTGCACCGGAAACAAATCCTGTTTTAATACACAGCCTAGGCTCTGTAAACAGGTGTATATAAACAAAGGATATGTAAACAAAGGTGGTCCACCATAGCTTATGTAACCCTAGGGTACACAATTTTACTTTAACTGAGATATGTTTGTAAATAATATGTTATCAAAAAAATCAAACTGTAACAGAGTACTGGGCTAATAGGTAGGTTTGTCTCGTGGAGCTGGTGGAGGATTAAAGACACAACACAGATATTTGGTAACCGGTTTTGCATTTCAAATAAACAAAGAATAATCACTTGACTCAATCAAGGAAATATAAACAAACATAAATAAAAATGAGGCCTTCAATTCATTTATCTTAGATGTTCACACTTGGTATGGGCACACTTTACTCCATACATTTAGATCCACAGTTCCCAGTTCTACTCAAACATTGATTAGACTAAACATAAAACAATGCATCCCACACACTTCATTCACTGCAGGTTAGATGTGTTTGTGGGTGCAGAATGTTCAAGGAAGTCAGTGTTTGTTTGGGCAGGGGAAATCCTACCACACTCCAGGCAGCCAGCTTGAAGCCTGCCTTTTTAGGGAATTGGACTTGAGTTTGTTCTTCTCCTTTAGCTCGCCATCATCTCGCTCCGTCAATAGGGCCTGACCAGTGTTCAGTGTTGGAAGCGTCCTCCTCAGCAGCAGATCAGCTCCCCCATGTTTTCAGTAACAGTCCAGGTAAGTATGTTTTGTTTCCAGGGTTGGTACGTTTGGTTGTGTCTCTCCTGTGTTGTGCTTCTCTTCCAAAAGTTCTGATTGACTGGGGTTTTAACTGTGTCCTGCTGCCTGAATGCTTAATTAGCTGATTTGGTTCACCTTGGGAATGGGGGTTGACTCAGGGGATTTGATTGGCTCAGGGGATGTGATTGACAGTTTGCCAATTTCAACAGTGTTACACTTACAACATGCCTGTTTACAGAGCCCAGGCTGAATTTTTTTTTCAGTGCACACACAGTATGGACAGGTAGTGGATAGCGAAGAGATATTCACTGATTTTGACAAAAAGGGATTTTGACAACAAGCATCATCATTGCTGACTCCACCTTTAAGTCGCTTGATAAGACCATTCTTAAGGTGTGGTCACGCTGGATGTGTCTCCCGATTTTTCTCAGTGTGGCAGAAATTTAATTAAATTGTATTGCTTTCTGTCAATCAGATTGAACTTTGACAAAATACAATGACCACCCAGTTTTTAATAGTTTGTATCCTTGTTTGTAAAACTGCAAGAAGAAGTAAGACATGCAGCAGAGAGGGAATAAAGTGGATCTTCTATCATAAGTGAGGACAATGATCGACGGCTATGACAGGAAAATGTTATGCCATTTACATGGTGTTGACTGCTGTTGTTCAGATTGTTTGTAACACTTCCAACGCTGTTCCCTGTCACACCTGCTTTTTCGACACACCAAAAGTCAATTTTGCCTGGCAAAAAATTATTGCATCTTCAGAACTGTGTGGAGTTTACCAGTGTTTGAGTTTTCCACCTGGAATCACTGGACAACTTATTCAATATCATACGTAGTAGTGCATAGAGTTTGATGATATTTGGATATATGGATGTGCAAGACTAGATGAGTTGCGTTTTTGAGAAAGGCAAGTTCTGTTTTGTGAAGATTTGTGTAGGGACCAGCCAATCTAAAGTTGTTTATAGAGCCTAGAGCAGGGGTGTCCAAACTACGGCCCGCGGGCCAACTGCAGCCCGCGGCCCGCTTTTTATTGGCCCGCGGCCGATTTTAAAGATATAATGTAATATGGCCCTTTGAAAAAAAAAAAAAAAAAAAAAAACATTTTTTTTTTTTTTTTTTTTTTGCATTTCTTAGTTAACCCACTAGTGCAGGGGTGTCAAACACTGATTGATTGGCCCGTGGCACATTTAAAAAATATAATGTAATATGGCCCTTTTAATTTTTAAATAATTTAAATGCACTCATTATATTACAGAGAAATATGTCCCAAAAAAGAAAAAGAGCTCCAAGCCCATCCCAGGGGACCCTGCATAACATTTTATTTTAAATTAATATTATTATGGAAAATCCATGTGTCCTTCTCCAATAGCTTCTAATTCATCTGACACAGTGTCTCCATTTTTTTCATACAAAATTCTTCAGCCTCTTAATTTCCCTCTCAAAGTGCACCAGATTCATGCATTTCACTTTAAAAACTTAAAAAAATCTCCCGGGGGGGGCATACCCCCGGACCCCCCTTGGAGGGTCGGGATCTCGGCTGGCTACTATTTTCACCCAGCTGGACATTGGACGCAAAAGCAGAAAACACTGGGTGTATCAATGGCATTTAACAAGAGGGGGAATGTATCTGTTTAATGTGCAAGTAAAGTGTTGCCGTGAAGAAGGATTACAATTTATGAAAACACTATGAAACTAAACATCAGAGCAGCTACATGTCCTGATAAATGTGTTATTTTTGCAAAGTGGCCCGGCCCTTCGTAGATTTTTCTGTATGTGGCCCTCAGTGAAAAAAGTTTGGACACCCCTGGCCTAGAGTAAAACAAAGTATATATATAAAGCATTAGGGGCGAGTTCCCGCTTACCAACGACCAATCTGATTAGTTGAGACCTTGACCAACTCAGCTGTAGAGTTTTCCACCCTCTCACAAGCTTAACTCTTTGCAAGTTTGGGACCAAAAAGACTGCAGTCGCATTAACATCAGAAATATATTTGTTGATAAATATTATGCTTTGTATGAAACATACAAGCAATGGTGATGATGGCCATGAATGGTAAAGTTTGGGTCCTATTCATTTTATATGTTAGAAAGGAAAGCCTTTTCACTTAAGCTCTCACTGTCTCCACCCCTGATTTTAGTGGTCTAATTGCAGACTGATGCAAAAGGCCACTGGTATGCAAAGTCCCTCTCTTACAGTTGTGTGTGTGTGTGTGTGTGTGTCTGTGTGTGTGTGTGTGTGTGATCATGCTGGTCTGTGTTTGCCCTGTATGGCTTCTGTTACGTTGTGTATTGCGTGCTGTGCTGCAAGCTAAGCTGTATTTGGCTGAGGTTAAGAGGGAGTGGTTGAGGTTGTGGCCACCGTGCTTGATCCACTTAACAAAAAGGTCAGGGTCATACTAACCTCCTGATGCATTCCTGCACTATAACGTAAACACATTCTGGAAATATATATTTAGGAACTCTGTCAAGTTGTCATTATCAGTTAAAAAAATATAAAACAAACTTTTTCTAAACTTTTGCAAAGGTTATTGTCAATCTTTAATTAAAATGTAATTTGGTCATAGAAAATTTGTGAGAGCTCCTTAAATGAGCAACATCATTGAAGGATTATTGTGCCATGGTTTTAACAGCATAATCCCCAGCTCTCTTAAATTGATAAATCTTGTGTTAAATCGGGTCTCACCCTGGCAGTGTTAGCAAACAACAAATAGGATTAAAAGACTTAAAGAGGTTTAAGTTGCATGTGAATTATGTGGTTAATGCGATTGATTTCTTTATTTCCCATGCACAGGCATACACCCATGTTGCAAAATGTTATGATTTAAATGACTTTTTATGAAATAAATAATTGTAATGTGCATTCTTTACAAAGACTTGCGTTACCCTTTATATAAGGAGAGGACCTGTTTTGAGCCGCTTGTGAATGTAGCCTTTGCCCTAATTGCAGACATCCCAGACAAATGATCTTGACCATGGTCACTGGGTCATTGAGTCTTACCTGTCATTTGACCATCAGGCCCTTTGGTGTTGTGTAGCCCTCTAGTCTGACTCCCACCTGTGTGACCTTGCATTCCCCCCGCCAGAGGTCAAGGCCTTGTTAGACATGTTTATGAAGATAGCCGGGGGTCGAGGCCTCTGTTTGTCTGGCGACGAGAGAGGAAACAAGGGATAGGATTCCAGTAATAGATGAAAGACGAGAGTGGAGATGAAAGGAGGGGTTATCTGGTTCTCTGTAGAGGCATATTGATCTGTTTGTGTTTTTGTGGGGTGACCGGGTTTGTTGGCCACAGTCCCGGCAGAAGTGCTGAGGTATTGGATAGATCACACTGTGGAAGTGTCTGTGCAGAGGCTGCACTTAAATTAGGGTCCAAGATAGATTTGAGGTCAGCTTTTGCTGCCTCTTGTCTGAATAACAGCCGGTGGCAGTAAAAACAAAAAAACACTCACCTGTTAGAGCTTCGAGATCATGAATCGTCAGCAACTTACCTACAAAGTGTGCTGGTGCTGCCCTCTAGTTGCTCTTTTAGGATACTACATTAAAAAACCTCACATAACATTTGAAAGACAAAAACCAAAAGGAAAAATTACACTTATCATAAATAAATTAAAATATTCTACGAATCACTTTATTGCAGGATCTGGAAAATATAAAACGTTTTTCTGTTTGTGAATTACTTAAGATTATTCCCACAGTAATCGAGTTTCTTTCAGTTTATGGTCAGTATAAAGTAACTGCTATAACTTTAACAGTAGAAAACTTTTCATGTTTCAGAAGGTTTTTCCAAATTTTGGTTATGAATGGGGTATACAAAGCACAAATCTATGTTAAGACCTTTTAAAGCATCTCAACTTGCATAGACACTTATAAATACAGTCCTCATCTGTCTGTGTTTGACTCGGATGTACAAATATATTTAGCATTAAATCAACAGGGATAAAGAGTCAAGTTCATGTTATGTGTAAGTATATATACATGTGCATTTCTTTGGGATCAGAAATATCAGAAACATTTGGTTCACGTGTTGTGAGAGGAGTAGAATCCTTTAACACAAAGCTGTTATGTTCCGACAGAGTGAAAATAAAGGAAAGCAGATTTTTTTTGGCGATTTCTTTTGTGGTTGTTTAACAATATATATATGCAGACATCACAAAACACACACCACTTCTAAGCAGCACTGATCCATTCATAAAGGTACACTCACACACACATACTGTACATACATACACACACACACACACCTGCCAATGCTATTTCAGTGCTGTTTTGAAATGTGACTCGGGCGCCGTTTGTCAGACGATGAAACACTGTTGATCAATGGATCAATGGATTCTCAGATACAATCAAGTCCAACATATTCTCATAAATCTTATAAATTAAAATGGACTAAATAACACACACAGTAATTCAATAATATCCTGAGGAGAGTATGTTGAACTAGGTTAGAAGGAAATGTATTATATTTACAACAGAGTGATTGTTATATTTCTGCGTCTACAACATTATGGTGATTTAGCAAATGAAATGTGTCTGCAGCCAGTGGTAAGTCCCATCATTTTCATTAGTGTGTTTAAAGAAGTTAAAATGTGTCAAAATCTATAACAATATGTGGCTATATCTTTGGATGATGCACATGAAGGAAAGGCCCAAAGAAGAAAAACACAATGGAATAAGGCAGATAAGTAAGATTGAATAGCACCTGGCGCACACAAACAAGCCTTTCAAAATGAACACCAGTTTACCAGTTTATGGGGCCATGTACTCAGTGCAGTGGTAAACTGGGTGCCATTCTCTAGAGACAATTTTGTGATTGTGTTAAGCCTTTTGAATTGAGCAAAAGGCCACTTGGTCTCTGTGTTCTGGTTTGTAATGTAATCTCCGGCTTTTTTGCAAACCACATCTCTGTCCCTCTCCTCTCACACACGCAGGGAAATAGCACCATCCTTTGAAAACAGGAAGTAAAAGCAAGTCGGGGACGTCGGCACAAGCAGTATT
The DNA here is from genome assembly GCF_949987685.1 of Ammodytes marinus. NCBI lineage: Eukaryota > Metazoa > Chordata > Actinopteri > Uranoscopiformes > Ammodytidae > Ammodytes > Ammodytes marinus. The sequence continues at coordinate 20,630,197 of NC_137216.1, forward strand.
GCTCATAGTTATTGAGGGGGACTGTGTGTTGGGGTTTATGTCCTCTTCATACACACTTGACAGCGGCTTATGTGTGTTCGGAGATTGCCTGCTTTTAGTGTTGTCGGGACAGGTTTCCTAGAAAGAGAAAGAGAGAAAAAACATCAGTAACATAAGTGCACCTCATCACCAAACTCATAATGCAATTATAAAATAACAAAATGTAATGAGTAACATAACACCAGGTTGAAAAGAGGTGCGTTACCGCCCTCTTTGGTTGGAGGTTTTGAGCATTTTTCAAGTCTGTACACCTGTACATCACTGAAGCAGGGTAAAAAGTGTAACCGAGGGTCAGCAAACACAAGATTTTCTAGGGGATAGTTCAGTATGAAGTGGGGTTGTATGAGGTACTTATGCATAGTTAGTCTGTTACCTTCTAAAGATGGCGGTATGCATAGTAATTTTAAGGAGTTTGGGGGCCCCGTCACTGTAGCAGAAGTCAACATTGTACTGTTGCAGAGGGGGCCAGCCGAAAAAATGATTTTTTTTTACAGATATATGAATTCTTACCTGAAAACTAAATATCCTTTCAATTGTTCACTCAATTTATGATTTTTTAACTGCTGATTTAATTTGCAGACTGATAACACTGCACTGCAACGGTACGAGTTGGAGTAGTAAAAATAGCCCAACTACGCTTGAAAAGAAGTGCAAAAATAAAAGGCTGTATGCCGGTCCAGTGCAGCGTATAAGTCCGCAATTCAGCAGTGAAAAAATCGTAAATTTAACTTACAATTGAACAGACATTTATATAAGTGGTGGAAAATTGTGTTTCAGTTGGGCCCTTTGCAACAGTACAATGCTGACTTCTGCTATAGTGACGCCAACGTCTCCTAACTTTTTTAAATGACTGAGCTGACAGCGATCTCCATTAGGTAACAGACTAATGATGCATAAGTACCTAATATAACCCCACTTCAAAAATACTGAACTATCCCTTTAAGCTATATCTTAATGTGAAACAGGGGGGAACAATACATGCAGTGTCTGAGTGCGATTCTTTTTTTCTTACGTAAACATTTCACTGTCTTCAATGGTGGCGAGCCAAAAGCTGTAGGAGTTGGCGTAGTAGTTGCAGGTTCCACGACCGTGACACTCAATGAAAGGAGCACTGCGGAACTCCTCCAGGCATGAACCAGGAGAGGCCAGAGCCTGCCCTGATCCCTCAGCACCAGCACTGGTGTGCTGAACAAACACACAAGGAAAACAGATCAGTAACCAAAAGAAGCCTATTCTGAAGAGAGGTTTTGTTTGACTTTTGACATGAACAAATAAAAAAGGTTACTTTGGGACATATTCTGTAAATCCATAAAAATACTGTATATGCGTGCATGTAATGGCGCATTAGTACATGGGTGAATCTATAAATAATATGAACATGTCTGTATAATATGTTTATTTTTATTATTGTGTGCCCATCGGTAGGGATGACAGAATAAGCAGGAACGTTTTGACATTGGGATGGAAGTGGGGGGGTTGGAGTAGAATGGTTTAGGAATAGGGTAAGAGAAGATACCTGTATATCTATTAACGTATTTACAGCATGGTGTCATCTTGTAAACTGTTGCCCATCTCTTGTATACTCGTAATATAGTCAATCATAAACCGTATTAATCCCAAAATATACTAACAAACCTTTATCAATAATATTTACAGTACGTGCTCAGTATGAGTAAATTAATATTTACAGTACATGCTAAGTACGAGTAAATTAATAAGTAATAAAGTTAACTCAATCATCACAACTTTGTGCTGTGTGAGGGAGAACTGAATGTATTCTTGAGAGGGTATACTGTGTATTCGCACTGAGACCTGATCCTATTTGTCTTACCATGACAAAGGAGTAGCCGATCCATAGGGAGTCCCAGCCACGAGGGCATACCGGGATCATGATGGTCTGACTGTGAACTGCAATCACCATAGCTGGGGCTTCACACACAGCACACCTGTACATACACACACACACACACACACACACACACACACACACACATACACATATTGTATTTTTCTTATTCTCAGTTCCCAGTAGTTTACATGGACCATGAACGCCAACCATCTTATCAGACTTACTATCAGACCCTCCTGTGTTGACTGCCAGTCATTTTACCACAATTTCCTACTACTATATGCTATGCTTCTTCCTGGTGCAGCTTGAATTCAGAGCTACCTGGGACAGCACTCCACAATCGGTTCTTTGTTAGTTCATTTTTTTTTAAATGTGCATAGATAGAGAGATGTCTTAAGTGTTATTACACAGAGTACAACAAAATAAAGTAACATCCACACATGGAAAACAGTATTTATTTATGAATATCAAGAGAAAAGTGGTATAGCAGAATAGACTATAACAAAATAACCTGAGCAGCCTGCTTAATTGAACACAGTTAAGTTGCAGTGGCCCAGTATGTGAGTTTCAAATTAGCTGCATATAAACCTTTAGACCGACCAGCATGGATAAAAATGCTGACATACCTGCTGATGAAGGGTTTGATGCTTTCACCAGTGATTGGTGCCATGCTCATGGGCATGGGCTCTGGGGACGTGAGCCAATAGGAGTAGTCGTTACGGGAGGCAAAGTTGCACACGTTGTTGATGTTACAGAAAAGGAAGGGCATGGGGCTGAACTTCCTCAGACAGCTGCCTGCCGTACCTAAAAACACAGATCAAAGAGGCATGTATTTATCCCACAAATCTTCCCTTTTGTGCATTCCTCCTGGTTTTCTCCATATTACTTTTATTATTTATTTCTCTTATTGTGTTTATCACCTAAGTCCTGTCCATGAGAGCGTTCGTTGCCTTGTACGTAGAGTAAGGAGTAGCCATCGTAAATGAGCGAGGTTCCCTCAGGACAAAATGGAATCTCCACGTTTTGGCTGTGACGGGTTACCAGGAAACCATGTTCCATGGAGGAGGGGCCGGGTTGTCCCACTGGACCTGGAACACCGTCAGGTCCTGGGGGGCCTGGGTATCCTCTGGGACCTTAAGAAATGGAGTAATTAATACAGTATGTGACCACAGCGACAACACAACAGCTCTAATGCATTCCTGTAAGCCTCTCACCTTGAGGCCCTGGAAGGCCAGGCTCTCCTTTGGATCCAGACTGGCCGTGATACCCAGGAACACCATCGTCACCTTTTGGCCCAGTAAGTCCAGTCACACCTGAGAGAGAAGAACAAAAACCATGAAGCAATCAGAAAGATAGATGCAGAGGATAGGTAAACGGTTGGATCACATGAGATAACACGGTGAGTATGGGTTGTGCTAAAAAATTGATAGGGGAATATATTCTTGTATTTATTTTCATGAAATCTGATTCTGCTCCAAAAATGATATTTAGAAAAAAAATCAATAATCATAATTTGCATTTTAAATAGGTTGATAACCACTTTACAATCTCTGCTCCTGTAGATGTCACAGTGCATCTAGTTCCCTCGGATTCCTGGGTGCCATTCCTAGTGTTGCAAAGTGAAATCTGGACGCACCATGGCCGACATGGATGACAACATCAGAGCAGACCATTCCAAATACAAAGCTGAATATCCCAAAATATTGTGAAACGCAAGGTATCGTAAATGTATTGTGATACAGTTGTATCTCAAATCGTGACCAATGTATCTTGATGCGTATCATAGCATATGTCATTGTTAATACATAGCTGTAATGATGAGGCACATTTTTTTTTTCAACAGTCACCTTGCTGTCCCTTCTGTCCAAGGAGCCCAGATGGACCCTGTGGTCCTGGTAAGCCTTGGATCCCTGGGAACCCGATATCTCCTTTAACGAAGGTGCTGGGGCCAGGGGGACCAGGAGCGCCATCATTGCCTGAAACATACAGTATCTTTAGAGGACATTTTCCAGTTGCTCCTATGGATTTTTAGCAGTGTATGGAGTTCAAGGTACAAGATAACACAAGTAAGCACCAATTTACATATTGCAACAATTCCAATAAATGAGATAAAGAGCATTTATAATCTGAAGGGGTTTCCCTCCTTTTTTACCTTTTTCTCCAGGGTATCCTCTGTCTCCATATTGTCCTTTGAATCCAATGTCCCCAAAGCCACCTTTTGTACCTATAGTTGGTTTTCAGAGATAGTGTGTTTCAATTGTCAATTATCTGAATAAAAAATATGTTGCACATGAATTCACACACATACACAGTCATAGATCATCACACTATTTACTCACCTGGGAAGCCAGGGACACCCTGAAATCCCCTATCTCCCTTCTGTCCATCAATACCTGGAAGGCCGGGTTGTCCCTATAAAACACACACACACACGCACACACACACACACACACACACACACACACACACACACACACACACACACACACACACACACACACACACACACACGCACACACACACACACACACACACACACACAGTTCATAGAGTTATACAAGGGGTTGAAGAAGACATGCCAGAACTAGACAAATTTGAATTAGTGTTTCTAGCTAGCTAATGCTAAATTTACAGTCCGACAAAATGTGCATGTTTTGCAGCATTAAAACACCACTGACTTGAAACGACTATATCTCAACAGATTATTATTTCATTGGTGTATAAAATGTAGAGTAAAATAATGTGACATACAGAAAATCCAGGATCTCCAGGGTCACCCTTATGTCCCGTCTCTCCCTGGAAACCGCCGTTACCCTGATTTCCTTTCTCTCCCTTTTGGCCGTCTCTGCCTGGCACACCAGAGGGTCCTGGTTCCCCTGTGGTTCCTGTTTAACAAAGAACATATTATTGAAACACATTAGATTTCTATTTATAACACTTTTTGATTTTAAAAGTGGCGTTGCACTGTGGTACATTTTGGCAAAATGTCCTCTTAACAAACACAACACATAACAAACTGCTGGCATGTCATGTATTTTGCATACCTGTTCCACCGGATGGTCCCGATTCTCCCCTGTCTCCCTTAGGGCCCTCCATAGAGACACCTGGGAGCCCTCTCTCTCCTGGCTGACCCTGGCCTCCCTGTAAGCCTGCCAGTCCCTTGTCGCCTTTGATACCAGAAACACCTGATTGACCTGGGGTGCCAGGTAAGCCGGAACTACCTTTGTCACCTGGGGAACGGAAAAGGGAAGACCACATGATGAAACTCTGTTTGGCTACAGCGATCGGGTATTTACATGAATAACAATGGAGCCGCTCTAACCTTTGCCTCCATGTGATCCAGGCGAGCCGGGGAAACCTCGGCCAGGGACACCTGAAGAGAAGGACAGATAAAAGGACATTACAGACAGTTACTATAATGTTTGGCTTGTTAGTGAGTGGTCTGCAGATGTTAGGGCGGCCAAAGGAAAAACTAAAACTAAAATAGATACTTCCTCGTGTCTGATAGATAGAGCAGTTATTACTTGTGACTATATTAAGAAAAGGCACAACTATCCGGACCAGTGGTTTAGCTAATAGGTAGTGTTCGAAGGTAAGATATATAAAGCTCATTTTCAGGTTTAAAATTGTAATTTGGTATTTAATAGAAACAGTTTTCATGGTGTAGTGTCCAAAAGAATCCTTCATATTTATTATAGTGCCATTGCTGAAACTCCTATTCAGCCTCTGTCTGAAATGGTCAGTTTTAGAGCCATCCTCTTGAAGCCCCACCTTTCAAAAAGACCATTGTGCTCTGATTGGTCCTGAATCTAACTGCCAGTTAGATTCATGGGTATCTGGGGGTGTGCTTATTACAGGTGGAGGTAGTGCTAAATTAGGATGGTAAGGGGGAGGCGTGGCTTCTCAAAATCCCCAGTCAGATTTCTCTCACCCTATGACGTCATAAGGGGAGAGAAATCTGTCTGGGTTTTTTGAACACATGCTCAGAGGTGTAGAAAAATAAAGTGGATTGCTTTTTTTCATACTATGGGAGTCTCTAGTCACACTGGGGACCCACATTAATGTAAAAAAAACATGAAGAAGTTTAATTTGCTTAAAAGGTGACCTTTATAACTCAAGCTAAAGTTTGTGTCTTTCAGTGTTTATGTTCTGAAATACCATCAGAACATAACAAAAAGTATTACAATCTTAACAACTCTGACACTAACCTGGGTCTCCTCTCTCCCCTGAAGATCCAGGGATTCCATCCACTCCGGGGTCGCCCTTCTCTCCAGTAGGACCAGGGGGTCCCTGCAAGCCGCCTTCACCTGGGATAGGACAAGTTCACACACTATTTGTCACGGGTTATTACCAAGGATGTGGCACAATCTCATTAACCAAATTGCTTGGGACAGGTGTATACTGTATATAGTTTGTGCATAATTCCCTGAGTTGCCATTGATTGACATTGCTGCAGATGATGAAAGTGTCTCGTAATTTATCCCCAGAAATTAGTTTCTGATTACATTTGATGAGTGGAAAAAAGCCAAGCAGCTGCAGAATGATGCTTGTTTTTTTAATTTGTTCATGAAGTTTCTGAAGTTTAGGAGCTTTATGAAGTGGCAAGATGTTTACTTGTGTTCACCTCTCTCATAGCTCTCTGATTAGTTTGGTTTCCAATTGCCTGGCTTACTCAATTAACAATAGATATTTTTTTACCCATAACTAGTGCTGTCAAAGGATTAAAATATTTAATCGCGATTAATCGCATTAATGTCATAGTTAACTTGCGATTAATCGCGATTAATCGCATTTTTATTTATTCTAGCCTGAATGTCCCTTGATTTCTTTCTGTCCCATTATTTTTTCTCATTTTAATGCTCTTATCACACCCATTCTAATTATGATACTTAGAAGAAATACACTGAATTAAAATGGTGTAATTCTGTGTATTTCTTCTAAAATATCATAATTTGCAATTCAGTGCAAATAACAATAAACCCCCCATTGACTTGACGTTTCGCCGTTTTGCCAGTTAAATGATTTTAATGTGAAATTACGCTGTAGGACATGTTCCGTTTGAATTGACAGTAACTTAACTGCGAGCCATATGAATAGTTTGTGGTGTTTCAGTGTTTCATACAACAGCATGTGAAGCCATGACGAGCGTTAATCGCGCGATAAAAACATTGATGCCGTTAAAATGGGTTTGCGTTAACGCCGTTAATAACGCGTTAAACTGACAGCACTACCCATAACACATGCGTTTGGTGAATTTAATGTTATATAAAACCTTTAAAAAATGTATTATATTAGTGCTATGTTGGCATTTGTATAAAAATAATACTTACCAGACCGACCGTCTTTACCAGGTTCTCCTGCAGACCCAGGCAGCCCGGGGACACCCTTCTCCCCGGTTCTACCTGTCTGACCTGTACAACGCACACAACCATAGGAAGTCACATGAAATACCAATATATAAGATTATTATAGCTATGGTTGTAGATAAATACGATGAATATGAAAATGTAGACTGAAATCTGACCTGTGAACCCAGTGCTTCCTTTGTCTCCCTTGTACCCCTGCAGACCTGGCTTGCCCGACATACCCTCGTGACCACTCTGACCCTTCTCCCCTGGGGTTCCTGGGAATCCTGGCTGGCCTGGCTGACCCTGTGAAGGTTATTATCAAGAGGAATGAATCAGAAAAGAAGTGCAAAGACTGTAAACATGACAATACAACTGAAATAAGATTTCTCTGGTTCAAATAAACAAAACCCTATATCAAAATCATAAAAAAAAATTAGAACTGCACTTTATTAAACATAGAGTCATACAACAGAATATTGACTTGGGAAATAAGGTCAACAGAGGAGATTGAAACATCGAACAAAGTCATACCATTTGTACTGACAATTTTACTGGGAATTTCATATCAAGCCTGGCAAGAGCCCCAACTGACTATTTTCAGCGCACCCATTATAAGCTGTCTCTGCCCATGTTCATTGAAGTAGTGTTATTAAACACAACATTTATATAGCTAGTGGATTACCTGTTCTCCTGGAACTCCTGGAAGCCCAATACCTGGATCACCAGGCGTTCCCGTTTCTCCTTTAAGTCCATCTGTGCCTCTGAATCCAGTATGTCCCGGTGTGCCAGTGTCTCCTTTACCACCCTTTGGACCAAGATGACCTGCACAATGACACGCACACGCACACACACACACACACACACACACACACACACACACACACACACACACACACACACACACACACACACACACACACACACATACACACACACACACACACAAGTAAACACAATGCAGAAGTTTACAGGAGCTGCATACCTACACACATAATTAATTTTGCACACCGGTTGGCAATTCACGCGAGAGAGACACACACACACACACACACACACACACACACACACACACACACACACACACACACACACACACACACACAACAAACATCTTTTGGGGTTTTTTTTTGTGCTTTATTACCTGGTATTCCCATCTCTCCTGAACTGCCTTTGGGTCCAGGTGGTCCCATATGGCCAGACTCCCCAGGAAAACCAGGATCTCCTTTTTCACCTGAGACACATCAATGGGGATTGAAAAATGATTATCTTTTTCTTATTTTCCCTAGAATAAAACAAACAGAGATAATCACCACATGATGTGGTCTTATTATCCTCTTACATATCATTCAATCATTTAAGTTTGCTTTTGAGGTGGTCACCTGGTTGTCCAGGTTGTCCAGACATTCCATCTTTGCCAGGTAGTCCAGGGTCTCCAGCTATTCCCCGGTGGCCCTTGACTCCAGAGTAACCAGGTTTACCTGAAATAAAAAATGGAATTAAAAAACACATTGAGATACTTAATACACAATGCCTCAATAAATAGAATGAACAAAAGATTGGACCAATGGCCAGTTTTATACCTTTGTCCCCGAGGTCTCCCTTCTCCCCCTTCATATGCTCCATGTCAACTTCGCTCATGTTCCCAGGAGGTCCATGAAGACCTGGCTCTCCTCTTTCTCCTTTAAATCCAGGATCTCCAATACCGCCTCTGGGTCCAGTAATGCCCGAGTCACCTGAGAGAGATGAAAGAGAGAATGACCAATACATGATAGACTGAAGGAGGCTAAGTTCTATTGATGGTTTTCACAATTTGGTCCTTCTTACCTCTCAGACCAACAGATCCAGGTGTACCAGGTGGTCCGGGAAATCCCGGTACTCCTGGTGTCCCTATGACTCCCATTTCACCTTTGGTACCTGAAAAACAAGTTTTGAGTTTCAACATAAATACCGTACTAATTCACAATGACTTATTTTTCCATGTCTACACAGCATTGGGTTTTACAGACAAGATCGTAGACTGAATGAAGGAATGGCAAAGAGGATGAGATTAACCCAGGCAACAAATTAAAATGTATAGTAGCAGAACTATGAAGATGACTTGACTACATTGTTATACTCAATTAACAATACTGTATTAATACTGTTAATGCTGTTTTATAAGGAAGCTTATCTTTGCAAGTGTAACAAAAGCCAAACTAGAATAACATACTAAAAAAACACCTCCTGCTCAAAGACAGGGAAGAACCCTGCATTACTGATCTAGCTTTCAGTTTGAATTTCTTCTTTAGAGTACTGTACTGTTTGTCAGTCTCACCTTGGTTTCCTAATTGTCCGTCCCTGCCAGGTAAGCCTGCTGGCCCTGGAAGTCCTTTAGAACCTGGAAGTCCTGAGAACCCGGGGCTTCCCTTCTGCCCCTGAGGCCCCGGCATGTCCAGACCTGGGGGACCTGGGTAGCCCGGCTCTCCCTTTACACCTCCACTACCTGTTCAACACGCAAATATTTTTATAATCAGGTGAGAGAAATCAAGATCATGCATCACAGTCTGACAGCAGAGATTTTTACTTGTCATATTAGGAAAATGTTTAACTAATACATTAACAATGACTGTGTTCCGTTCAATTGTCTATTACATTTTTATGAATGCACAGTACCAAGAGCAACATTCATTCATTTTACTTTTAACATCTGTGCTGTTTCCTCTATGACATGTCAAAATGTATTCTGTGAAAAAGGTCTGTATGTGTGGAGGCTGAGTTTGTATTCACCAAATGGTCCAGGCTCTCCAGGTGGTCCTTGCGGTCCAGGAGCTCCCGGCGAGCCTTTTCCTGGAGCACCTGGTAAGCCAACCAGTCCAGGGGGTCCTGGGGGTCCCACTTCACCTAATTTTCAGATCAAAGATTAACAATGTTGTATTTGTCTCAGAAGAATGGCCTCTTAAAACAACCCAACTTCACATCCCAGTTGTACGTGTCTTGCAGTAGCCTACCTTTGACTCCCTGATGCCCTGTTGGTCCTGTTTCGCCTTCTGACCCAGGAACACCGGGAAGTCCAATGTTACCCGTCTCCCCCTGGTAGCCAGTAACTCCTGGGAGGCCTTGTGAACCTTTTGGGCCTGGAAGGCCACGTCCTGGTTCACCCTACAAAGTGCAGAAATTAGCCCTGATTCGCATCTTAACAACAGTGGCAAACTGGTTATAGTGAATTTTAGATTTAATTGTATCGATCTATATAAAATGTAATTATTGATTAAAATACGTACTTTTGGTCCGGGCACACCAGGTTGTCCAGAAAACCCATCCTTTCCTGGTCTTCCTGGCTCTCCTGGTCCTCCAGAAGCTCCAGGCATTCCACTGATTCCTACAAACATGGAAGAATCATTTCCTCTGACTTCTGTTTTGTTTTGTTCTGTTCAAGTACATGCACCATGGTATATATATAGTTTGTTAATAAATTTGTAGGAATCCACAAGTATCCACTTAATATAGAGCTGTGCTAAAAAAAACAATACAGCAATATATTGTGATGTTTATTTTTGTGATATCTGTATCGTATCATCAGCTCAAGAAATCAGAATTCAAAAAATAAAATAATAATAAATTCAAGTTCAATTCAAAATATCGCAATATGCATTGTATATTACGATGTATCGGGATATATCATATCGTGACCAATGTATCGTGTTTCATATTGTATGGTGAAGTCCTTGACAATACCCAGCTAAGGTTCATTATTACGGACTGAATTACCTTTAGGACCAGTTGGGCCTGGAAAACCAATTCCAGGGGGTCCGTGGTCACCCTTCAGTCCAGGGAAACCTGGCAAACCTGTGGCACCCTGCAGGCCTCTATCACCTGAAGTCAACAAAATAATGTGCAGTGAAGAGACAACCAATCACCATCAATCTTCACATATTATGAGAATCTTTACAATAATGTTATTTAATCGATCAAAGACAAGATAAACAGATTAATCATCGATAGACTCATTTCTAATCAATATTTTTTGAAGTGGTGGTATAAATGAAAAAAATCCTGAATATTGTGTGTTAGTCACCTTGAATTCCAGGAATGCCACTTTCTCCCTGTAGTCCTGGTTCTCCACGAGGTCCAGGAGTGCTCATACCTAGACCTGGCTCACCTTTCCCACCTGTTGGATGTTTGTAATATGACTTGTTGATATGCCAATGAGACATAGTTTCATATGAATTGCCTTTCACTATATCGGTGCAATGGTTTTTAGTATTATGTACTGTATTTAGATATCCCGCCTACCCGGTAGTCCAGGAGCTCCAGGAATGCCTGGCCTCCCCTGACTGCCCTTCTCTCCACTCTCTCCCGGTCGACCAAAGCCCGGCAGGCCAGGTGGACCCCTTTCTCCTGTCGGCCCAGTACGACCAGCGTCCCCATCTGGTCCACGCTCACCCTTGATGCCCTCTTTTGCCTGAAATTTAGATATGAGAAAGGGATGTCAAATACCTGATTGACAATATATTTAAAATACTTTATACTTGTGAGTGATCCCTGCAATAATTTATTTATTTTGGCTACTTGGGGAAAACGTAACAAGATGTAAACTCAACATTAACATAAACAGTATATTTGTGAAGAGTATACTATGAACATGCTACAAAACTGTTGGTTGTTTACATATCGAGCTGGCATGGAGCCGGTTTAGCATTAATTTGGAGCCTAACTGTCCATCTTTCACTTTGCTTTTAGCTGTATCGGTAAGGGAAATGTATACTCCACCATATCAAGTGTTTTCCTTTTCAAATTTTGTCAAACAAACCACACTTACGGGTTCTCCTTTAAGGCCAGGTAAACCCGGGAGGCCCTCTTTTCCTGACTGTCCATCCAGCCCTTGACGCCCCGGCGAACCAGAAAGACCAGGCTGACCTTTGTCTCCCTTCAGCCCAGGAGCAATGAAAATGTCCCCTGGATCACCAACAGCACCAGGTGCTCCCATCAACCCATTGCCACCTTGAGAACCCTGCACACAGATCAAAGAAATGTATTATGCACTTTAATAAAAAATATTTTTCTCCTCAATTTTTATTTTTTTAATTTATTTTTTAATACAGGGACAGTGCATATTATCAAACATTTCTGTCAATATGCCAGAATTAGCCAGAAGGCTATTTTTCATCAGCAGTCCCTAGACATATGGTAAAAGTCACCCTAAGAGAAAATAAAGTTACACATTTACATAACACAACATACCTATAGTAAAAAGTACTATTAAGCTAAAATATACAATAAAAACACAGCAGAGCAACAATCAGACAACAGCAGACAATGACATGAACAGGTTAATGATAATGTAGACAGCTCTGATTATCAATGAGCCATTTCTTTAACTGGAATTTAAATGACCTATATGTGTTCAGATTTCTGATGGCTATGGGGGTGAGGTTCCACTCAGTAGCTGCACGAACAGAGAAAGAATTATGGCCAAATACACTCGCCCTAAAAGGGATAATACAATCTCCCCTCGCTGAACTTCTAGTTCTGCTGTGATCAGCTGTTCGGATGTTGACCAACTGATGGAGCGGAGGGGTTGATAAACCGTGAATGATTTTATAGACAAGACATAGATTTGAATATTTGACGATGTTTTCCCAGTTGAGTAATCTGTGCTTTTGTAATATTGGACAATGATGAAATCTACAAGGTTTCTTGTCCAGGATTTTAACAGTTTGTTTGTAAAGAGATTGTATAGGTTTCAGGGATGTAACAGAAGCTTGTGACCAAATGGGTAAACAGTAAGTGATGTGTGAGAAAATCATAGAGTGCATGAACATTTTTGCTGCCTCTATAGACATTTGATGGCGAATGTATTTAAAGTTCCTGAGGTTGAATTTGATTCGATTACAGATCCTTTTTACATGTGATGTAAATGACAACTTTGAATCAAATAAAACTCCCAGATATTTATATTCGGACACAATCTGTAGCCTTTCCCCTGAAATTAAAACATTTGGCTCAACATTGACATGTCTGTGGGACTTGGTGAAGAACATTGCTACTGTTTTTGAAGTGTTCAACTCAAGGCAGGATTGCTTCAACCAAGCTGAGATAGTAACCATAGCGTTAGTGAGCTTCTCTGCCACTTGAGAGATATTACTACCATGGACATAGACTCAGCATGTCATCAGCATACATCTGCACAGAAACATCAGAACAGACCGACGGAAGGTCGTTTATATAAAGTGAAAACAACAAAGGTGCTAAATTTGATCCTTGAGGAAGTCCGGTGGACAGACTGAGGGCAGCTGATTTAAAAGACTGGACTCTGACATGTTGGGAACGGCCAGTGAGGTAAGACTCAATCCATTTAAGCGCATCTGACGAGAAATTGAAATGGCATAATTTTGACAGCAAGATTTTATGATTGACAGTGTCAAAGGCCTTCTTAAGATCCAGAAACACGGCACCAACAACCCCACCTCGGTCCAACAGAGCTCTGATGTTTTCAGTAAAGTAGCAAGTTGCAGACTCAGTGGAGTAATTTACTCTAAAGCCAAACTGCATAGGGTGGAGAGCAAAGGATGTGGTATTCAGATGGTTAATGATTTGTTTTGCTACCAGTTTCTCTGTAATCTTAAACACTGTAGGCAGTATGCTGATGGGTCTGTAGTTTGACATGGAATGAGGGTCTCCGCTTTTGTAAATGGGAACAACAATAGCTGGTTTCCATATGCTTGGAAACATATTTTGTGAAATAGACAGATTGATAATTTTTGTAATAGGGCGAAGGACTGATGTACTGAGCTCATTGAGCATCACTGTATCCATACCAAAAATATCTTTACATCTTGATGATCTGAGTCAGTGCGTTTCCATGGCACAACTAGATTGGATTAAGACATATATCGAAATAGACACTCGAACGGACCGTGTCACTTGTCTGAGTAAACATGGCCTTTCAGATAAATGTCCGATGCATGGCTGTCTCCACTATGCTTGGTGGCGCTGTAGCCCTTTCAACCATGCTTTCAACAAGTGGTTTTAGAGCCATGTCCGGTTCCCTTCCGGCAATAACCCATGGTGTAGCCTATAACGCGCAGGCACACAAGCACAGAACGAGAAGTCCGATATGCGATATCCGATCCCTGTATACATGCAGAGAGAATGCCGACAATGAACAAGTTATCTAGGTGTTCTTATCTGACTTCTCTTGTCCGTTATTGTGCCGATTTATGTGCGAAGTAGATCGGATAAAGGTGTTTACATGCAGTTTAAAAGTCCTGTTGAAGTCTTATTCGTTTAGTTACCCGATTATGAGTCTGCATGTAAATGCACTGAGTGATTTAATGGCCTGTGATACCTCTGATGCTGTGATGTTTATTAAACTGAAGATTGATTGACATGTGTCTATTGCAGGGCTGCATGTATTCTCAGGTGTGAAGCACCTTGCGATGTTAGCCACAGAATCAATAAAATAGCGATTGAATGCCTCCGCTACAACCTCAATATTATTTGTTAGTTGTTTATTTATTTTAATTTCTAGTGCATTTTGTTCTTTGAAATGAAATGAATAGCTGAAGAAAACATTCACCTCAATTCTGTATCACACAGTATTTTACTCACAGGTCTTCCAGGTGTTCCAGAGATGCCAGATGTACCCTTGTCTCCCTTGCCGCCTGCTGTCCCAGGAGGTCCTGCCAGGTGAAAATGGACATTGTACTCACTACTTAGCTTATTCAATACTCATCATAGTGAGTTTCAATACATTGTTTGGACAATGGCAAAAGCAATCAGCAGGTCAAAGAAATATTCAAATACTCAAGTATCTAGAATGTGAGGTACACATTTGCGACAGAGCCTCTGGCAAAAACTGTCAACTTCAGTAACTAGCCCCGATGATTTTTTGACTATGAGACCAGAAATTTGTCAGCCTGGCACCTCCATTTCATCATTTGAACTGACCACTTTACTCACCTCGCACTCCTTTAGGGCCCATGGGACCAGGTAACCCAAGTGCGTCTGACCCATCACATTGAGTACAGGTATCTCCTATGTCACCTGAAAAGAGGAACAGAAAAATCTATTTAAGAAAAATAGGTTAAAACATTGAACTCTAAGGATCTGCTAATGACTTGTATTGATCAGCCTCAATTCAAGACATTCTTACCTTTCTGTCCCAATTCCCCTTGTAACCCTGGAGGTCCAGGTGGGCCAATATCTCCTTTCTCAATGTCACATTCATTAGAGCCAACTGTAAGGTCATAGTACATACACCACACATGCATATAACACACACACACACACACACACACACACACACACACACACACACACACACACACACACAAACACATTAGGTTATTAAAATATTTGTATATACTGTACATAACTTATGTAGGTGTCCTTATTTTTATTTATTCAAGCATACCCGCTTCTCCAGGTGGTCCGGGTTTTCCGATGCTCCCTGGTTGTCCCGGAGGTCCAACGAGTGACTCCCCGTCTACGCCCCTGTCTCCTTTTTCACCCAAGTCTCCCTTCTGACCAGGCTCTCCACGAGGCCCTTCAATGTGCCGGCCTGAAGGATGGAAGTCAAGTAGAAAGTAAGAGAGGGAAATCAGTTAGTGTATTTATTCAGCTAAGCATGTGCCTGACATATGCAGCCTTAATGCAGTGCTAACTTGCTTGCTGAAATATACTTTACCTGGGGGACCTGCCTCTCCCTGAGGACCAGGATAACCTGTCGTTCGAGAAGAAACCAACAAATAAACAAAAACATAGTTATCATGAGAACTGATCCAAAGCAGATGTATTCTGTGGCTAACGATGGAGTCACTTTACCTTTTTCTCCTGACGACCCTGGGAGACCACGCGGCCCAGGAGAACCAGGGGCGCCAGTACCCTTAAGACATATCATGACAAGGAATAAGGATGAATGTCCATTTTTTAAAATAACATCCAAGTCTTTTGCAATTATCTAATGAAACTCATCTGAACTCTCCACATCTAATCATTTCTTCTAATGCAGAATGTTACTGCAGTGCTGGTGTAGTATTTAAATAACTGTGAAGAAAAACAATTACCTTCTGTGTCTCACTTCAGTACTTTAGAAAATTCATTCCAATGAGGCCAAACAATCCTCTTGACTTTATAGAGTAACTTAACATCAGAGCGAAAAGCAGTGTTTCATTCAAATCTGAAAATTAACCTCTCTTAACTCCCCTATTTTTAATACTGAAATAGCCTTCCACTTGCAAGCGACATACCTATTCCACTTTAAAGAAAAACAAAAAATATCAAAAAAATGGCAGATCAGAACTCTGATCACATTTAAACTGAGACAATGTATGTCATCTATTCTAGTGTGTAGAATGTACGTGTTTTAGAATTTGTCTATTGTTACTTCTAATGTTTCTTTTTTTCTGTACCTGCCAGGGGCTATGGATGTAAAAAGCTTTTTTTTTCTAATGCATGGCATGCTTGCATCTTGTTTTTTTTTATACTGATGTAAATTAATTTGCACTGATCAAATAAACAAACCAATAAATAAAATGTTCAGATAAAATACTAGGAACATGATATTTGTGTTCTTAATAGAAGCTACAGTCTGTCCTCCAAGTGATATCAGAAAAGTACAAACGTAAAATCAGTTGACTGCCCCAGTGCCCCTTCAACATGCTGTCACAATTTAACTGAATAAATACTTGGTGACATCTGCTGGTCATTTTTAGAATTTGCTCTTGTAGTAGCTAAGGGTGAGTGGGTGAGAGAGTCATAGAATAAAATGGAAATGAGAGAGGACAGAGAGAACACTTACATAACCCGGTGGTCCTTTTTCTCCTTTTTCACCCTGAAATAAGACATAGAATTCAGTCTGTCTGAAGGTAACACCTCCAAGGTAATATACATTTCAGATTAAAGCTTTGAAGATGTACAGAGTATATAAAAGGTGGGTTAGTTACCTGGGAACCAGTGTATCCACTTTCTCCAAGAAACCCCTTGTCTCCCTGAATGAAAGTATGTATATAGTTTAGCAATACAGTATTTGATAATATAAAAGCAAACAGTTGGGTGGTGGAGTACAGTTGGTGAATGGTACAGTAAGTCATTGTTACCTTCCGTCCCTCATCTCCATCCTTGCCAGGTTTACCCTAAAATGACATAAAACAGACACTCCATTTGTATTGTAATTAATTCTATCATGACTTTGATTGATATTGAGACGATTTACATACACTGAATTTCATAAGCCCCGATTGGTTTGAGAAAGAAACTTAGATTAAACCAGTTGGTAGTTTGATGTAATAAGCCATTATAAAAAAAACTTATTTTCCATGTTAAATGTAATCTTCTGACAAATTTTACAAAAAAAATCCTAATTTCTCCCTTCATTTAAAACAGCATTTTACCATCCCATGAAGATTTTTTGTTTTGCCACTTACTCTTGTTCCAGGGGGGCCGGGATCACCTTTGACGCCGTTGTGATATGGTATGCAAAAGCCCTGCAAAAGGAGTTAAGTGTCTCAAAAAAACAGAAAGTACTGAACTAGAAGGTATCACACAATTTTTCAGTCATACACCTCAACATTTACAAATAAAAATACTCACTTTGTCTCCCTTGGCTCCTGTAGATCCTTTGCTACCCTTTAGGAATAGAAAACACATTCAAGAAATAAATAATATGTTATACAGAAACAGAAAATTTAGCAATTGAGATCTGTTTATACACACAAAATAGCACAATTTCTGTTCAGTTTTTAAAGGAACTGATTGAGTACCGGCAGTCCTGGTACATGCACTGTATCAGGTGTTTTATCCACGCTCTGGGAAGGAGGTCCAGGAGGGCCGGGGGGGCCGCGAAATCCTTGGGCACCCTGCAAGAGGACCGGAATGTTCAACAACAATAACAGCCACACATTTTGAAGAGAACTTTGCATGAACAGTTTTTAGTCACAAACTAAAATCAAAAAGCTAATTATCTAGTGAAAAATCATAGAGAAATAATTTTTTGGTAATAGAGTAGAATATTTCAGCATTGCCATGATTATAATAGTAGGGAAACAATTGGCTAACCCTTAGAACAGGGGTGCCCATTACATCGATCGCAAAGGCACTGTGGGTAGATCGCAAAGGCATTCTTAAAAAAAATTTAAAAAATAAAAAATAAATCATTTTTTTTACTGACTCAATATAGGATCCTAATCTTTGAAGACCCCGAACAACTTTATTTAAAAAAAAATAAACAATTGACTGGCTCATTATAGGCCCCTAACCTTAGTAGGTAGGGGGGCATACAGAGATCTGGCACCAGTACATTTTTGATATTTTTTAAATTACATTGTTCGTGGCTACGAAGAACAGGGGCCTATATTGAGGTATACTGTATTAAAAAAAAATAAAAAGACTTCACAGAGAGATTTTTTAAACCTGTACATTTTTTCTTTCTGCTTTTTGGTAATTCTGTGTCCCCAAATTATTCCAGAAAATAGTATTAAATAGCTCACATAGGACGCAGCTGATTTAGCCTTAGTATTCTTCTCAAAATGCACCAGATTGATACATTTTACTTTAAAAGTTTCACATTTTTCTTCCGGGGGGGCATGCCCCCGGACCCCCCTAAAAGGCCCTGAGTATTACCTTAAAATTATTTGTTTATTAATCAAAAGAAATATTACACGTTTTGTGTTGTAAGACGGACTCTCAGGGGGCCTACGAAACCTCTCAGCCCCAGGGCCTAGTATGTTTTGCATTTTTATAGTAGATCTTCTTGACTTGGTCATTATAAAAGTAGCTCACAAGCTGAAAACTTGTGGGCACCCCTGCCTTAGAATAATCTGGTTTATGATGAAAATCATAAAACTGATAATCCAATTGGGATCAAGTGTTTCTCTTTCCATTGACGTTTCCAAGGTTTTTCATCACATTGTGACATGTGTAAACCTTCACTCCCTCTGATGTCAAATATATAATATTACTGTACCAATCTTTTGTTTTAAGATCATACAAACTTTACTTGAAATTAAATGTTTTCCTTTCTGAAAACACTTTTGATGAGACAAATATTACCTTATTCTTATTGTTTTATTAGAGAACAGTAAAATTATCCAAATACCTCTACTATGAAAGCATTATACAAGAAATGTAAGTTTTTTTGCAGACAACATGTACAGTAACCACAAAATTCTCACCTTATCTCCCTTCTCACTCACAAAGGCCAGCTTGTCACCCTAAAGGGAAGATAAGAACAAAAAATCAGTTCCTATGAGATATTAGCTGTGCAATCAAGTCATCGGGTGGTGGACTTTGTTTTAAAAATATAAATATCTTCATAGTCTTACCTTCTCTCCAGGAGGGCCGGGGGGACCAGGATCACCCTATTAGATGGTTATTTAATTAGTCAAACAAACTGATACCAACAGTACTGAATCTAACTGAGGACTATGACATATAAACCAATATTCCTTCACTCTAACAATTTATCACTGGCTCTGTATGAGGATAAATAGTCTATGACTGTAGGAGTAACTTACTTTGGGTCCAACGTAACCACGAGGTCCTGTAGGTCCAGTGGGTCCAGGAGGTCCGATTGTACCCTGAGAGAGAAAGATGTTTGTGGGAAGAATTTGGATTTAGATGAATATTCATTGTCTATTCAATATCCTTTTTTTTACACACACACACAACACATGCATGCTTGTGCACATGCACACTCATGCACAGACAACGTACAGGTAGTCCAGGTGCGCCAGAGAATCCTCTGTCTCCTTTCAGGGGAACAATCCCAATTACACCACCAGCGTCACCCTGCGGAAGACAAACGATAACAAATGGTTTTGGTACCACCCATGTGTTTCACACTGGTAGACAGGAAATACTTGTATGGTTGGACAAACTTTTTATAAAGTTTTTATAAATTTCTGCTCACCTTCAATCCAGGAAGTCCAGGGATGCCCTGAGAAGATTGGACAATAGTAACATCATTATACATGTATCATATCCTAGCAGAATTACTATATACATTTTGAGACACTGCACAATTACAGTTTTTTTCAGTCACTTTGGTGCTTTTCTCACATCACTATTAACATTTGCACAGCAGTTAGTGCATTTCTCAAAACAATTAGTGCAAACTGCAAAACCCAGTGGATAACCTGCAAAAGTACGTCACTTGCTCAAAATGGATAGTCTATTCCTCAAAAGCAAGTATTCATGTCAATGAAACTGCCAGTGTCATCAAAATGAGAAGTCTTGACACCATCGTTTATGAACAAGATAGTCAAAAAATGGCTTTGTCATGTTTTCATTATGACAGTTTATTCTCTCAGTGTTTTCCAATGCAAATACTGTAAAAGGTCAGAACTCGGTGACGCTACCTGAAAATGCTCAAGACAGCACTATACACTACTTGTACATCCATTTGAAAACTACAGTAAAGTTACACATTGCTGTAGTTAGGGAAGTAAGTGCAGTACAAGACACTGAATACGTATGTTTCACATTTTTACTGTATATGCTCTATGCAAATCTACAGCATTGTGCAAAAGAAAAATACACCTTCAGTCACTTATTTAGAACAAACATAAAAAAACACCCTTTTGGTAGAGCTGTGCACAAATGTGAACAATCTAACAGGACATATTGTAACTGAACATATATAGGTAAATCATTCTGGCACATCCAGACGTTCCTGTCTGTCTGGCCACATATTTTCATCCACATCACAACGGATATTATCCCTTGCAATGCAGCGAGGAAAAGATCTATGATAAAGAAAAGGTATAAAATTTGCTTGACAGAATTTGATAACTAGTTTAACAATTTTGTATGTAATGACTCAAGCAATGAAATGAAGACTATTAGTTTTATTGGGAGCGACTATTCAGCATCCATAAGTATAGTTAATTTTGACTGACATGACATAAGCAAATGACAATGTTATAAAACAGCAGAGAATTGTATGAAAGCAACTGATACATGTCCAAAAGCATTTGCAATTTGTTCAGAGGAAGGAGAAATTGCTACTATGATGTGCTCAAATGACTAAATGTTGTGGAGGTTGAACTAATAGTTATGAGAATTTTCATTCTGATCTGAGAAAAGCACCAAAGCAACTGAGAAAAACTGTAACATACTGCTTTGTCATGTAGAAATCTTGTAATTCCAATGCTGTGGTTATGATGTTTTAACCTATGTATCGGCAGAGGAGACCTGATCAAAAACAGCTGGACTATTCCCAAAAAAAGTATGCCAGTCAGCATGAAAACTAGGCAGGTTTGACTGAAGTTTTGAATGTTTTCATATTGTTTCGTTATTGATTGTCGATTGCTTACTGGAGGTCCTTGAAGACCAGGAAACCCAGGAGTGCCATCTCTTCCTCTGTCTCCCTGAAACACACACACAAGACAGTCAGGAGACACAGACAGTGTTAAGTAAAGGCAGTAAAATATCAGGCTTGGACACAACACCTTTTCATAACTTTTAAAATAGGCTTACTTTGGTCCCATTGCATCCAGGGATACCTGTCAGACCTTGTGGACCGTCATTTCCGTTGATGCCCTGATAGTGGAAATAGACAGTTTGAGATAATTTGCAGCTTTCTGACCCCTATCCTAACAATTAAACTCCCCTCAAACATTATAAAAAATTAAAAAATGGCCTAAAAAGTTATAAAATCATCTACAAATCTGTTATTTAAAGTTTATTGCTCTTTAGTTGGTGATTGCATGTTAGCCAACATTGGCAATGTGATTGGAAAGAATTTACTGGATTAATGCAGGATCAGACATGAAAGAAACTTACAGGTAGTCCGGGGTTTCCTGGGAAACCATGCAGACCAGGAGGACCCTGTAATATAACAACCATGTAAGCATTTCTGTATAATGACAATACCTCAAGATAGGCAATATATTTGTAGTATATAAGTCTCATAGTACTTATGATAATTTTGTATCGTCATTTTGATGACTTACCCGCACTCCTTTCAATCCAGGTGACCCGGTTTCTCCAAAATCTCCCTAAGAAAAATAAACAACACAATGGTCACTAGTTGTATTCAGTACTTAACATAATGATGAAAAGAACAGCTTGAGATAGGAAGAAAAAGAGAGAGAGAGGGGGTGAGGGAGAGAGAGCGAAAGAGAAAAAGAGAGAGTGTGTACTGACCTTGGGGCCCATTGGCCCTGCAGGCCCCTCAGGTCCCTGCATCCCTGGGAATCCCATATTTCCATGAAGTCCAGGAAATCCACGCTCACCCTGAGGCACAGACCGCCAGGTTAATGATCAAGGACAAACTATCAATGTAAACTGACACTAGAAGGAACAATTTTGGACATTTTGGATTTTAATCAAATATATCAAACACAAGTTTGCCCACCGACCTTTATTTGTAAACAGGACATGTATTGAGTTGTTGTATTAGTTTTGTTGTAGTAACGTTATTGTGTTCTTAAAATTAAATAATCTACAATGAATTAAATATTCATGGAAGGCCATATACTGCATTCAGAAAACTGCACTTATGATATAATTCTTCATCAAAATAAAAATGTATATCAAAGCAAATTTAAATGCAACACTGTGGGTCAAGCTAATGCCATAACACCTAATGAAACACATATTTATACATATTTTTTAAATTGATTATTTTATTTTATAACAAAAAACATCTTAATGTCATTCATCTGCAGTGTTTTCAAAATAATAAAGTTTAAGATGTATTGTATAAAGTTAATCCTGATCTTTTCATCTGTCTCCTTTGCAGTGACCTAAAACTGACCCAGATAGATTCCTACATGTTGCACTACCACCATCTGACACTAGATGGCAGCAGAAGCTTTGTTAGACAGAGTGATGCTGTGGTCCTCTTCACAACCCTATCTGATGTGTCAAGCATGAGAGACTGATGTGTTAAACTCTGCAGTAAATAAAGGATTTCCATTTTCTGAACATGACACACCTGACTCCAATCAGTCAGGAGAAACATTGCATTTGGAACCATGGGAACCATCATAGGGTTACTAAAGCAACTCCTCTTTTCCTCCTGACATGGTCACATGGAACATGACAGGAACTGATGTCATTTGAAAATAAAGCTCACATGACATTTTTAGGAAGGCTGCTTGGGGCCTTTCAGCAACTTTTAAAACACAGAGTCCACAGAGATTTGGCAATCTTCAATTAAACACAGTCTGTACATGTGCTGTTGTTGGGCAAGCTTAATGTTTGGCTACTGTTGCTCTCAGAATGAGCCATAAAAGGCAAGACTGTTGCACTAAGGGGATAGGTAACACTCTGCAGTCTTCTGATATAACTGCACCAATATGACGCACACACACTCAAACAGCAGGAGTTGCAATGAAGAATACATTTACTTGACTAAGCAGTGGTTTCCAATTTGCTCTGCTTGTTTCAATGTAAAACAAAGCGATGTCTACTTGTGACCTTTTGTTGTCAATTTTATATTTTTCTTCTGGTTGTGACCAATTCAACCAGACCAGTGTGTAATCATCAAGTGCATTTGTCTAACATAAGATGAAAGTCTGAAAAAAATATGTTAATAAAAAAGGGGGGAAAAGTTTGGTGTCATATACCATGATATAATCACTTACAACCACCCATGCTTATCTTGCACCTCATTAGGGTGATAATTTTTCTTTTTGTGGTAGAGGCATCACTTCCTAAACAAATTGCAATCTACAAAAGTAATCAAGTTTATACTGTATATACTGTGCAGACTGAAACAGAAATGTCACAGAAAATATGTAGGCCTACTTGTTTCTGAATAAGATTGATTAGGCCAGTGCTTCTCAAATGGTGGGGCGCGCCCCCCTGGGGAGGCGCAGTGAGTTGTCAGGGGGGGTGCGGGCTGCCTTGATTTCCAACTGACCAAAAAAAAATATATATATTTTTTTTTTAAGTGCTAGCAAGCGCGATGTGTGCTTGTGTATGGTCATATCCGCGCGAAAGGCCGCGATTTGCAGTAAATAAATGTCCACGTGTCTCCAAGTGTCTCTGTAGGCTATTTAAAAAGAAATCAAGCAAGTAGACTAATAATAACATTAAGGAATTATTGGTTATCGCATCACAGAAGGCCTATTGGCCTATGATAATAAAAAAACACCGCCTATGTTTACAGTTTAAATTTTTTTTGAATGAAATGCAAACCTCAGTGAATCATTTGCTCTTGTTTCTCTGTCCTGAGATTCACACAGACTGAGCAGTCTTGTTTAAATGTTACAAATTGAGCTAATAAACTGAACTTTGAAATGTTTTGCTGCAGAAGTTATCCCAGCTAATTTTTGTTATCTAATTTGATAATAATGTGATTGTATGCAGAATGCTCGTGCCAGAAACTCACGCAGTGGTTTTGTACAGATAAATAAATAAATAAATATTAGCAGGTTCTCATTAGTATTTCAATTTAGGGGGGGGGCGCGAAAAATAAACAGAAAATAATTGAGAACCACTGGATTTGGCTGTAAAGGCAATACGTTTCAGTAGGATGAACAGATGAAATACATCCGTATTTGCTTTTTTTCTGTGCAGACACAAGAATGTTCCAAGACAAAACGTATTGGGGGGAATCAACAAAGCCACCATGTTTCAGGTTAGTGATTAACATTCATGGTAGAGTGCTGCCATCTCAAATTCTCATAGCCAGTTCATAGTGTCCCGCCACTTGTACGTCTGTATCTGAAAGCCCCCTGGACCGATGGGAATAAGCCCTTCAGCCAAGCTGTGTGTCCGGACATGCTCTAATTCAAACTGATCTTTGTTCCCGTCCTGGGGCCTCATTTATAAAGCTTTGCGTGGGATTCACGTGGAAGCTGGCGTACGGAAGAAATGTAGGATGTACGTGCGAACAAAAATATTCGGATTTATAAAACAGTGCGCACTCACGTCCTACGCCTGTTTCCCTTTATAAATCACAATCAACTCTAAATGTGGCGCAGCCTTTGCGGGCTTCACGTACCGCCCATATTTACCCATACATAGTCATCGACACGCCCGAATTAATATCATTTACTGAGTGCATGAAGGCGGTAGTGGCAATCGCCGACAGAAAGGGAAATGGAAAAATAAACTCCACACGGTGTGGATCACTGCGGTCACCCCGAAGTACCCGTTGGAGAAGTGGCGAACAGGGAAAATATAGTTTGGTGGCAGTGTGAGCGTAAAGGCGATAGAGTGCAGCCTGTGGCGATCTCTGTGAACGCTGTGGCCGAAATAAAAAGAAGTGATCCGACATAAAAGTGGACGCAAACAAGTGCATATCCTCACTCACACAACAGTGTTTGTGCCACGAGCGGGGGGCACTGAGACCCCCCATGAGATACAGATTCGGAGAATTCATCCCGGGGCAGTGACGGGCGGCGGAGGGTTAATAATAAACTTCACAGTCCCTTTCAAAACACAATTG
Organism: Ammodytes marinus; assembly: GCF_949987685.1. Taxonomy (NCBI): domain Eukaryota; kingdom Metazoa; phylum Chordata; class Actinopteri; order Uranoscopiformes; family Ammodytidae; genus Ammodytes; species Ammodytes marinus. The sequence goes on from NC_137216.1 coordinate 20,655,815, forward strand.
CGACGTGCTTAAACACAAAGAAAAACACATAGATAAAACGGACTAAAAGCCGTGAAAAAAATCACAGTAGCCTATGTGATGTACAGTAGGCTTATCATTAGTGTATGAAAAGGTGCACTCCTGTCTGCCTGACTGAGGCATCGAGAACAGCGTCAGTGTAAAAGTAATAGGCTGTATTCCACCTCAATATTATCAGAATTAATTCCACAACATGCAGATAGGTTATTCTTTAATAACTGCAGAGCACTCATAGCCTATGTCTCCGTTTGTAGGCTATTTAAGATCCTAATTCGTTTTGTTTTTGTTGGTATCACTCCATGGAAAAATCCGTGGAGGCATTTGTTCATTAGTTGTAAGAATGGCTTCATCCGTTTTGCAAAGGAACTCCCAATATATGATAGACCTACATGGCTTATAATAGGCCTATCTGGATACAGTTTACACAAACACATTCGTTCTCGCACTTCATACATGTGCCGACGGAGTCGCCGTTTCTCCTTTCTCCACTTTCTGTGCGTACGCATGGGTCAGAGTTTGCGTGGAGGACCGCACATCTCCCGTCAAGTATGGTTGCGTTCCGAATCGCATACTTTCTACTATATAGTATGTAGAAAAAAAGATTTAGGATGTCCCGATTCTTGTGGCCAGATTTAGGATGGTTAGAATACCCGGATGGTCTACTTCATGCGGCCAAGATTGTTAGTGTTGAAAAGTGCATCCTATTTGGGCGATTCTGACCCACAATCCAGTGCGCACGTGAAGTGACGTAACATCGACGAAGCCTATAGGTCCATGTTATGAAAACAAACGGGGATGCGACGGATATAAAAGCAAGAGGCAAGATCAAGGCGCAATGTTATGATGAAATAAGAGAGAAAAGTATGTCCCAATAGTATGTCTACTGCATCCTAACTAGATTCTTTTTATCGTCGAATGTAGTATGTAGAATAGAAAAAAGAAAGAGTATGCGATTCGGAACGCAACCTTTGTTTTTTATAAATCCCAATATTTGCTTAGAAATTGGCGTGCGCCCTCTTCTGGGCGTACGCAACGTTTATAAATGAGGCCCCTGGTCTCTGCTCTGTGACTGCTCTGTACCCAGATCCAGTCCATCCCACTGGGCTGACTCCATTAGTCAGAGCATAGTGAGCACTGCTACGGCTGCTGCAGTCTGCTATGCTTCAGTCTGCTATGACCTGAACAGTCCCCAAACTAAAGCCAAGGTCTGGTATCAAATGTGTGGAGGGAAAACACATGGATTGATTGGCAATGATAATTGAAATGAGTACAAATACAAAATCTTACCTTTGATCCTTTCACACCACTGCAGTCACATTTTCCACATGATGCCCCACAACCCTGAGGGAAAAGAAAAACATACAAATAAGCAATCCATCACTTGAATGACAAAACATTTAAAAAAAACATAGAGTTTGACAGGGGGGTAGAGATGGGGCGAAGCGAAAAAAATGAACATAATGCTTGCTAGCTGGAAAGCATAACAGACACCTGCTGAGGGTCAATTGATGTCATCCATCAGATGAGAACAGTTTTGCTACAACCTCTTCCTTATTTAATAGTAAGTAAGTGTCCAGGCATCTGCCAGATGGTTCATAGATATCCCCCTGACACTAAATCACCAAAGTGAATGATCAGCAGACAGACTTCTGCAATGTTGTGGACTCTTTAACAGAGGAACTTTGATAAATCAAAAGTAGTGCATTTTGATATTTTAACAGTCAAAAGATGAATCAAGAGTTCAACACCTCTTAGCACCAATCTGTTAATTCTGATTTTTTTTCAACACGTGGGCAGCAGAACATAGCTGTGATCACACACAATCACAATTAACATTGGTATGTTGAACTTGTTTGCAAATAGTTGCTTATTTAGGCTACACATTTTTATTTAACCTTTATTTTATACTTACAGCAGTTACGGAGCAACATTTACAACTACAAAATGCATTTCCTGCTGAAAATGCGTGTGAATGCTGAAAAAGCTTACGCTAAACTGGATAGCTGACTATGAAGATTTGAAAAACTTTATAAAGGTCATAGGCTGCACCAATACGCTTTAATGTTACAAATAAAATTTAAAAAGCTGAATATTTTGAAAAGTTTAAAAGGTAGAAAAAACCTGACCCTGATAGCTGAACATTTTGATATTTGAATGGTTAAAAAGTTATGAAGCTCCAAAAAACATACGGGGAAGAAGTGGAATAATAAGTATAAAGATTTGAAGAACAAAATTATTATAATTATTAGAAGTAGTGTCTTTCTTATCCATATGTGAGTCCAATAGTCCCTCTTTTTTTATTTCCTCGGGGAAATATAACCTTTCTCGCTGGTTAATATGCCACTATGTTCAGCAGCTAGTGTCTAACTTTGGCTAGCTGCCGTTTGGTGTCGGACAGGTAGCTTACAATTGGTTCCTATAGGTTATTACTTAAAACAGCTGTGAAACAAAACAGTGAAATTACCAGCCATTAAAACTAAAACGCTGAGCTACAAGAGCTAAAGGGAACTGCAGAGTTGGGGGTAATTTTCTCAGTTTGTCAGTAGAAGCAGCACTTTGTCATATGATCCATCCATTGTTAATATGAAAATGTAAACTATAGCAATGGTCATGAAGGGTCACTGAAGAGTTTTTTTTACAACTACATGCAGGCAGAGGGACATGAGTGCAGCTGTTCTCCCTCCCTCTCCTCCTGGCTTCCTCCTCTCTGGGCTCTCCAGAGGCTGGAGCCTGGGAACTGGCCTGCACTGGCTTGGCTCTCGCTGCCATTGCTCTTCTCCGCCTTTCTCCTTCCATCATCCACCATACAGCTGTTGCTATGCTCACGTGCAAGGCTTCCAGCCAAAAGCCTGTCAGAGCTTTGGACAGGGCTCTGGCCAGAGAATGCACAGCTACACTATGGCCTAACCCACAACTATTTCTTGCGGTTTTTCCTTCCTTTCTCTCTCTCACACACACACACACACACACACACACACACACACACACACACACACACACACACACACACACACACAACAAATAAATGGCTACATCACCATGGAGATCCATTCCTAACCATCTAAAGCTGACATCTCGTACATAAGTCATTCTTAATTTAAAATGTTCTTTAACTCAATATCCTGTCCAAGTCTTATACATATTCCCAGTCTTCCTTCATACACGCAATCTCCAACTTACATAACTGAAACAACATGTGTCTCTAAAACCATGGGTAATCATGGGAAACAGACCTGACTTTCAGGACCTTCAGACCAGACGGCCCCCGCCCTGTCCTAGTGCACTTGTTCTTCTCTATGGGCAGCATATAACACGTCATGTGTGGCCTACAGTGCGTCATTTCCCATTGCCTGATCTCTCAGACACCTCTAACTCACACCATCTCACCTCTCCACCTCTGGTTCCTATGTGTTTTTTACAGGTTTAATTTCTGTTATGCCACGGGAGAACTTCATGACCACCTGCTTCGGATCAGATTGGTGTCAAAAGACAAACAGAGGGAATGAATGAAAGACATGTGTGTTTTAATATGGAAAACCTGCAGTCTGCAGCAATAGGAAATCCTGGATTAACATGATTTTTTTGATAATCTAACAAGGGATTTAAGGCACTCTAATGCAATGAGGGAACAAACTTGGATACTGTCAGCGCCATTAAAGTAAATCACAGCTGCTTATGGTTGAATATTGCCAAAGTAGTCTCTCGTTCACCTGTTGCTCTCTGTCTCCAATTTGATTTAATTGTCTGTAGCTGAGCAGATATTCCCGCATGTCAGTGGGCAGCGAACCCAAGCCTCAAACCGACATGCACAATCATGAGTACGCTATGTGTGCTTGTCTATGATGAAACGCCACTAACTTGTGATGTCTACAGCTGGTTCTCCAAACACAGCGCCCTAATCTGCTGATACATCAAAGTAGTCTTTCTTTGATTGCTCCCGTTTGTTTTCCTTCCACATCCGTTACGCACATCAATGAACCCAAACATCACATGGAAGAGATGGCACAAAGACATAACTGACATCTGCACAAAAGGAGCGTCTTGCTAATGAGTCTTTCGCAGCCATAGAGTGGGTCACTGTCTGATTTGGTATCTGGGCTTTGCAGGAGAAGGGGATCTTAAGAGGATCTTATCATACAGATGACGATGAGGGCTCCGATTATCCAGCTATACCACTAGTCAGGGACCATTTCTAACATAAATACCATTTCTATAGGCCTACATCATGGAGGGGCCTTACCATGTTCACAAACAAGTCAGTGGTGGAAGAAAACAAGTAAACTTGCTCAATATAAGGGTACTTTTGACTTACACTTTGTAACGTTGGTATAGTGAAGTCCTACCATTGAATGCTACTTCTACATCACTAACTTTCAGAGAGATATTTTCCAGTTTTTACTAAACAACCAGCATCGGACAGTAGATATACACTGATCCAAATGTTGAATCCATATGTGGATTAACGGATCGAGCAGATGTGACTTGCCAGCATCGAAATTGGTTTCAGAACGGTAATCCGAAACAGTTTCATTATCAGAATTTGTATCAGGAGAGAAATAGTTGGAATATATACAGTATGATGCATTGTTTTAAACTATGTAACAGTAAATATAATAGCTAATTCACTTCTCCCTGACTCCAACACCAAAATGTTAGTCGGACCTACAAGTAAAAAAGGAAAAGTATTATTTCAAATGCTGAATCTTTACTGGAGTATTTTTACATTGCAGAACTGTTCAAGCAGGATAGTCTGCTTGCGCGTCAGATTGTGAAAAATGAATATAATGGTGCTCTGCCCAAACAACATGATCTTCCGCAGAGCAAACAGACTCTGAAGTGACGAGTGCTTACGTACACACACAGATCCAGTAAACCCCTCGGCAGACTGCCTCACGTGTCTCTGGGCAAGTGTTTATGTCATTCCTAAGTCTGGATGTGTCCAAACTGTGAAAAATCAATATGACGTATGCTGGCAGAGTGTTGACGTTAACTGGGTGCTTCGCAAAGCGGTGCCTTCTCCTAATTGTGCGTATGACTTAATGTGTTTGTGATTGTTTACTCAGGCTGGAGCTGGCAGGGACACACAGGCCCGAAAGTTTACTTTGACAGAATCTGATACAGAAGCATAAAATGCCAACAGAAAAGGAAGACGTGACTGCCCGGATATGTGGCACTACACACAGAGGCAGGTTCAAAGCTCGACATAACTCATTGCATCTCAGTGCTTGGTGTTATGTGTCAGAGGTGCTGGAGGTTACATCAGACTCGCCCCAGGTGGCCTGATGCTTCAACAACACATGCTCGATATATCTGACATCATTAGATACATAAGTCCGGTGCTCTGAACTGCCCAGGAGAGAGGAGATGATGAGCAATGCAGATAGAGCTTGTCCAACTGTCATGGAATTGTAGATATTATAATTTCCACTTTTCTGAGCCCTTTAAGGACATTTCACAATTACAAAATGTAAATGTAGTTGTTTTTCAGTTTTTTTATTTTATCAAACAATCATCCATAGGCAGAGACAGGATTATTTGCTAGTCTGTAGTTGTAGCTTTTCCCCCATCACTTAAGGTTGAAACATTAATTGTATCTGTGGGGCCTTCCAGGGGGGGACATTTCCTAACTTTTCTGCGATCAATCAATACACTACCATGCCTTTACCCCACAGAATCAAACTGCATTCCTGACCTCACTGTTTGCATGAAACATCCTGCTAGAGACTTGGGGCTTCTTCACAAAATGTTGTACATGATTAACAATGGATGGAAAGGCCACTGGGTTTTACCAAACCTACAAATATGGCTGCTTTCTTTGCTGCTGCCCTTAGGGTACAGTTAGTATTTGTCCTTCAGCTTAGTCTGGCTGTGTGACTCACTGCATCGGTTCATTTTGCCAAAGGGGGCAAATCTCCTTCTCCTGTATTGCAGCAAAACTCCAAACATGGCAAATGTTCCCTTAAATACTCAACCTTGTCATCATATAATACTGTCCTAAATTCTCACCTGCATACATTTAGCACGCAGCTTTCATGAACATGGTATTGCAGCAGTACCGATTTTAACCACAAGGAGGCAGAGTCGTCCCCGTTACTGCAGTGCTCCAACTTGACTGTGCATTTTCAACATCTGTATGTGTTTCACTGTCTTTCCTACCATGTTGAGGGAAACAGAAGATCACACAAACATCTGGTCAATGTCATCTACAGACCTGTCTTGAAACGACATCACATTCCCAGCATATTCCTGCCATAACCTCCCACTACTGCTGTGGTATCTCACGAACCCCAGGGGTGTCATGAAGGGGCCAAGAAATTAACTGTTGGAGAATTTTGTCATTTCACTATGCCTCTCGCCTGCTTATTATTCAGCACACACAAAAACAGATCAATTCCTGATATTCAGGCAACTAAAATAGTGTCTTTCAGAGAAGACTTGTGAGATGACAGTATACAGGTCCTTCTCATATAATTAGCATATTGTGATAAAGTTCAATATTTTCTGTAATGTACTGATAAACATTAGATTTTCATATATTTTAGATTCATTACACACAACTGAAGTAGTTCAAGCCTTTTATTGTTTTAAATATTGATGATTTTGGCAAAAAATTAAAGAAAAACCAAAAATCCCTATCTCAAAAAATTAGCATATTTCATCCGAACAATAAAAGAAATAATTTTTTAATACAAAAAAGTCAACCTTCAAATAATTATGTTCAGTTATGCACTCAATACTTGGTCGGGAATCCTTTCGCAGAAATGACTGCTTCAATGCGGCGTGGCATGGAGGCAATCAGCCTGTGGCACTGCTGAGGTGGTATGGAGGCCCAGGATGCTTCGATAGCGGCATTAAGCTCATCCACAGTGTTGGGTCTGGTGTCTCTCAACTTCCTCTTCACAATATCCCACAGATTCTCTATGGGGTTCAGGTTAGGAGAGTTGGCAGGCCAATTGAGCACAGTAATACCATGGTCAGTAAACCATTTACCAGTGGTTTTGGCACTGTGAGCAGGTGCCAGGTCTTGTTGACAAATTAAATCTTCATCTCCATAAAGCTTTTCAGCAGATGGAAGCATGAAGTGCTCCAAAATATCCTGATAGCTAGCTGCTTTGACCCTGCCTTTGATAAAACACAGTGGACCAACACCAGCAGCTGACATGGCACCCCAGACCATCACTGACTGTGGGTACTTGACACTGGACTTCAGGCATTTTGGCATTTCCTTCTCCCCAGTCTTCCTCCAGACTCTGGCACCTTGATTTCCGAATGACATGCAAAATTTGCTTTCATCCGAAAAAAGTACTTTGGACCACTGAGCAACAGTCCAGTGCTGCTTCTCTGTAGCCCAGGTCAGGCGCTTCTGCCGCTGTTTCTGGTTCAAAAGTGGCTTGACCTAGCCCATTTCCTGCACACGCCTGTGCACGGTGGCTCTGGATGTTTCTACTCCAGACTCAGTCCACTGCTTCCACAGGTCCCCCAAGGTCTGGAATCGGCCCTTCTCCACAATCCTCCTCAGGGTCCGGTCACCTCTTCTGGTTGTGCAGCGTTTTCTGCCACACTTTTTCCTTCCCACAGACTTCCCACTGAGGTGCCTTGATACAGCACTCTGGGAACAGCCTATTCGCTCAGAAATGTATTTCTGTGTCTTACCCTCTTGCTTGAGGGTGTCAATGATGGCCTTCTGGACAGCAGTCAGGTCGGCAGTCTTACCCATGATTGCGGTTTTGAGTAATGAACCAGGCTGGGAGTTTTTAAAAGCCTCAGGAATCTTTTGCAGGTGTTTAGAGTTAATTAGTTGTTTCAGATGATTAGGTTAAGAGCTTGTTTAGAGTACCTTTTCATGATATGCTAATTTTTTGAGATAGGAATTTGGGGTTTTCATGAGCTGTATGCCAAAATCATCAGTATTAAAACAACAAAAGACCTGAAATATTTCAGTTGGTGTGCAATGAATCTAAAATATATGAAAGTTCAATTATTATCATTACATTATGGAAAATAATCAACTTTATCACAATATGCTAATTATATGAGAAGGACCTGTATATGTATTAGCCTACTGTATTGGTTGGATTAAGTTAAAAAAAAGACAGAGTAACAAAAAGTACGCCAGCAGCAACTTCATTCACATTACTAATGTAAAGATATGAAGCTCAGCTGGCATCCTTAGCCAGAGTCATGCACAAAAGGTTCTGGCCGCTCTTATCAGGAAACAAGTGCTGCGGAAGACTGTTGTTTCAGTTGTTTTCAGAAACCGAAACAAAAGTTTTCCTGCAGGGCCACTAATGTGAAAATCTATGCAGCAAGGGAAAATGATTTGACTGGAGAAGTCCCCCACAGTTTATCTCCTCGGCTGCGAGAGGAGCCTTCCTTCCACACTGATATGGATTTCACTGAGAGGGAAACCAGATAACTATGCTAACTCACATGTACATTTTCACTTAGTATTCTTCAGTGTTGTGGAGCTTACATTCTCTTTGCACACATCAATGCATCGTATATCGTAGTTTTAAGCTATGCAACACATAGGCCTTTCAATAAATTAAAGTTCAAATGATCCTACATATGTATTATGGCTTTTTGCATGGTCACATTTGTTTAGCTTGTTATCATTTCTTAAAATAAAATTGATGTACATTTTGAGATGTACCATTTAGAGATGTCTATTCAATGTATTGCCTGCCCGCCATACTTTTCAGTCCCACCAGCTGTTGGGTGGGGTTATGCTCTTACAGAGCTAGATCATCTATAGTTTATAGTTGTCTTTAACATCCACACTCAGAGAATGATTGAAACGCTGACTGTCATAGAGACGGGATATTGTTAAAATATGGGCACACATTTTCTGTCTGTCTCTCCTGGAAGGGATTTAAAGTGCTGCACTCAGTTCACTTGAGAAAGAAGTTCTGACATTGGTTCCTTTCTCACCTCACACAGCTGGCCAGTCACGGTGTGAAGTTGTTGTGGATGTCGGCTATTTCGTTTCGGAAAGTTACATATATGGTCCGACACACCCCCCTCTGATCCAACGTCAGATGGGTGTGGTGGCCGATCACCAGTCTACCCCATGTGAGGAGAAATACACAAGTTAGCCATAATGTTGCATCAGTTGCAGTTTTGTTTTTGTAGTGTGTTCTACATTTTGGGCGTTCGGCTGTTTGGGTTGATTTCCTCTTGGCTGATCTAATTACCCTTAATGACATCCCATGGCATTTGGGCTTCATTTCCCACAAGTAAATATTGTGCAACCTTGTTTAATTGAATGTTTCCATGAACTTTCATATAAACAAATATAGGTTCCCAAACAACAGTGGCACATTTTTTTTTATCAGTTTGTTAAAGGGAGTTTCACAAGCCCCTGTGTAACTTGACCACAATGCCTTGGTTGGTTTAAGATGTTTAACCTGCGTAGGCCACCACGTGAAGGCATGCTCATACACTTAAACCACGGATCATGTCTTCCATATGGAGACTATCAGGATAGTTTTACTCCATATATGTCAGAAGTATCTCGCTTGGCAAAACGGTTCATTACGCAACACTAAATGGGAGAGTTATGGAGCACAATGCGAAACAAGGAATACAAGGCATTCATTGTCATAATTGTAGCAGCAAGAAGAAACTTTCACATAAATAAACTACATATTTGTACTCATGCTACTACTCAGCTGATTGTGATGTCATAAAAACTATGACGTTAGTGGCATGGCACTGTCGACTCATTCCAGCTTTTTTGTGGTTTTGTGGTTTCTCTTCACGGTCACAGGTCATACGAACCACAACTATGCTGTTTCCACAACCGTCCACAACTACACACACTTTAAAAGCAGAAAAATAAAAGCTAAAATAATAAAAGTTAATTCGACGGGAATAGATACTTTTTTTCAGCCTGCACTGGGCTGAACTGTGCTGCTCTGACATTCCTGGCCTTCTCTGGTATTGAGAGGCTGGGATGAGAGAATAGAAATGTAGGAGGGGAATTTTTCTGTCTGACTGCCATACTTGGTAGAGGAGGCTCCTTGTGCAACTTGTTCTGTAAACAGCGTCAAAGTGTGTGTCCGTGTGAGGGTGAGATGCATGTGCACAAACTGAAATGGTGAAATAAAAATTTAAAATGTAATGCCAAAGTATCGATCAAGTTAAACCAAACCATTTTTCATTTTAACTGCTCCTGTGAGCTTAATTATTATCGTATCTTCATTGATAATATGTGTAAGTATCACTCAACATTAGGAGAAATCAGCCTTACCGGTAAATCAAACCGAACAACTATAGTGGCTTAATTTAATAAGAATAGTTTGTGAACTGCACATTCCTATGAAATAAAAAAAATAGATGTGAGACAGAGCTTTGTAATCTCAATGATAAGCAAATTTGATCTTATTTGTAAAAGGTGCAAAAAATAACATGTTTCCAGGCTTGGTGTTAACCTAGCAGGTTTCTGACGGTAGCTCCAGATTTATTATACAAACATGATACTGTCCTGATCTTCTAATCCAATAGCCTCAGCAAGAAATTGCTTTTCCCAAAACTATTCCCACTTGACTGCTCGACATGTCTAAAAGAGATAAGGTCTTATCTAATTTAACATAAGGCTACAGACAAAATTGACACAATGGTTTCACGTCAATACTTCAGACAACCCCAAGGCCAAGTGTAGAGTCCTATACCCTCAAGACCTATTCTATATACGTTCTGCAATAAAACAGGGTAATGCTTTCTGTTTCCTTTATTTAAGAAGTCCTGTCGCACATATTTGCTGAGACCAACTTGATGTAAAACATGTCCTGCTCTGGCTGCCGGCACCAGGTTTTCATCTACAGCAGAGAAACTATTCAGGGCTTCTTTAACCAGAAGCAGATGCTTCTGCTGAGAGCTGCTCTCCCAAACGTTAATGTGCCTTAATTATGTCTGCATATAAGTGTGTGTATGAAGGTAAACAATAAAATTAATACCATAAAACTTGGCAAGCTTTGTGAGATCCAATATTTATCCCATGGGAAAAGCTAAGATAGCAGGAAAATATATTAAATGACTCAGCAAATGTTTACCCAAATGACACAAATAGGAGGATACATATGCACACAAACACACACACACACAAACACACACACACGCACACGCACAAACACACACAAAAGTTAATGGAAAGGTTAACAAACACAGTCGGCCTTTTGCCTATGTGAGACCAGGTGAATGATGCCTTTCATCAAATTTGGGGCCATGAGAACCACAAGTAAGTGGTGGGGTGTCAAAAAAAACCTGCATCAGCCACTTATCAACGTCATGCAGGTCTACGCTTAACACCGGGATCTTACACAAACAGAGCCTCAACATGAGCACAAGTCTAATACAATCCAGTGAAGCCAAACATGGCCAACTGTGGCCAAAACAAGAGCAAAGAAAGCTCATCCTCTGGGGGTGCAGAAGTCTCATGCAACATGAAACATGAACACTGCACAGTCCTCTTCAGCAAACAGCACCAGTCATGTCAACAGTCCATGATGTCCAAAAATATTTTCACATGCAAAATTAACTCCACAAATGGGAAAATTGTTTCAGACAATTTCTCAGGCCTTGCTGGTCAGCTGTGTGTGTTGTGCATGCTGGTATGTGCTGGTATGTGGTAAAACTCCAGCTGTTGGAAGGAACTCCAAAAACGGTTCTCTGTTGATCCCTCACTGTAATGTGGGTTGAGAAAATTACAGGTGCAGAAATTGTGATAGTGTTGTGAAGATCAGACCTAAGCCAAAAAGTCTATAGTAAAATGAAGCAATATCATTGTGGTTTATAACAATGCTGCTCTTCTTGTCTTGACCAACACTGAACACAACTGGTCAGCTACAATTAGGCAAATGCTGCAGCACGTTGACACTTCATACAGATCCGATACATTATTCCTGCCTTGGATTACAAAGGCTCCTGCCCTCTTAAACAGCTTGCCCCTCCCCATCTTGACTAGTCACATGACCATCAAAGGCTCATCCTGTTGACCTTTAACCTCTGCCCTGACAATTAGAGTGGATTCAGACATTCAAACAGAGCTTTCAATGTAAAGGTCCTCTTGATTAATCAGCTCGTCCTCAGTGTCTGACTTCAAGTGTGTGTGTGTGTGTGTGTGTGTGTGTGTGTGTGTGTGTGTGTGTGTGTGTGTGTGTGTGTGTGTGTGTGTGAACGAAATTTTACCTTGTTAACAAATTAAGCAAGACTCCAGTCCAACTAATCGTTTGGCCCTAGAGGCGACTTTCTGGCTCTAGCTACTGCACAAACAGCTGATTGCAGCCTTCCCCTAAGCCGGCTCTTTATGGACTATAAATGAGCCTTTTTGTCTGTCAAAACAACACTCACGTAAAGTGTATGTTGTTACCATGTTGTTCCAGCCAGTGGGAGAGAATGGACTTTTGGCTTTGGGCACAGGGCTCTGTTGATGTGCCCACAAATCACTTGTCTGAGAGAATATTGTTCCACACAAAAAACACATTATTTTCCAGTCTCACAAGAACGGGATCGGCACCAACACACACAAACATCAAATCGAAATATCCTTACACCTGCTGCTTATTTTTCGAGCTTTGCTTGTTCGCAGCTACATTGTTTTGGATGCCTGTGCCCTCACAATACAATCTAGAACCAATCTGGTATTGAAGCAGTGAGAGGGAGAACATGGTGGAGGGATGGTAGAAACAGAGGATGGGGGGTGGCTGGGAGGCAACAATTACTCTCAGACGTTTGTTTTCTCTGAGAAAGAGCCAGTTCAGTCTGTGTGAGCCACTAAGAGCCCCGACTTCTTCAGCTCTGCCTGTGGCTCCTCTGTGAATGTGCACCACTGTGCCACAGGATGCAGGGTTTAGGAAGCCATTCTTTCTCCAAGGGGGAAGGCCTCTTCCTTGCCTTTTATGCTCACAAAGACAAGAAGGGGTTGGGTCAGCCTCGAGTCTCTCTCAAGAGTGCTCTGGTATCTGGGACTAGCGTCAGCTCGTGGTGACAAGGATTGACCTCAGTGACTTTTACCAGCCTCATACACCCAACACGGAACATTCTCAAAAAATGTTTTACACTTGTCTTTTCTCTCATTGTTTCATACTCTTACATTAAAAAGCAGAGAAGAAAATAATTTTAAACCTTTTCTCTTTGAATTTAACAATAGTCTACAGCCATGGTAGCAGATCTGTGAAGCTGTGCTCATGGACAGTGATGAATGGAGATACTTGCTTATGCAGGCATGCAAACTCACTCACAACGACATTGCTAATACGGTGATGTTCAGAAGGTATAATGTTTATATTGTTTCACAATGTTAGTTGAGTTTGTTGTTTCTAAATTAGCACTAAAAACAAAGTACAGCTGACGCTGATAGCTTAACTTTATTAGTGGTGCAGGTATTTTCATCACAACTAGACCCCAAAATCATAGTGTAAATGTGCGGAACAGTATCCCCAGGATCATTAGGATTCATCTTCTATGGACTATGAATGTTATACTAGTTGGTGCCAATCTATCAAGTATATGTTGACATTTCAAAGGACATCATACTTTATAATACCCCCCCCCCCCCCCCTCCCAAAAAAAAGCCATGCTGCTAACATGGTTAAAAACTGAAATAGAGAACCAAGCCTTTTGCTCTCTCTCAAAGCACACACACACACACACACACACACACACACACACACACACACACACACACACACACACACACACACACACACACACACACGTTACATGCAAGCATCTGGCATTTGATTTAGTAATTTATACAAAGAAGCATTTCCATCACTGTTATACAGGGTGCCACAATACTTCCATCAGGGAGCGCACATAAAATAGGAAGTGTGTGTTTGTGTGCGTGTGCATGAAAGCTCCATTTAATATCCTTTTCAACAAGGCTTTTCCTTTTGTGTGTGCTGCACACATGTTGATGTTACTGGTTCCCAATGAGAAAATTATCCCCTTGTAAAATTAGCAGTGACATCAGCAACACAGCGGTTTTTATATGATAAATAATTGAGGCAGCACTGCAGGCGTAAGAACAAGTGTGAGAACGGGAGGAAATTCCAACGGACAGAGAGAAAGACGGCATTCATCCTTGAACTTCCCTTCCTAGTCTGCAACAAACTAACGGATAATGGAGCTCTTTAGGCCCATTATCATACCATACACTTCAGATGATAACTATCATAGTCAGAGCTGTTCTCTATTGTTCCCATTTCCATACCAAGCCTTATCTCCTACATCCCCATTACGTCACCGCTGTGTGAACATATGGAGACTTTAAGATTTTACCGCCCTTAGGCCTTAGAGATCCTTACAGATCTGCTCTCATTTCAGTTAAAACATGTCTAAATCTGCTCCTATAGTATTCATTGGAAGATTATAATATATCCTCTTCTCATGATGTGTACCACGGCACGTGGTCAGCTTAGTTTATTTCCTTCTGGAAGTTATCAGATGAAGCCTTTTCCTTTCTATAATAATTTGGTAGAAAAACAGCTACATGAATGAACAATTGTCTTTGTCCAGCGAGTCGACAGAGCACAAGCAGCAGAGGCAAGATAAAGAAGCAACAGAGGAGGAGATGGATAAAGCATCTGTTCTTCCAGGAAGCTCTTAGTATGGATACACAGGCAGTCTCAGGTCCTCAGGATTTACAGTTGGATCTGACTCGTGATCTGCTATTTCTATCAGTCCTCCTCTGTAAATGTATATGGTGCTACAACAGCCCAGCACTACCATGACTGGTGACTAAGAATAGAGAGTAATTTCAGCTCAGGTAAGATAAGTGTGCAGGAATATGAAGTCTTCATCCACAGGCATAGACAGGAAAAGAAAAAAAAAAGCTTATACCATATCCTGTTCAGCAACCATGATAAGAAGTGTCTCCATTCATCAAATTCTCAGACTTGTTAAAAGGCCCCACACACCAGATTTGCCACATTCTTGCATTACTCAGTTAACTTTTAATGGGACAAATATGAAGCATGTGCCTGTGTCATCTGTAGTATCATGTGGTCTTACTGTAAGAGTCTATTTCCAGCACTGTCAACATCCAGTTTCCCCAGATTCATCCTGGCTCAAACTGCCATCACTAACCGCATCAGTAACAGACTTAGCATACAAAAACTAACCGTGGCCTTATTTCCCAATCTTATGTAAGTAATGTGAGCATGCTTCGGATTTGCAAACTCAAAATCTATTACATTTTATGTTTTTTAAGTTATTTTAAATTTAAGTATTTAAAAAATGTGTCCTGTTTGGGCATATACTTCTTGGAATTATTTCACTAAATCATTCAACACATGTGAGCTGAAACTTTTCTTTTTAGCCTCACAACAAAAATGCTGAAGCTTGAGCATCAAACCAGTGTTACATTCAACTGTATTTAGAAAAACAGACTGTAAGATCAGTGCAGGGTCACAAAGTGCTGCATAGAATATCAGCTATTCATTTCAGCCACCACACATTTCATCTTTATCCTGAAGGAATTTTATAAAAAGAAATTGGTCCTTTTTTTTACAGATCTTGTGCCGTGTATAAACATATGAAAAGAAATATAGAAAACAAAAACCTCAAAGGTTTGGTTTTGGACATTTCTTCTTCTGCTTTAATGAACAAATATATCATGTAGATATGTCTGTCATGTTGACAGAGGGAAAAGCCACTAAGTCTTTGATGTTTATCTGAGAAGATCCATCTCTACATGTGTATTTATTGAGTAGAACAAGAGGGGCCCTTTAATGACAAAAATAGAAGTAGTGCAGGCCATTTCCTGTACAATGTCCTAAACTTTACAGGCAACAATACACTTTCAATGTTGCTTTAGAGCAGATCTGTTGGTTTTGGAACTTCCAGAGATCTTTCACTGAGGCTTAGGTCTGGTCAAAACAGCAACATTTGCAGGAAAAGCAAGAAGAAAATATGTTCTTGTTTTAAACAGCATGAACAACCAATCATTGATGAGAAGTGGGCTGAGAGGGGGCTGAGCTTCATTCAACTTTACTTTACGTTGACAGATAATCAAGCAGGTACACTGGATTATTCATATCAGAAACTAATGTGTGAACAACACAGATCCTGCTTATTAAATCCTAAAACTTCCATATAGCCCACAGACACACCCAGACCCTGAACGGCACTGTCCTGAACCGTAACACAAACACACAGTCACCACTGACCAAAGTGTTGTGTGGGAGGGCAAGCATTTGTGTTCTACGGAAAGTTGCTCTAAACACTATACTTTAATCTTGCACCTGTCCCTTAAAATTGGCTACAAAGATGGAAGCTTTTCAGGGCAAAAACTGACAGAGGGAACAGCTGAAGAAGGGGACGGCCAATTACTTCTCTCTGGACGTCATATAGACGAACAATACAACAAATCCTGAGAGTCATTAATCTAATTGTGCCCACCATCACTGTCTCTATTATCCTCCATCATTTGGACAATTTGGCCAGTCAGAGAGTGTGACTAAAACGATTTGCTTCGGGGCATCATCTCTGGCTCCGACCTACATTCCTCCTCTTCTGGGGCTCATAACCCCTTCACCTCCTTCTCTCCATCCTCAACAGCCCTCCGCCTCCATCCCTTCATCACTCTCCACCGCCCACCACCCTGTCAGACACATATATCAATTACACAATGTCTGTCCAAACCATAAATTACATTTATGACTCACCAATTTCACAGTGGGAAGACTGACTTGAACTTTCCCCATAACAATACACTTTGGCTGGAAGTATCCAATCTCAAGCTTGTTCAGAGACATAATAGCGTGGGACAAATGAGGTGGTTAATGTGCAAGAAGTATAATGCAGCTGTGACAAAGTTTAATGGAATGCCTTCTCTGTGATGCTTGGACCACAGGGAATTAAAAGGGGGGCTTTACCACATGCTTAACCACCATGTAATCCTCTCCTCACTTGGCACAGACAGGGAACACAGAAGGAAACACACACACACACACACACACACACACACACACACACACACACACACACACACACAGGGGGGAAAGTGGGGCATACCTGCCACACTTGAGTATCAGTGTCAGGCAAGAATTACCACTGTCACCCAGACACGCCTGTCAAAATAAAGAGACACAACACAATCACAACTCTTCCCAAATGAAGGCATTTTTACTACGCTGGGGGGGACAGGGGTCAAGCAGGTTGTGCCTTCCCATGGCACATTGCTTGGTTGGTGGCCAGTCACAAGTGACACAGTCAGCTGTTGTCACGGTAGGGGGTGGTGGGGACGAGGTCGGTCTTCTGCAGGAACAGGCCTATAGACCAAACTCCATGCAACCTTGTCAGCACTTTGGGCAGCAGGTAGGAAGATCAAATCTTGATAGTGATGATCAGCTGTCAACAGACAATGTAGTGACATTCCCCAGCTGACTATATGGGGATTAGCAGCACTCAGCGCTTGCTTCCTACATATTTAAATTGAGTTCTTCCTCCCGTGGGGTTTGCCCTGTCCTCAGACATTGTAGCCAAGCCTTGAGTATAGGAACTTGGCAGAAAGGAGAAGCTTGTCTTTCCCACCAGCTACCGCCTTTCCCAATCCCTCCGTCCAACATCCCACACACAAAGTCTCACTCCAGGAATCTGATAATCAGCCTTTCCACCTCCTCCTCCTCCTCCTCCTCCTCTTCTTCCTCCTCCTCCTCACTAATGACTCACTCTGACCAGATTAAATGACCGATGAGGGAGGGAAACTCTATTCCATTGATATTGTTTAAACAGCAGGGAGATTCACTTAGGATTTGGTGATGCGAACAAGACATTTGGAGTAAAGTTCTTAATAGAGGCAATCTTGCGTTACATTGCCTTGATGAAGTCAGTCTGACCTCAAGGCTATCACATTTGTGTGTGCTTGCATGCATTTGTGGACGACAGCAAGTTGTTTATACTGCACATACACTCCTAGCCACAGTATAGCCCCAGTGATTGTGAAGGAACCCAAACAGGAGGCTTTGATACTCAGTCAGGAAGACAAAGAAGAGATTAAGAACGTTTGAATCTTAGACCTTGGCCAAACACACAGAGTTAATTCTTTATGAAGCTGCAGGTCTCAGGAGAAGTTCAATTGAGAAATAAACCTGGCTGCATTTCCGCCTCGAATCTGTAACATTGTGGATATGAATGGTGAGGAAAGCCCCTTTCTGTTCACCATGCAGCTTGGATATACGAAAGCCCCTGACAAGATCAAACACTAAATCTGCTAATCTCCCAATAGCAAATACAGAAAAGTGTAATTTCTCTCATCCCATTGTTGTCATCTGATCCAAACAAGATGTTCAGCCAGATATCCACCTCCTCACCTAACCTCACATCTGATGCCCTGTGTCAGCCTTGTGTTTGTGCTCCCATGAGGTGGATTAAAGTTGCCTCTGCTGCTTTTGTAGAACCCGATATGTTGGCTCCCAACATCACATCCTTCTATCCTACGCTACGCAGCTGAATGGAAGTTGTTGTAATGTGTTGTTTTTACGATAGAACATCTGGGGAAAGGGACATCAAATCTATTCTGCTTAGTTTGCTGCCAGTACAAATGTGGAAATGGATGGATGTATAAAACCCAGGAGTAGGCTTTGCTGAGGAGAAGCCTTTTTATGACACTTAAAAGATGACATATTTCAGCTTCAGCTCATCACAGCTGAAAATATATTCCTATACACAGCGGATGATGGAGAAATGCCCGGTGAGGCTTTAATTTTCTCCAAAACAGCACACAACACACCATTGTGCAATAACACTAACTGATTGACAGCCTGTTCTTGCTCGTCTTTACACTTGATGAAGTTCCCCCCCCCCACCCCCCGCCTGGATTTTTGTGAGATATGTTTTCCGCTGCAAACCCTACGCTTATAAATGAGGCACCACATGTGTTTGAGCAGAAGGTGACCACTTCAGTCATGTATATTTCAACAAACAGCCCAATGAGGAAGGATTTCAGTCTCAACATAGTTGAATATACAGAGCAACTAGCCTCTAAACGGTTGCTGTTCTCAGGGGAGGCATGAAGCAGCAGCTTTTCTCCTCCAAGGCCGTTTTCCATTTAACTCATTCATGAATTTTCTACTTTGGAAGCGAAAATTGGATCTGGTAAAGACATATACAAATGGCCAATTCCTTCTTCTTATGCAACGTTACTTTGTCAAACATTTGCCCTGATGAACGTTTCACCAATTACCAAAAACCTGGATTGACGCACAGTAAAACCTAGCCTCATGTAAACTTGCATAAAACATATTGTTCCACACTGTAAGGTAATAAATGTTACATTTTATTAAGTGATAGGACTTCCTTTTACTTGTGGATAGGTTTAATATGGTTGGAAGCATAGCTGGTATCTTTAATGTATTGCCTTAATCTTACTTTAAAGTAGAATAAAAAAAAAGTTCCTTAGATTCCATAAATGTAGATATCTAGGTGTCATGTCAAGCATTAAACAAACCATTTACAGGCTTCTTCAGTTTTACCCACAAGAATATCAAGTAAAGCTTACCCTGATGACTCTCAATAATTAAAATCAATTAGTGTGTTGTGAAACTGTGCCATTTTGTATAGTACTGTAGAGGCCTAAAGCACCATCAGCAACAGCAGGCTAACAGGAAGACAGGAAAGCTTGGTGACAGGAAAATCACAGTTATATCTCTTTTGGCTGTCTGTGGGAGAACACAGCAGATCTCTATTCAAAAGAGACACATTCATGAAAAGTGTATTGGGTTATTCAAAGATACCAGTGATGAACTGAATATACATCTCCATACCTCTCTCACACACACACACACACACACACACACACACACACATACACACACACACACACACACACACAGCTACTGCAGGCCCTCTGCCCCACCCTCCCCCTCCTTCCCTCCCTTCCTCTCTTTTTCTCCTCTCCAGCAGAGTGGAGGAGGCTGCACTGGGAGAAGTTTCATTTCTCTAAGAGATCGCAATATAGCTCAAACAAACATATATAGGCAAGAAGTATATGACAAGAACCAACACAACCGAGCTATACAAAATACAAAATCTGGAATAAATAACAGTGTGTTCCAGTGGCACTGAAACATGTAGCCTAAAGTATGTTTTACTTATTATGGATGTACACAGTGATTTGATTAAACAGACTAATTCGTCCCAGATACACAGCTGGTTGCACACATAGTTTAGAATACATGTGTGTTGACTGTGTTTGTCTTGGTTAATCCCCGAGAGAAATCCTAAATCATCCTTAACGGCACTTTTCCAAAGTTACGCAAATGAACTAATTCTGATTAAATAACCTTATTCTTAACCACACATATATACATTTAAACTCCCCACAATGTTGTAAAATGCTTAATCTACTTACCTCAGCCACTGTCAGGTCTAGACTATAGAAGAAAGCCGCCAGCAGTAAAAAGGTGCTGGACGGTAACAGCATCGTGGCTGTGCGCATTGGAAACTCAGCGCGCAACAGTGCAAAGTGCCCGCAAACCACCACCTGTTGCCCGCTTTTGTCGTTCTGTCTTCGGGTAATTCACAGCTTTATCGGCAGAGCACCGGCAGCACGTTTGGCTGCATCTTTGTCCGAAACGATATGAGGTTCTGATCAATGCAACTTGGTCTTGTTTGTGGTGCACCACACCCCCTTCCCAAAACGACCACCCTCGCCCATGCAAACGGTCTCAACCCTGATTTTACAAACACTTTGACTTTTCTCGGTTAGGAGAGGGACTACTCGGCACACTTTGGTGTTTTTGTGACAATATTTGAGGAGGTTTTGCTGTCATAGAAATATTTCAGGTCGGGAAAGGCGCGCATCTCTCCCCCCGTGACACCTTCATCTTACTACCGCACACAAGACTCGGGTGACTGTAAGTAACGTAGGCTACTTTTTCTAAATGATAGCAAGCTAATGAAATACAGGCTAATCTTGAAAATAATTGATTTGTCGTTGCAACTGTTCAATGAAAGCGGTTCCATAGGTAACACCTTGTGAGTTACTTCTTTACAGAAAAGAAAATGGTCAAATGAATGACCTTGTATCTTTTATGACACTAACAACTAATCAGGCTGGTTGAATATGGAAGTCATAAGTAGACAGTAATAATTAACGCTGGGGGTATTTGTGCGCCTCAGGTCGGCCAGTCATGCTGTAGAAGTGTATACCCGAGTGAAACAGCGGAGTGGAAGTGTATTTTGCGGTGCGCGTGAGTGGGACCATGCAAGGACAACACGACAGAGGACTGAATAATCTGAGGTGAGCGGAACATGAGCGCATTTCAACGCAAACATTACCACAGTATTGATTGATTCATTGATTTATCAACATAATTAACAACGCCGTCACTTTCACTGACTACAGGCTGCTGCTTCTGTGCCTCTCCATTGCCATACTCGCCTCAGGAGTGCACGCGGTAAGTTGTCTCTTTAACATGATGTTCATATTTGCTTGCAAACTGCAGTGTTATGACAGTAAAGATGTTACAATGAACCCAACTGTCCCCTGGTCTTACTCTGTGTTTCTTGCAACCGCTCGGCAGCCCCATGCGCACCGTGGGAGTGTCTAGTTTGGGGAGTTCCTCCAGGGGGAGGATTGTTGGCTTTGCATGCTGGTAAATAGCAGCAGCAAAGCTCTAAACAGTGTCTTGTGAAATGACTCATGTTGCAATTTCACTGGTTGAAATTGGGACATTCGTATGATTTTGATTTTGCACACTGAATCAATAGAAATGGGGTTTCATGTGGGCCTACAGTCTGTTGTGTTTTGCTTGACCCTTGATCTTTAAGGGATTGAGGGATGAGGTAATGACCTAATGACCTCTGAAGGGATGATGAGAAATGAATGAGCTTTTTTAAGCATGAGTTTGTCATGGTGCGCTCACATGTTAGAAAATATTTCAATTACTTAAAGTGACTGACCTCTAGCATAATCGCTTTTATCCATAGCGACTTACATCTGGAGGTAGGCATTAAGAGTCTTGCCTAAGGACCCTCATTGGACTTTGCCCTGACAGGAAATCAAACAGCGATTTCCTATACCAAAGTCAGTGGTGTTACCTCTTTCAAATTTCAAATTATGAAACAGTCAAATTTTTCTTCTGGTGATCACAAATTAGACTATTAGCGAAAAAAGTGCTATTTTTATAAAGTTAATATTAATGTCTTTCCACGGGTCTGAATCCCTGCTAACTCAGGCAAAACAATGTATTTAAAGCCACTACGAGTAACTTTGTCCGTTGGCGGCCCCTTTGGACTAAAGCGGTAGTATTTTTACGACGCCAGCTGTCGTGAAGCTGTTTTCTAGCTCGTGCCGGGCGTGCGAGATTCAAATGATCAGGAAGCAATATAGTGCATGTCCGTGTGTTGAAAGTGTGAGGGCACCGGACTCTTTTCGGCTCCGTGAGAGTGGTTAGTGACACAGCATCAACTAATGCCAGTAAGTGCTACACACACCTGATTGCAATGAGTTGATGCAGTGTCAACTACTCTCATGGAGCTGAAAGATTCCGTGTCCTCACAGAAAGCCAATGAACGAGAGACGGCAGTATGGATCACGATGAGGTAGGTGTTTATGTTGTTGTGAATAATGACTATTTCAGATGAATAATGGTCATCTGATGATGGTGAGGCAAAGTAAACTTTGTTTTATTAGGCTACCGCTCATTCATTTAGGAGTAAACACTGCAGTCTAGTTTGCTCCCGTGAAATTGTGTATACGTTGCTTGGCAACACCCTCCCGCCCGTCTCCCACTCTCCCTTTTAGCTTTTCTTTATTGCATTTAATTTTTTTTCTTTGATGGTTCAGCCCCGTTATCAGTCATTATGACGACAAATAACTGTCTCAAACAAGGCTCCCACTCCCCTTCCCTCACCTGGAGGTATAGGCTTCTCAAATCACGTTGCTGCGCCACACTGAAATCTGCGAACAATACGGATATGTGACCATAGAGCCTGCATGCGCAAACCGAAAATCGGACTGGGTGTGCGGCCAGACCAAATAAGACCACAAGTAATAAAAACTATATAAAAATGTCTTTCTTTGCACTGATGGTCTCGTTTGCTGTTAAAGGTAATTCATGATTATCAGAGGAAACATGAGGCTGTTTAAAAGATATTTAAATGTTAGCTGCTTTAAGACCGGAAGAGCCTGTGTTCCCCAGATGATACTTTATCAAAGTTTACCTTGCTTCACCATCGTCATATTACCATTATGAATCTCACATACAGTACATAGTCATATATAAAATACATTATTATATCACAATGTATCCTCCGGTCTCTCCTTTTAGGACAGCGGGCACTAGTGTTGCAAAAACTACTACCACTACACTTTTGTCCAAAGGGGCCGCTAGAATCAACAAAAACTGAAACTTCATTATAGTCACTCTAATGTTCACTGTGTTGGATTACATGTCTGTTGTAATTGTCTGTATAATTGAAAGTGACTGTGACTTAATATTCATATTTATTGTGATATGGTCCGTGCACTGTAGCAAACTGTATGTTTTTGCTATTAGGAATGTATGTGTTTCTTAAAAAATGGTTATTTAATTACATTTGACTGGATCAAATGTCCCTGTGTGTGATACATTAAGAATGGCTGTGAGGTTTCAAATTGAAATTCCTCATTCATTAAGTTGAGTTGTGTCAAGGAGCGGTCATAGGTCAGAGGTCAATGCATTAGCCTTATGCTCTGTTAACATGTCTTTGAGCAGGATGCTGAATCTTTATTCATAATTTCAATTATTTTGTCTAGAGCTCAGTAGGAACTAGATTGATGCAGTTATGTTGAGTTTTCATCCAAATTAAGGGCATATTTAACACACATTCCGAGTCAATCGACAAACATAGAGCAACTTAAGGAGGATCTGATATTACGTCTGCAGATATTTTCCTCCTGTTAAGTGGCCCCGGAGCTTCAGTGGATGTTTAGGTCACATGCTCATGTCCTTCAGGATCAATTTGCTAAGTTTGTTTCCACTGCACCCATTCACATTTTTCTTCTATTGACACAGCAACTCTTCCACCTCTGCCCAGTGAAAAACAGGTTCAATCTGATCTTGTTCTATCCAAATTGAAAATATGCATGAAAAACTGTAGGATGGAAACACACTCAGTGAATGTAGCGTGCCGGACATGTTCGTTATCAGTGGAGCAGTCCCATATGTTTGTTGACATTGCAGGTCACTGTTCCCGCTTTGGAAAATACCTTCCTGTCCATGCAAATGGATTTAATGTTTTTTTCTCACATTCCTACATATATACACACACCTTTACGTAGTCTTACAAATGATCACAAAAGTTCAAATGAAGACAGAATACATCCTCTATTAATAAGTGTTATCCTCGCTCTGAATGGACCACTTTGTTTTTCTAGGCTCAAAAATGTGGATTTGATATAAGGAAAGTGCATAGCCTGCATGATGCTAAATCCATGAGTCCACTTTTTTTCTTGTACAGCACGGCAGTGTGTTTTGCTTTTCTGTTTGTTGTAGCTACTGCAGGATATCAGATGGTCTGTCAGACATTTGATATTATCCTCAAGGCTCTTGAATGAAAAGTTACTTATTTGGCTGTGATGAAAAGGACCGTTGTCTCCTGTTTTTATCAGATCTGGTCAGACCTCGATTAAAAGCGTGTGACACAGCTCAGCTGCTCTGTTATTTGTGCCGCCATTCTCCAAGGCGGTGATACTGTAAGACGGCAGTCTAATTTTAGTTTGGCACAATCCCTGTGCTCTGTGCAGGCATGAAGAAACAGCTCACATTGATTATACAAATAGTTTGAGTTCAACAAAATAGCTTCAGTTTCTGGATGTGACGTACAACAAGCATCTGACTTGTTAAGCAAAATATCTCCATGTGCACATTGAAGAAGTTGTTGAGAGGATAATAGAGATTCAGTTTAAGCAGTTATGAGCTGCGGGTAATGAGGCGGTTGACGAGTGGATTTAACATGTGAAAAGGTTGAAGGAAGCAGTCACCAATCAAACATAGCTTTTCTGAAGCTTCCCATATGTCATAGAATTTCTCAATCTGTACTGCGTCTCAGAAAATGTGTTTCTGTTCATGATCAAATCCAAACCTGACCCACGGGACTGTTTCAGCTCTTCGAAACAGACCCCAGCCTCTGTGATGTACAACTTTTTCCCACCATCGATCTCCCTGTGACGTTTAACATAATCCCACCCCCATTCTCAAGATATTTTGCAGGGAAGACTTCAGTTGTTATTTCTATAGTTGCTTTTCCTTCGTAAACAATCGGGAAACCAGCTTGTGCAATGTGACTCAATGTGTCGTCACTGTGGAAAGTGGAAAGAGCCTCTGTGATTAGGAATAACGGATGGGTTATGATAGGAAAGTGTTGAAATATTGGAAAGTATTGTAAAGCAGATGTTTATCTTTGTTTCTGAACGTCCACACTAGAAAGCCAGGGGTGAAAAGCAGAGTATATTGTCCCCTAATACACCGCAGTGTATTTCAGCTGAAGCATTTGTTGGATCGATGAACAGTGTTTGAAACCTTGTCCCTCCACATCAATCTGTCATCCATACGCCCCTAATAAGTACAACCGAGTGCAACACTATGAATACCTTCAAGAAAAAGTGTCCAAAATGCACATCGTTAACACAATTTTTTGTCTCTCCGCTCTGTATGATGGTAGGATTTTTGTCCCGTCTTTAAGTGCGGCTTTGCAGAGTGGGTTAGCAGTGCACACCTTTGCCCTCGCACTATACACCAGCGAGATAGCTCAGTAGAGGTAACATCACTGACTTTGGTATAGGAAATCGCTGTTTGATTTCCTGTCAGGGCAAAGTCCAATGAGGGTCCTTAGGCAAGACTCTTAATGCCTACCTCCAGATGTAAGTCGCTTTGGATAAAAGCTATTATGCTAGAGGTCAGATTTGGTCTTATCTGCTTTAACTCTAAACAGCCATATTACAGGTCTTGACGGAAGTTTCTACGGTACATCATCTATTTTCCGGACTCTGCCTGAAGATGCCAGCTCTAAGTAGGAAAATTGAACCACCCGGTCAATGAGATAACAAACATGATTCTACGGGTGGATGAACACGGCCTCCTCACATACACACTCATATGCACACGATACGGTGTATCCGTGTTCGTTGGTGGAGGAAGGAAGGCTCTTGAAGCAGTAATGTTAACAGGATGTTTTGTACAGGGCCCTATGAGGGGCTTTGATTCTCGTGTGTTTGAGAATATATTTCAAGATGTGTTTGAGCCCGATGGAATAAAGAGGTTGATGCTGGCGGGGGATGTCTGAGTTGTGGGAATTTGTTTTGTGACTGTGTAAAAGAGGTTTTTGGCTACATATTTCTACAGTATACATGGGAGCTCAGAAACATCATCTGCTTGAGCAATTATGCCCTTTTTAAGCTAAGTGGATGATTGGGAATCTTTTTTTTTTTTATGTTCCTTTTTGGCACTAGCAACCATGTGGTCAAACTTATGTAAATATCCATAAGAAAAAAGGAAAATTATGCAAAAAGCAGTTGACCTTTCTTACAGCGCTGTGCAATTCACTCTGAAATGTTTAAAAAGCTTGCTTCTTATATGAATGAGCGCTGTGTGGTGAGGTCACCCCTTATGGAAAGCCGACACATGACTGAACCCTTGAATGTGAATGTTTTATGGGGGAGGAAGGCGTGTGTCCAGGGCGAGGGGAAGATGTCTGCCGGTGATAAGGATAGAAAAATTACCAGCACGTCACTCCTGCCAAAATACTGGCTCTGATATAGAGAGTGACTGGCTGTAACAATCAGGGGAAGAGCCCATTGTGCTGTGTGCTGCAGGAAGCCACAGCCTTGGATGAGAAGCCCATGTGTGGGGCTTCCCTGTCACTGGTGCATGTCAAGCATGACTGTGTGTGTGTGTGTGTGTGTGTGTGTGTGTGTGTGTGTGTGTGTGTGTGTGTGTGTGTGTGTGTGTGTGTGTGTGTGTGTGTGTGTGTGTGTGTGTGTGTGTGTGTGTGTGTGTGTGTGTGTGTGTGTGTGTGTGTGTGTGTGTGTGTGTGTGTGTGTATGGTGGGAGAGAGTGACGCAAAGGTGGCAACTATTTTTCCGCTGAGGTGTTGCCCCTCACCTCAGAGACCGACCTCAGTGACCTTTTTCTGCATTTCTAATGTGCAACATTTGTGTAGACGGATGTGCACGTGTGTATGTGTGTGTGCTCGCATGTGAATGGATGTACAGTGTGTGTGTCTTTTGTTTGCCTAAGTATTGTTTCCTCAGGTGCTGATTATTTGATAAGTCTCTGTGGTCCGGCATTGTGACAGCGAGGAAAGGCCTGGTGAGCTTGGCTGTCTGCCCCCATTGGTATACAGATTGCCTCCTTAAACAAAGCAACATTTCAATAGAGGATTGAATGGTCGCTAAATCTGCATGAGCTCTGCTCTGTTATAGAGTTTCTTGTGGGGCACTGAAAAACGTGTCAAATGAGTCAGCCTATTTGCTCTTCTTCATTGCAGGGATGTGTGACTGTGGCCACATTTTCTTTTCTTGCACGTGCAAAGAGTGTGGGCTGTGTTTATCTGTGGGCTTAGTGAAGTTCTGTTTTATGGGAAACATCCTGAGTGCGGGATTGTGTGAAGAGAAAATAGGTTATCCAGAGGAGCTCTCTAAACAGGAAAAGGAAATGGGGTGGAGTTAAATGTGTCAAGAGTTGCTTTACAACCCTGCTGTACCCCACATAGTTCGACTGCTGCAGAGTTTGTTTACTGAACCTTATACCCTCAATGTAAACTGGGCCTTGTTCACACTGAACATGAAGCAAAACAACAAATTGAGAAGGTGGATGTCTGTGTGATGATATACAGTATATGAGCATGATGGCACTCTTGCTTTTTAATTTGAGCTATTTCAGGTGAAGTGAATCTTTTTTAATGTCTTACATGATATACTTTGTAAGGAATTTACAAAATTGAAACATATTCACTTATTTATTTGGCAGTGTGAACACAAACAAGATATATGTTGGTGTTCACATACTACAGTACTGCATCTTGTATACAGCCGGCTTATTCCGAGTCTGCGTCAATCAGTCCTCTTATTGACTTAAAGACTTTAATGAAAACATGCTATTTAATTATTAAGATGTTCTAATGATGTGAAAATATGTGAAAGAAACATTCAATATCCAAGGGGAACAGGGAGCTAAGAATACCAGCAGTTTGGTTGCGGATAATCACTGTTCATGCTCCATTTTCATTCCCAGTCATGTGTGACAGCCGGCAGTCACACACCATCAGACAAGTACAGCACCGTGGTACAATACATACCATGTTCACACACACACACACACACACACACACACACACACACACACACATCCAGAAAAAAGCTCTCATAGATTATTTACTTTTATTTAAATATAATATTTTACAATGAACCTGTAAATAATAAAAAAGTTTGAGGAATCAGAATTTTTTTAAACACAATTTATGCTATTAAATATATAATGAAGAAGAAATATTTAAGATCATTCGACTTAACTCCTTTGTATGAAAGAAAATGTAATGAAAAGAGACTGGTGGTCTCAGACTATTGAATGCATTGGGTACATTATGTACCGTCTACCCTCAGAGATTATACCTCACATTTTATCTTGATCTCTCAGGGCCTGCTACTAACAACTTTAATTTTTTCCTAGTTTTTACTGCATTTCTTTGTCATGAGACAAAGTTGGAAAAAGATTATGTTTGGTATTTCTGCTTAAAATACAAACTTAAACAATTATTAAATCAATCTAATAGTTGCCTATTTGATGAATCGACATGTTATTTCAGCTCTATATGTTGCAGTTGTGCTTTGAATATCTCCAGCAGCATTAGGGCAATACAACAATGTTGCCAATAATTGTGGCCAATGTTTGATTTCTACATGATGTCTGCTTCAGCTTGATTAAAGCTTTGATTTGTCAAGTATTACATTTCCAAAAGCAGTCAAGCCCATTAGAATATCTTATATTTCACAATATGGCCACTGTGATACAAATGTGCAATTATAGGGATAACAATTATCCCACAGTACATATACGTATGCATTTATGTCTATAACGTCTTCTCCTAGTAGTCTCTCCCTAATGGTCAATGACTGGTAAATGTAATTTGCCATTTGTTTAAAATGAGTTTTATTTGTTTTGGAATGAGGTTCGGAAGTAAATTCATTGTTGACGTCTCTGGAAAATCCCTATATTTTGTATATGTATCCGCCCATGTCCTTTGCCCTTTCTCCATCTCGGAGTGATTAATGGAGGGACACAGGGGTCCCATCAGGCTGTTGCTGAAAGAATTCCAAAGCCTGTGTCCTTCTAGTCCTCCCAGGCTACATACAGTCTCCCTGTGTAGCTCTGTCCCTCACTTCCTTTTATAGCCTCATTCATGCCGCTGGTCTCTATCTGCCTTGTGTCCCCTTTCTCTCTCTCTGTCTCTCTCTCTCTCTCTCTCTCTCTCTTTCTCTCTCTCCATCTATCTCTGAAAGGGACACTTGGCAGATGTGTTGTCCTCCTTCTCTATTACTCTTCCTCGCTCAGCTTGTCTTCGTCACATTTCAGCTCTCTCCCCTTTTATCCCACCTCGTATCCTGCTCCTACGTATGCATCTCTGGTTTTCTGTCTCTCCTCAGCAGAGGTGAATTTCCTCACTGAGCTCACATGGAAGGATTGTTTCAGCTGTGTTTACACAAAAGAACATACGTAGTCCTTTCTCACAAAATGACTCTGAGCTTGTTAGATGTGGTTTGATTCAACAGGTGCCTATAAGATCATTTTATTCCTGGAGTCATTTGTTTGAGTTTAATTTATGGGATATTTTCGTTGGTGATGTACTAATGTGTAGACTGGAACTGGCCATACCCTGGGGTATGTAGACACTCCAAAATGTCACATATCTAATCAAATAGGAACATGGCCACTCACTGAGCTCAGTGTCGTGCCTTCCACATTTTTTTTTCTTCTGGACAGCCGACACTGACCATCCAATTCCATCCCAGCTGTGGTCTCTAATTGATTAGACTGAATAATTTCTTGTCATGGGAAGAATGTTAACAAAGTTAAATGTGCACTTTATGATAACAAGACCTTGTCCAGTTTCGCCTTCTCTGTCTCTCATCATAATAACTCAACTGGTTGACTGGTAGCCATGAAATCTGGCACTGATATCCGAGGTACTCAGATGATGGATGTTAACGGTACAGTGTGTACATGGAATTGGCGCTTTTTGAACAGACTTGGTTTGAATAGAATACAATATTCATAAGTATGTTTTAGTAAGGGTATAATTGCTTCAAAAGGAAATTCGTTTTTTTTTTTTTAAATACGTTTTAATGAGCATGTTATATCAACATAGGAGCGGGCCGCACCTTACACATTTTTATATGCAGTGAGTGACAAAAATGCACCTGTTGGAAGATGAAGAAAAAGTACTATAGAATAAATAACTAAATACATCTTTACCTCATCACTTGAAATTGTGGAAAGATTGAGGCAGTGGTGGATGATGATTTTCATTTTTCAACACTAGATAATGCCAAAACACATTTTTTACACACAGCCCCATACAATCTTGATTTGAATGATTCTCAGACGTTTCATCTATTAGTGCCACCAAGGCTGACATGTAGTGGTGTAATGTCTCAAAACATTTTGTATGGATTGCAAGGAAATTTGTCTCAACGTTTATGATCTCTTGACCTCTCAAATAGTGAAATCAAAATGTGAATGTATTCAAAACTTTGGTTTAGATGTTCTCATCACTCTCCGCTGAACTTTCCTGTTGCGCAGATGGTAGCATGCTAACATATCAGGTAACACTTTACACATGGTTCTCTGGACTATCTTACCATTTCTTCTTTGTCGGTATCTGGACTCAACTCAAAGCAATCCATATTCATTAACTCAAGGTCCCTACATTGAATTGTTAAATCCAACCTGACTCTAATTTCATCCTTAACCCCTGTGCGCTCTCATATTTAGCTTGTTCTTCGGAAGACATTATAATTAGATGTAAAAAAAAAACATGATTGTTCTCAGGCCTCTCATGTGTCCAGGTTGTTACTGAATGGTTCCTCCCATCTGGATGTCATTGCTCATCTGATTAGAGTGGTGAGCAGCAGGGCCCTCGACATAACAAGGTTTGACGTGTTGGACTGTTAACACTAAGGTCCAGAAAAGAGATGGGTCTAATCTCACCTCCATTTAGCCCAGACTGTAGCAGGAAGCTTTGATTAGCAGTGTGGCCTTCTGGGATTTCGGGCTGAGACTCTGAGTGACCTGAGGCCAGTTAAGGAGAGGGAAGGTCCAGCTGCGTCAAGCCCAGGGCAGAAACCAGAGCTGTGTTTACACTGGAGCGCAGCCAGAGGAGCACAGTGGGAGTTTTTGCTCTGCTTCTTTCAGGTCCCTCTGCTCTAGTTCATGTTCTCTTCCAAAGTCATGCCCTGCTCTCAGCAGAGTCACCCTGTACCTCTGTCTCTGCACTTCCCTTTCTCTACTCTCCCTCCTGTATATTCATAGCTACAGAAACCCTGATAAAAGAGAAATATCTGAATGATAAGTACCACAATTGGATGCTGGTACTAAAGGGCCAGACTCAATGTGATGTGTGTAGAGCTCAGCAGTTTTGCAGGCAACACCTGAAAAATGGACAGTCAACTTTTTTTAACTTTCTACTTTCAAACCAAGCCCACGATTTCTCTCTGTCCCAAGAGAGGACTCAACAGGCATTTATTTTACCAAGACGTTGAGTACTGTACAATGAAATATTGATAATTATTTATGTTTTTCAGTCAGACTGCAAAATATGTAATCTATGTAAAATATTGTTATAACAATACATTCAGACAAATCATGATCAGCTAAAGCCCATAATTAAGTTGATATGAAACTGGGACTAAGTGAATTAATGTCACCCCATTGGTAGATTCTCCCAATTTTTAAAAAATAATAATAATTGGACTCAATGAAATGTAAAATAAGTGGTGAGTTATTAATGACTTTTATGTTTTGCAGTCCTTTTCCAAATGGACCACCTACTGACAAGACTGTCATTGATTCTTCAGTCCAAATAGAAAACAATGTGAGCTGTTGTTATGACTTTAAAATCTCAACTTAAGGCTTTTTTACAGAAAAATATACATATACCTTGTCCATTAAGCCTGAATGATTTGATGAGTATTGTCTCAATAAATGGAGAGGCATACCACCATTGATGTAGTCCATATTATAGTCACACATCTTTGCTGTAGATCTGTAGATATTGAAATCTGTTTTGTCATCCATTCTTTCCCAACGTTTCCTTTTCCATTTGTGTAAATGTATTTCTCCAAATCTATTTTTT
The DNA here is from genome assembly GCF_949987685.1 of Ammodytes marinus. Taxonomy (NCBI): domain Eukaryota; kingdom Metazoa; phylum Chordata; class Actinopteri; order Uranoscopiformes; family Ammodytidae; genus Ammodytes; species Ammodytes marinus. Next base: position 20,688,173 of record NC_137216.1, read on the forward strand.
AGGATTGAAATGACAGAATGCAGCACTCTCCCAAACCCACGGCAAAAGCAGAAATAGCTGCAAGGATGCAATGGTGTAGTGTAGACAAGCTTTACTGTTAATCAAGAAATAAATGTGGGAGAATCATTATGGCCCTTATCACCGTAATTGAGGCCCTCGGGAGAAATGTGGTGTTATATCAAGTCATGCCTCAGTAACATATACTACGCCAACACAAACAAGGTTATGTTTGATGTTTTGCTTTTCCGCCTTTTGTATTTGTATGTGTGTGTTTCTAAATGTTTTGTGGGTGTGTTTGTTTTATATTTGGAATCTAATTATTTGATGTCAGACTATCGCAGGAAGCCGTAGCTGCACAGAAAGTATAATAAACTCTTTTGACATGCTGGCCTACTTTTCAAGCCACTGGTTTTCCTTTTCTTTTCTTTAAGGTCAACCATGTAACATTTACTAAACAATTGACATTTTAAATTTCATAATGGGTGAACGTGTAACAATGTAACATAAAAGGAGACTTTCTCAGACTTTCACTTTTGCCTAAATGTAGCACTTTTATTTATTTTTTAAGAAATTGGGTCAGATTGTTCTGCGAAAATCCAAAGGATGTGACATTTCTGTGCGTACCCAAGTGTGTTCCGAAGAAACTCAACCTACTAGCCACAACAGTCAAAGTAGTTATCATGAATCATAACGTTAGTTGAACTAAAGTAAACTAAACTGTGCAACAAAACTTACCTCCTACATCATTATAACCGGTCAATAACACCTCTTGTGTTGTGTATCACTTTTTGGTCAGTGCTCGCTCCCACTGACGTGGTGAAAGCAGGCACCTCAGGCTCCAGCTCACTTTACCACCATTGGTGCCGTTATTGAGAAGGAATTTCTGAAAGTTCAATAGTACCCCTTTAAGTTTTAGTACTGTGATGAAAAATAAGTATCCGCCTAAAAGTACAATGGTGATCGAGCATTTCCATGTATTCTACTATAGTAAAATAATAATAATAAAATAAATCACTTCTTGTCTTTAAAAGTTAATTGGATGGAAACGAAGGAGAAGATTTGTACTTAAAGAAGGTTTACATAGAAGAAATTTGTCCGGTTTAGCTTGCAGAGATTTGCTTATTAGCACTTCTCAAAAAACTGAAGCTGTGGATAATGGGAATTTCATTAACTGTGCAGGTACTGTATATTGTCCAAAATCAAAAGAACAATTAATCAAAGTCAGGGAAATCCATCCTCTATCCTTTTAGTTTTAGCATTTAGTCTGGTTACTCTCTTGGTTCATATGCAAACTCAGGCTTGCATGATCACATTGAGTCCTTCACAGAGATTGTTCTCAGCTGCCGGAGGGAGTTCTACACACCCAGTATAGAATCCCTTTCACCCTGATGTTGAGATATAGTGGAGATATGCATCCAGACTTCTCACGCAGCTTGCTTCCATCATAGATGTGTGTTACACACTAAACTTTCTCAGACCTTCTTGGTGGAAGTGACAGATGTCAAATACAACAAGTTTGCACTTTGTCTTTTACGTCCTCATAATTAGTGTGAAGAGGGACAGCTGCAACATTATCACAACGAACATAAGAGCAACAGATGGATACAGTGTATACATAAACTCACACACACACAACCACAATCAGAAAATATTTTTGTCTACATACTCACGATCTCATACAAAATGCCAGAATGCAGACCTTTGTTGATTATATTTAATTTAAATGTTGTTCACCTGATGTAAAGTTGTAATGATCTAGACCATTAGTGGTGTTACAGAGGAATGTTTCTATTATAAATAAAACCTTATTGTTGTTTTCCTGGGAGTGTAAAAAGCAATATGAATGATAAAGTGCACGTAGTTTATCATTCATGTTATATTTCTAAATAATTTTCTCTGCAGTCATTTAGCTTTAACAATTATTTACTAAATTGGTGGATCTTTTAAAGTACAGCCTAGCATGCAGCTGCTTTTTAAACCCCAGCAATTTCAAGTTGAACTGAAACTGCAGTTACAATGTTTTTTTTCTCATGAATAATAAAAGTTAAGATAACTGTTTCTTTAAATGAAAGTGCCATAGTGTACCTTTAAATGAATATAGCAAAATATATATATATATTAATTTGCTATGCACCCTAATGAATTTTTTGCTTGTTACACAGTAGATAAAAAACTCAAAGCAGTGCACCAGCTGACTGACATTTAATTTGCCATTTAAAAGTCATATTGCTTCCATGCAAGGACTCACACAAATGTAAGGGCTTTGTAGAGAAAATTGCATAATTATAGTGCTTTGGAAACCTCAAGTTAACCTGGGATCGTTATTCTAACATGTGATGTTTGTTAGCAACATCGTGGGTCCAGAGGTTACATTGTTTTATGGAAGTGTGTCGTGTCTTCTGAAGTTTGGTGGGGATTGCAGCAGCCAAACACCAAACAAGAGGTTGTCGAAGTGAATTTTCATCCACAAATTTGAATAGTGGGATTTGACATTCCTCTAGGCCAAGGTCAAAGTGGAAAGGCCACAGGGTCATGTCCTTCGTTAAAGATGAGCAACAGCTACTGCCAAACGGCCTACTCTCCCTTCTTCCATGTGGGATTTGGTTTCTGTTGACTCTTAGTCCTAAGACTCTTCATCACCGTCATCACACAGGCCGTATTTTACATCTCTCTGCTCGGTTTCATCTGTGTTGTCCCCCTCCCCCCCATGTTTGAGATAGTGAAGGGTAAAAACCGTGTTACCACCAATCTCACATCAAACATGCATTCTGACCTGAAATAGTCTGTGACCTGTGTTCTCTGATACCTTAAACACAGTGGGGGGGAGGGGGGGTCACACAAACACTGTTTATGCTTCACTTTGTCGTTTCATGTGTGAAAACTGAGAAACCTCCATGGAATCAGTTTGTCACCGCCATCACTTGAGCTTCAGAGTGATGGCTGTTTCAAGATCTTCCTGTGGTGGCACCAAGGTTGATCCGTAGAAGCTCTGAAAACAACAGCAAATGAGAAACAGTATCCTTTCGTTGCAGCATATTGTGTGTGAGAAAGACAAGAAATCTGCAAACAAATGATGAAGGTTCTATGGGGAAAACACGTCTTCATGTCACGGCAATGAGTCAAACTGTCCATCAGGCTAATTTTTTAAATGATGTTTTTAGTGTGTTAAATAATCTCTATGGAACACAGGGTGCTTTAGTGAGTCATTTACCGGGGGAGATGTGGAATGCACAGCTGTGTGTCGACATCGTGGACTCCTGTCCGTTTCCTTGTCTTCTTCTGTGTTTTATGCCCCATTTTGCCATTTTATTTCATTGTGGAGAGCATTCACTATGCATTTTTTGGCTTGAATGTATGGTTGATTTATGTTATGATCTGGATTAACCCCAATTGTGGGTTTATGGCTTTGTGCATTTTTCTCTTTCATGTTGGGATTATGTGTCCAATCTGTCTAATAATTGTGGCCATTATTATGCCGTTTCCTGGTTGCTCCGGTTCAAATCGTCCCTTCTTCTAAAAAGTTGCCTTCTTCATTTCGATCTTCCTCTCAACATTATTGTAACATTATTCAACATTATTCATTTGCATCTGTATTTTGAATTTGCCGTTATAGTTTGCTTTGTCTGCCTTTTCTTCTTATTGAGACATCGTCCTGTTCACTTGGCAGACATGCTGTGTGGATTTTGGCTGCTTTTTACATTGACGGGATGTGGCTATGTCTGTGGTAAACTACTGTATATGGTACATGGAAACAAGACCATAGTGACACAGGCTGACCACAGACAACCCACACAATCCAACCAACATCAGGGTCGGAATATATTCTTGATGATAGTGGTACAGGGTAAGAGACTGGTGCTGCATTGATTCATAAATGAGTTGGTCATGGAATATATAGTTTGACACCAGCTTGACAGTTTGACACAAACAAAAGCAATTTACATGAACCATCATTGTAAATGAAATTGCTTAGGGTTTGGGACTGTTGCTTGACAAAACATGCATATTAAGTCATCTGTTTGAACTTTTTCAGTACTTTATAAAGTATCTAATAACTCATAGAACTTATACTGATTTATTGTTGAGCTATGTTTAAGTGACTTCATTGTCAATTTGCTTGCCTTAACCAGGCCAATAATGAAAATAATGACAGATAATAATGGATCTCGACAATTCAAAGTGTGCTTGATTAATAAAAGTGCATTGATTCACCAGTAACCAATAATATAGACAGACAAATTAATTGAATAAGAGGATACTGTGTCACCAGTCACTATATTCACGTATATTCAAGGCATGTAAACTCTACATTGTTCTTTCCCAATATTGTGAAAAAAGAGTCAGGTAGAGTAAGAGAGTAAAACTATAAGCATGAGAAAGTGTGCTGTTGACCCAGCTGGTTTTATTACATTAACTGCACGGTATGTTGAAAAGGTCATTGTACATTTGGAGCGAGGCACCAGTGCAGCCCTAAAGTACAGGGAGGCAAAAAGAAAACAACATTCCTCATTAAAAAAGGCATTCATCTGACCACTGTTGCTTAAAGACCTTGTGCTGTACTGTGCTGGCTTAAAGGTTATCTTTGCATGGCATTTTGTCAGGGTTCATGCAGTTATTAACATTAGCTGTCAAAGGTCGGTGAATGGAAATTACTCATAAATGATTGCATGTGAGTGGCTTGCATATACAGTAAATGCCCATATATGTACATATGCATACACACACACACACATATATCAGTAACAGTAATCTGTAATACAAATCTGACCTTACTGGCTCTGTTTTTTACAGATTCATCCAAATGATATATATTTACTTATTCTATTAAACCTTTATTTACAGTATGTCACTTGGGGTTGGTTGAATTAATGAACTGCAAGACCTTCTGTTCTGTATTTTTTACATAACCAATGATTTCAACATTTATTTTCTTCTTGTAGCTCTGCTTATGGTGATGATAAACTGAAATACACACTCATTTCAAAATTGTGGAACTTGGCAAAATAGTAATAGGATTTGTTTGTGCTCTTAGTTGGCACTAAGAGGAAAAAACAGCTTATTGTTACTTGGACAAGTCGGGCCTATTTTCTTCTTCCATGGAAAATGTTATTGACTTGCATGTGTGGTCCACAGGTCAAATATATATAAAGAGGAGGGAAAGGCATGTTTACGTCTATGCACATGATTGCAAATTTTGAAGTATTGCAAATGACTGCAGTAGTTCACAGGACATAAAATATGATCAACACTGGCGAGCTGTACTGTAAACTTGAAGCCAAAGATGAACAATCACAGCAAACTGTATCCAAGGAACTGACCTGGATTAGGGCCATTGTTTAATATCAAACACACTGTTGTCTGACGTTTCTCATAATAAAGGCATTAAAATAAATTTCCATTTAAACTCTTAAAAACTTTCTGGAATATAGAAGTATTATTCATTTGTTTTTTGGATTATAAGTGTTGATGTTATCAGATAGTCAGTGGGTCTACAACAAGACACTTAAGCGTTGTTGCATGTCTCTTTGGCAGTTGAGTCTGGGATAGCGTTCAGTTTTGCATGATGAGACTGGATCGCGGTCCTCTGTCTCTAACTACAGTATAGCTACCTACTGTATGTGTGTCAGATGTATAGTCATTTATTGGCAAGGGTTAGAGGGGGTAGCATTAAACACTTGTAGTTTTGTTAACGTGGTCCGGACCTTGTGCATATGTGTTATTCATGCTAAAAAATAAATACTATGAAAAAAAAACCTGTTCTCTTTCACACCACAAAAACCTGGCTTGTTACCAAACTGATATAGGCCTTTTCAATAGATATATGGCCTGTTTGGCCCATGATAGAGTTTGATTTACACATTTTCTACTAGCTGGTTCAATTGGAATTTGTAAACATTTGGTTAATGAACAATGATAGCCCATCAGAAAAAAATGGAAATAAAATATTAGGCAGCAATCTCATAAACATTTTAACTTTTTCCCCCCTTATATTGGGGTAGATATTTGTTCTAATCTACTTTTGATGAACTGAAGCGACACATAATCATCTGATTTCTTTCCAAGGTGTTCTGTACAGTAGCCATGGAAAGATTGGGTCATCATGACGGCAGGTGAAGAAAACAGGATACTGCAGCACAATCCTATTGTCCGCCGCTGAAAAAAACATCGGCTATTTTGAGCCTGAAACTCTAAAGTTTAATTGACGGTGCATTGCTCCATAATGTGTAATTCCCTTTATGGGATTCCTTTGTGTGTATGTCCGGAGAGGAACACACTCTATTGTCTATGTTTTGGACTTCCACCTCAATGTGGAGAAAGGTCATGTCGTGTGATAAATCCTTATTGGGGTGATAGGACTTTGTCCCTTCCTGAAACAAAAAAATAAAGGTATTAACCCTGTAGAAGTGGCTTCATTCAAATTTGGGGATAGAAGTAAAAAATGCTGTTTGTGAAAAGAGTGGGGATGCCACCGTAGCATTCAGGCTATTTTAAACCCATCACAGCATGTCTTGGCTCTATTAAACAGTGGTTTGAAAGAAACCCCTCAGATCCATTGATAGTTAACTAAGAAATGCAGCCTTGTGCATTCCATAAGTGAGGGGAAGAGGGTCTTTTTGTTGTGCAGATAGGGGATCATTAAAGGACGACGTCTCTACAGTAAAATAAGGTCTTTGTGTGTGAGGAGGGTCTCAATGTGGCCATTGTAAAAGAAAGATCGCTGGGATCTGCTGTTTAACTGAGGATGGAAGATTATTCAGAATGTTTATCTGCTGTTGTGTTGCCACCGTGGGCATAAAAGTGGCTATTTTGTTTTGTTTTGTGTTTTTTTTAACAAGGGAGAGGGGCGGGTGTCAAGGCATTTGCTGCCTAAGCAGACTATGGTATGGCTGTGTAGGTGGAAGACGTAGGCAGATACGAGAGAGAAAGACGTCATGGAGCCGCTCTGCATGTCTGTAGTCAAAGTGTCACTCGTATATGCTAAATAAAAGGCCATGGAAAAGCCTTTTCACTCGATTACCAAAACTTGTAATGTGAAGTTATGGCGATAAATGCGTGCATGTGTTTCATTATAATTCACCCTCAGACACCATTGTGATAAGTGACGTGACATTTAAAACTATGCAACTCATGTTTCAAATCATGCATTTCAATATGCAAGAAAGCAGTGCTTGAGGGACTTAAGAGTCACTGATATACTCACAGATCCATGAAGAGAACATCTGGGTCAGAAGAAGGTATTTCCAACAATAACTTGGTGCTCATATCTTCATGTGTCTGTTCTTCTGATGAGTATCAAATGTGGTTGTGGCACACAATCAGCAAGGCAAAAGTTTCTACTTGGATTTTGCCTGTGATTTTTATTTGAAACAGAAATACAAGAGTTCTCCTAGACTCAATTCTTCTCACTCAATTAATGTCACCACCTATCTCAGCTAACTCAGGCAGGGTCTAGACATGTCTGACCTGTGGGTTGGGAAACCCCTTTTGTGTGAACTCTTTCTTTCATCATGTCATGTCCACACTGACCCCTCCCTGGTTGTGTGCGCCCTTGTGTCACATGTAGCACAGATCAGCCTGTGATGGTGGGTGGCTTTGTCGGTATGCAGACATCAAGGACAAATTGTCTCTGTCAGTGGTCGGAAACCAGCTTCTCTGATGAATAGTGTGTCCATGGTTACATGGCGGTCCATTATGTCTGAATGTCTGTCATGAGTCATTCGAGCCATATCCAAAACATCCTTTCGGCACACCAGACCAATACACACGTCAGACGATGCAGACAACACTGCAACTATCTTCCACAGTCATGCAACAGGACCACGGGCATAAACAACAAGTGTATTCACAAACCACAGTGTACACCAGTGGTATTCACTATTTTTTTCAGGAGAGCCGCACTGACAGGACAAAGTCAGCAGGAGAGCCATTTTTGCCGCAAAGTATCAAAAGCTATGAATCCAGTCATACATAAGCATGCCTGCTTATTAATATGTAATTCTTGAACCAGTGCTTCCCACAGTATTTTGTGAAACTGAGGGAACCCAGTCCTTAGGGGGGTCCGGGGGCATGCTCCCCCTGGAAGAAAATTTGGAACCTTTTAACCCAGAATGCATCAATCTGGTGCACTTTTGGAGGAAAATTAAGAGTTGTGTGACTGTGTACTATTATCTGGAATAATTTGGAGACACTGGGTCACATAACATCAAAGCTATTGAATAATACATTATTATCCTACTTTTTATTCAAATATTTGTTAAAAAAAAATTATGAATGACATATTATCAATCAAAATGGGTGTGTTCATATAATACCCCCCTGGAATACATTTTTTTTTACCTTTCAAAAGGTAAATTCATCAATCTGGTGCACTATGAGATGAAAATTAAGAGGCTAATTCAACTGTGTCCTATGTGAGCTGTTTAGCAGCCTATTATTTTTCTGGAATAATTCAGAGACATTGGGAACCCTGCCTGATCAAAGTGAACATACAATATGCAGTTTAGCCAAAACACTTAATTTTCCTCGTTTGTGGAGCTTTTCATCTGTCCACCTGGTGCCCAACTGGTTCTGAATAGACATCTATCAATGTACCAGTAACCAGCATGAAATGTTGAAATCGCATCCAAGCTAGCATTGTTGCGGTACCGTGCGTGTGGTTGCCAGGTTGTTAAGTGTTCTCCAATTTAAATGTCCAACTTAGCGATATGAAACGAGATCTATTTTTTTTTTGCAAATTATTTAATATATTCCATGTTCGTGAGCATGCCTGTGATAGACGGTATGCATAACATATTTTTATTGACCGTGAGTTAGTTTTTTCCCCCACAGCCCAATCTATCCAAGAGCACATTCTCCCTTGTAATGCATGAAAACCGCAAATCTGGCAACCCCGCTGTCAGTCAGCGTACGGCTGAGCAAGTTTAAATATATCATTTTCTAGTCTGTATTTCCACCTTGTAATGCCGTTGTTGACTTATTCTTTTATTACTTATTTGTATGAGAGCAGCCACGTTAGTTTAACAGGTTTGATGTTATAGATCTGCTTGTTTTTAATGGTTTTATGAAATATCTGTATTAACTGCATGATCATATCACAGTATTGTTTTATATAGCGAGCAGCGCTATGAGTAACGCTGGTGTACACAAACACAGCCGGTCACACCTACAGTACATGAACGCACTGTGTCCAATATAATGCACAAAGAGTAGAGCAGGACATGTATCTAAGCCGTTTTATGCAACAACAACAAAAAAGTGGACAGCCAAATGCAGTTTAACTTTATTGTATATGTGTCATCTGTACGTTGATCTCTAATAATCCACATCTAACCTCCATGTTGTGTGTTTTGTGTCTGACAGGGTGGGAAGAAGCACAGTGGCCCCTGTGGAGGAAGAGACTGCAGTGGAGGCTGTCAATGTTTCCCAGAGAAGGGTGCCAGGGTAAGTGCCTTACTGTTACTACTGTGCTAAATAGCTTTATGAAATACCACCACCCTCTCTCTCCCTCTGTATCTCTTTCTCTGTCTTTCTTCCTCTTTCACCGGCTCTAATTGGTTTCCATGCTGGAATAGTTAGGCCATGATCACACTGGCTGCTTTCTTACAGCCCCTGCTAATTCTAATTTCAATAACTTGGTTGTTGACAGTGCATACCTTCCTCCTATCAAGGGCCTTTTAGGGCCTCAAGTTTAATGTACCCCAACCTTTCTCACACTGCACAATGTGGTAATGATTAGAAAAAACAATTTGCAGAGGAAATGTAATAGCTTCTCATAGTTTCCCTATGCTATATCATACATTCTAAATGCCCCCCCCCCCCCCCTTTTAAAAGGATGAGGCTTGTGTAATTCTGTATTTTTGTCAACAAATCCCGTAAGAAGAAAAATTATTGTTCTAGCGAATGTTAATCCACGGCTGAAAATACATGTACGCCCCCCCAAAAAAAATCCATATTTATTCTAGTGGGAATAATGTTTCACACACGATTTAGCTAATTTAGGAAACTGCATAGCCCCTTTCTCAAAATAAAACTCTATGTTACCCCCTTTTTAAAGATTTACATCTTCTGTTGGAAAGAATGGGCTTAAGTGCCACAGACAGGGTTGGGATGTCTGAAAGTACTTAGGGCGCCATTTGTTGACATGACATGATCTTAGGTGTCCACTAAACCAAGAAAAGCTCACGGCAGCGTCAAGTGTGATCATGGCCTCAAGCCTTCTTGTAGGACAGTGGTTCTCAACCGATGGGGCGCGAAATTACAAAAAAAAAAAAAAAAAATTGTAATTAAATTTTTTTTCCTGATATGTATCCTAGTTCAGAGATGATATGTATTTTTTTTCTTTCTTAACTTTTTTTGATAGGTAGTTGCCAAGTTCATCACACAAACACTCCAATCCACTGATATGAGATCAGTTTGCAATTTTCAAGTACTGAATTAATGGTAGGACTGTGGCCACTAGAACTGGTCTCTGGTCAGCAAAGGTCTTGAAAACAGCATAAGTGTGCTTGTGACATGCGTGCCACCCATGCATGTGTATGGGCACGTGTCCCAGCAGATTTTTGAAATCTGAATAAAAAAATTTAAGTTTGTAGTTAGCAAGTGTAACATGTTCTTAGCAAGGGCAGACTTTCATAAATAAAGGTTTATTTTTTTAGCAAGATATTTGGTCAAAAGCTAGTTGTCATCCGTCCCTCTGTCCAGTTGTTAGGCATCTGGCTGCTAGCAAGTTATGTTGTCTTGCTAATTTTACTATTCATCTGAACTGAAATAAATATTGACTTTTTCCTTTATTATCTTTGCCAGAATGCACCAGAATGCTTAGATTACATGTTAAAAACACAAAAAAATCTTCTGGGGGGGATGCCCCCAGACAGGGCCGCTGCTAAGCTTTTGGGTGCCCTAAGCTGAAATTGTCAGTGATGCCCCCCCCCCCCCCCTCAAAAAAAATAAAACACCAAGAAGCTCGCGTCTGTAGGGCGTGAGCGAAAAATTTTTGCCCTTGCAAGATCTCTGCGACTGCTTTTTGGTGCACTTTGAGAGGATATTTTAGAGGCTAGAGAGATATCAAATCCTGAGATGCAGAAGGAACATTATTTTTCAGATTTTTCTTAAACAGCACTCTTTACTCTGCAACTGTAAAAACAGTAGATTGGTCTGCAGACCCATGTTCTATGATGGAGGGGCCCATTTCAACAGATAAAGGGTGGATATGAACAATTTAGAATTCACACATATAAAGCTTATTTGTGTATGTGTGAGGGGGGCTTCAACCCCCTTAGACAGAGCTACTAATGCTGTTGTTTTTAACTTGCTTTTGTATTTCTCCCCTACTAGTTGAGGGGCCCATGATGATTTCTATCTTGTTATATTTTAATGAGTACTTATATTTAGGTTATTCCTTTTTGGACCCTGTTATTGACATCAGTGTCTGAGCTCTTTGACTATTGAACATGAAAAGTTACTATCAGTATCTCTGGCTGAGGGCCCCCCTGAGCCCTTGGGCCCCTAGGCCTGTGCCCGGTGTGCCTGTGCAGTAATCCACCCCTGGATAGGTTACACAATTAAGAAAAAACAACGATGGGCCTGTTCATAACTAATTTATATATTTTTTGTAATGTAATGATTATCATGAACTTTTTAAAAGAAAACTATTTTGGGGGGCCCCTGGACCATCTCTTTTTCCTTTTTAATTAAAAAAAAAAAAAAAAAAAATTATAATTTTTAATTTTTTTTTTTTTGGGGTGCCCCCCCAGGAACTTGGTGCCCTACGCAGTCTGCGTACTCTGCGTATAGGGAGCGGCGGCCCTGCCCCCAGACCCCCCTTCAGGGGTTTAGTTTTCTGACAAACATTACAACGGATACTAACATGATTTGGGCATTTGGGATTATAAATCATCTTTGAATTGGTTGTACAGCATATCACATGCTATTCATTCAGGGGTGCGATGGCCACCCCACTCTAGCTCTGTGGCCCACCTTGGCCACCCCCAGTCAAAATTTCCTGGAATCGCCACTGAGACACACACAACTCCGCGTTCAGGCTGCACAGCACATTAATCGCAGGTAGCATTTTGAGCTAAATCTGGCCACTTTCCAAATCCAAGACTCAATAGTTGAAACATTCTCTGAACTGGGTTGTCAGACAGCAGTGTTTCCCATTGATCATAGACTTTGTTTTGTGAAGATTTTTCATAACAGGCATACCTTTGTAGAATTTATTCTGTGTATGTTCTATTTTGGCTACTATTTTCTTCTCTTCTAAGGAGATTTAAAAAAGAAAACATTTCCTCAGTGTCTCATTGATACAATCTCATAATTAGCTTTTAAAGTGCACCAGAATTTAACGTTAAAATATAAGAAATTTCCGGAACCCAACCCTAAACCCAATGTTCAACTCAAAGGTGCGCCACTGGCCTAGCCCTTGTGATAATAACAATAATAGATGATCTATCTATCTATCTATCTATCGGTGGGGGGGCCCAACTGCAATGACCCAGCTTTGGGGGGGGCCCAGCTTGCAGAAGGTTGAGAACCCCTGTTGTAGGAAATTAAAGTAGCACAACAATGCAATGTACAGTATATATGTAAGATCTTGTGAATGTATGGTGCTGACATGGGCATTTAGCCATATGGAAGACTGTGCTGCTGGAACTCATTAGTTAGATATACTTATCATTATTTCCTACAGTTTAAGTAATTCATTTTACACCATTAACCTCTTGAGAAGTGAAGGTCAAAGTGGAAGTGGAGTGTGGGACACCCATTAGAGAAAGAAATGAAAGATAGAAAGAAAGAGAGACTAGCGGTGTGAAATCAAGAGACAGACATAGACTAAACAACTTGAGATAACAAGCTTCAAGTGGGTGGCTGGGTGTTGCATGACTAAAGACTGCTTTTTGCTGCAGACACGTGCTGCCTAGATCGTCAGATAGTTTTCTGATCATTGGACAGGGTTTTCAGAATCAGACAGCCAAGACCTACTTTCTATAACAATTGCCCACATGTTTTAAGGAGTGAGAATAAACAGGGAATTCTCACTTTTCAAGGATGAAACATGATTTGAGTAGTGACTTAGAGAAGTGGCTTCTGGCTAACGTAAGCTTACACAGACTTGTGGAGAACACCCAGAAAATCAAAGACACACACTAAACGTACATACAGTACTGTGCGGTACCTGTTGGTGAGCATGGAACATCTGGACAAGTATCGGAGTAGGGTTAACTTACAAAAAGTTCTAAGGCAATATTAAACATAAATAAACTGCCATTCACCCTGAGTAATCGTGAAAACTATTTACACATGCTTGATTTCTGAAAGACAGGGTTTCGTGAAAGAGCAACTCGTTCCAAGTTATTAAGGACAAACTATCAAGGGCTTACACCGTCCAGTTCCCTGTTTCTTTTATCTTGTAAAGGGTGCTCATAGGAACTATAAATGTCTCAGTTCAGCCGTGTGATGTCGTAAACTCAAGGACTGAGAGGGACACTTATAAAACTTCCCTTCTACCAGTAAGAGCAGCTCCTGAGGGAGACATTATTTAAAAATACAGAGGTGAAGAAAGGAATGTAAAGGGAAGTCTATAGCAGCAACCGTACTTTGGCATGCACGGAGAAGTTACCAGACCAACTTTACAGTGGGGCTGACCTGCGACCTGCACACTGTCTGAAGATACGGGAAACCCTATAAGGAGGCTGAGTGGGACAGAAAGAGGAAGTTCCACATTCCACATCTGAAGGACGCAGAAGTCTGTCGACCTTTTCTCTTCCTCCTCCCCACTCTCTCTCGCTCTTTCTCTGCGTCAGACGGATGTGAAGGAAAGGATTTCCATCATTCGGTGACTTAGTGATAACGACGGTGCCAAGAGACTGAAGAGCTTTTGTTATGCAGTCAGACTTTATCATTGTTTGCCGTTTGTCTATGAAAATAAGAGAAAATAGCTTTTCAATCACAGGTCCGACCTCCTTAACGAAACTGGTCTGCCAAAGACGTACACTACAAACATCTCTGGCATGTACCTATATGGCTTTTATCCACTTGTTACTGAAAGATAAGGTTCTACTTTCCGAGAAGCCAAGCATTTTAAATGGACTTGTTTGCCACTTGTTGTGACTTATTGCGTGCATATTTAAGCTGTACACTTTCCGAGGCCTGATGGACTCACTTGTGAATACAATGGAAAGCGAGACGGATTTACACAGATGTGTTCAGTCCTGGGTCTCTCTTGCTTTATATCCGCCTCCCTCTCCTTCCAAATCTTTCCCCTGAGGAGAATCGTGGTGATGAGCACTTCGCTGAATGGGTCGAACTGATCCTTCGCAGCTGTCCGGATTGGCTGAGCATCGACACAGCTGTGGCGATTAGGTGATGGTTGCTAATGGGTAAATGGAGGTTGTAGTCATGTCAACATCTTGGTTTGGCTCCTCCACAAGCAGCAGCTTCTTACTGTAGCTGTGGTCCAACCATCCTACCTCAATGTTTCTATATTGTATAGTATAGCTGTTTTGACAATATCATTGGCCTTAACAACTTTACTAATTCATTTTGCGGGCGCATCAGGCAGCTTTTTTTTTAGAAATAAATGCTAAACTGCTCAACACCGAACAGTAACTTATCTATTAAATGAACATAATCCTAACTGTAAATACATTCTAATGTTGCTCTTTGTATGTTGAATGTGTAAATAGCCAAACTATTAAAGGTAGATACTATATTTTGGGTTTACAACTCCTCGATGCACTGCCCATACGCAGCCAAAAAGTTGTTAATGCAGGCTTAAAGAACAAATATAAGTGGGTTTTTGTTTTCAATATAAAAACATAAAATGTGAGTATTGTGGGAAGAAAAGGGAAATTGGAACATGTATCTGTGGAAAGGGGGTGACATAAGGTACTTAAGAAGTCCCATGCCTCGTTTTCTCAAACAGTCACCATCACAGCAAAAGTGAGATGTTGACTGAAGATGGATTGAAATCCAGACGGCGACAAGGAAAGAAACAGAGAGGGAGAGAGTAAAAGAATGAAATGGATTGTTTGATGGAGACTGAATCTATTAATTTCATGCGTTTTGTTCTTGGAAGGGAGAGCAGAGATTTGGCAGGCTGTCTCTAAATCCATACCACCCACTCCTCCCTGGCAGTGAGCGCATAGCAGGCGTGCAGAAAAATATCAAACTCCCCACAGCAGACTTCCAAAAGTCTTTATTGTTTTTTTGCATCATTAGTGGTTTGTAGGCTATATTTCTGAGAGTGGTTATAAAAAGTTGGTATCTCAATGAGCAAAATCAAGTGCGGTCAAATAAAGTCCTGCTATTTTTTGTTTGTTAAAAAGAGTTGAGAAAAGCAGGGCTGCAGGAGTAACTGAACACAACGCGCCCTGCATCCTCACCAGAAAGCATTTTTGAGCAGATCAATGCTGTCTTTTGTGCTGAAACAGGGAGTGGCGCCGAGTTTTTAGAGAAAAAGAAAGTTGGGCTCAAAGATCGGTAGTGTAGGCCCCTCTGCATGAGCTCAATGTCTTTCCACATGTAAACTGAGGACATGGAGAGATGAAGAGACATAGGGATAGAGACAGAGGACATGCTAGGGAGACCTTTATAGACACTAGGCAGATTGAGAGATTACGTCCTTTCCACCATGGGAAAAAGCCGCCACAGCTGATGTAAAACAGGAAATGACACACATCTCAGGAAGCTGAGCACAATGACAGCCCTCTGATCTTGTTTTAATATAGACAGTCTCTGTTTTTGTGGGAACAAGATCGTCAGTGTGTTAGGCTGCGGCTATAAATTGCAGAGATTTCCTTGTTCCATCAAAACAAGTTCATACCTTCATTCTGAGTCCAGTGCCCATGCCTATCATGTATTTTCCTGTCTAACAGGAAAAGGGCAGGAATGCTGAAGATTCAGGAAGGATCAAAGAGCCCCTCAAAATATATATTTTTGCCAAGGTTCAAAGCCCTGAATGGCTTGTTTTCATATCCTTGCTTTGTTTGGGGTATATGGTAACCTCTAAACTAGGCACTGAGGACATTTTACAAGCCCTATATATATAAAACCTTTTCAAACAAATCATAAAACTCACAAATGCATGAAATGTATGGGGAGGCAAAATGTTTTTCTTAGTCCATGAAAGCTTTTTAACTTGCAGATGCACATGTTTCACTTGTGATGGGCATGCAGAGTACACATGGACTTAGAAAAAACCCTGAAGGCAGCATCAATATGCACTACTGTATATAACCTTTGAACTTCTATGACTAAAGCTGCATTTCCATCTGTAAGTTGAATCAAACATGATTTGTCTCCTTGATGGAAACAAACTATATGACAGTAGAAGAGGAGAGATCAGTCAGTGAAATGATGTACTGGCACTGACAGCATGCCAGTTTGTATTAGGGGCCTGTTGCAGCTTCACATATCAGCACAAGACCTGATGTGTAATGGCAGTATGCATTATGCAGGCTGCTCAAACCAATCATGTGTTAAGGAGCCTCATCCATTCCTGTAGTAGCCCCTCTCCCCTGACCCTGAACTTGACAGGGCCGATTAGGGAAGAACTACCAACTGTGGAGCAATGATGAAAAACGGCGCATGTGTGTGTGAGTGGACGGGAGGGGAGGCATGCAAAAACCTGCTGCTATCACTAAAACTCTTGGACGGGAGGATTTTCTTTTTCCTAAGATTATTTGAAACAGGAATCCTATTGGGATCACTGTCTGGCTTTGTCCTGTGTGAAAACGAATGCTATGGATCAGTAGCAATTGCATGGGGTGGAGGGGGACGGTACGCTTAGACAGACAGTAACCAGCTGTTTGTGTGTGTTAATACGCAATGTAACAGGCAACAGTGGTTAAGAGGTGGCATTGGCGGCGGGAGGCTGCTGCTGCTGTTGCTCCTCTAGGTTTTTAAAGATTGTTCAGCCACTGTGTGAACTTGTTAAAAATGAGCGAGTCCTCAAAGACATGCTTAGAAGAAACTAGCCTGTGAACTCTCCACACCTCACGCATTCCTCACGTGGTTTATTTGTTTTTCCTACTCCTCCTAGACACAGAGAGCTATATCTATAATAAACAAATAATAAATTAAATCATTTCAAACAGTTTAACATTAACATATTATTACCTTCTTAAGTTGTTAGAGTTAGCATATGATTTTTTGCCTATTCCAGCAGATATGGTCCAACATTATAATTTATTTGAAGTTGTGTTTCTGACCAAGTGACAAATGTAGGTCCAATATTCCCTCTTTATTTTAGCTGGTGTTTTGGTCTCCACCAACTCTTAAGAACAATATCTGACTGACTCTTAAGCTATACTAAAGGCTATAATTTGTTGCTAATTTTGTCTTTGTACAGTGTGTTGCTAGGCAGATCAGAACTTCAGTATATATTAAATATGAAAGCCGTTTTAATCTTTAAGTTTGCTACATTGATAAACAAAAGAAAGGCAATCAAGCAGACAAACGAATATATGTAGCTCTGAGACTCAACAATGTTCCCTGTTAGTTATAAAATTAACGTCGCAACATCACTTCACATTTCTCCAATGACATCTTCATACTCTGCAATCAAAAGAAATTCCTTTCCCTGTGTCTGTCAAAACCTACTTTGACCCGCCGTCCTTCACCCAGCAGCTTTAAGAGCCTATAAAAGTTCACTCTCACATTTTAAGATGAAGGGTGCTGTTTAGGAACAAGAGGACTATTGTTGGTGTGGACAAAGGAGCATCTCTTTTTAAAAGAAGCACACGCACTATTGCAGACAAATATATACAAACCTAGCAGAACATAAGCAAATGGGCAAATACTATTACTAAAGATGTAATCATTTAAAATTCAGACATGGAGGCAAAAAATAGACCATTCTCTGAACACCTTCTTTGAACAGCAAGTGTCTAGTTAAACAGCAATAACTAGGCAACAAAGTCCAACTTATTAATGTGTGTGTGGTGCTAGTCAGAGTGGAAAACCCAAGATAAAAAGTGTGAGGTTGGATTAGATAGCAGATTTATCAGCTCCATTTTCATGTCCCACTTAGGGGTTAGGAGAAAAGCAAGGTGAACTAAGATCAAGATGAGTAGAATAAGCATGAGTTATTAATGTTGTAGTGTGGGAGATTGCCTCATGGGGCCTATAACTTAAGCATATTTCCACCCTGATCACTAAGAAATATCACAATGAGAAAATAAAAATAAAATACGGCGACTTTTATGCGCTGTTTCAAGCCTCCCTCTATCTGGAAATGTTTCCTCATTATTCTCCGGTGGACACCTTTCAAGGCATCTCCCTCTCTGTCTCACTGAAAAACACACACATCATGTTTCCCACATCCGTTGCACCTCTCTAAACTGTTTTCTCACTATAGGATAGTGGGTTTGATAAGGTGTTAACGCTGTTCACCCTCTGGGATGTAAATATTAACATAAATAACAGACAGCAGTCAAGCAACGTTATGGTCAACTAAAGCCGGCTCCTGTTGGACTGTAAGAAAAATGTGACCGGTGTTGTGGGTCACCACAGCAATGCCATGTGTTCCCCATCAGGCCTGGTTGTGAAACGTATTTCGGGGGGGCCAGCTCAAGAGGAAACAATTAGATTCTCCTCCAAGACCTCTTGTATTTATTCCACTTTTCTGAGAAAAGACATGAGAGAGACTGAGAAAGGGCTTTGCTTCTCAGGAGCAGGGTCTCCCATGGCAATCGTTCAACATTTGGTCGACATTTTGTAATTTTTCTAATTTTGGGAAGGTTGTGTGATATGTGGCTAAAGTCTTTCCCATGGCACAAGGTCAAATAAGGCCCATGAATGTGCTTTACTGCCTAACTAATTCCCAGGTGGCTATGTATGTTTATATGTACATATTTACACACACACACACACACACACACACACACACACACACACACACACACACACACACACACAAAGCTACCTGAGAATTGGATAATTCCATCAGTAAAGCACATACATGGAACTGATTTGCTCCCCGGAAAACCATCCAGGAATGTGCAATGCAGATGGAATGGACGTCGGCTTTGCATCCCCATGTGGGAAATGGGGAAACTTTTACAGGCAGGCAAAATTGGACTGCGGGCTGGGCCAGCTGGATGGGTCTGTGGGACTTTAGGAAGAGGTGGAGAGAGACATTGAGGATTATATGGGTATCCCTACCACTAATGTAGTATGTACATAAAGCTGTTCATGACTGCAGCTAACACTAATATTTACTATTGACGAGTATGTATCAATCATTTGCAGCCATGTTTGCAACCAGGCTCTATAAGTGGAAATATCTGTCCACCACTTTGGTCTAGACTGAATCAACTCAACAATCAGGTGACGGATTTTCATGAAACTTGGATTATGTCAAATGATTAAATGCCTATGACTTTGTTTTTCCAATGAATTTACCACTACATCCACCTTGAGGTTGTCATTTTTGGTTGTGAGTGAAATTATTTCAACAATCATGGGATGAATTTCTGTTACGTTTTGTACACTCCATATACTGTATATTTCAATATATATATATACGTACCTACCTTGAATGCTATACAAATCTCGTCAGAGAAAAGCTTTGTTGAGGAAGTTGACTTTTCCTTTCTGGACTTTATTAAACAGAAGGTCACTGTGCCCTGGGCCATCCACTGTGTGGAAGCTGTTATAGCGTTATTATCCCGGTGAGAAATGTTATAGTGGGATTATCAGAGGCAACACACCCATGATGGACATCATTAGAAACAGAATTACACACTGACACTTGCAGAAACACGATACAGGCATGCAGGTGGCTGGTCTCTGAGGTGAGGGCAACACCTCATTTAAGATTGTGCGCCATTTCTCGCTCTTTCTCTCACACACACACACACACACAAACACACAGGCTGCAGCTGTGTCCTGTTTAGACACACATGAGCTGGGATCGCAGACTTGAGACGTCTCATTCCTCTAATGTGAGGCAATTGCACAGGTGTCGGGCCCCAGAGACCCCTGGGATAGCTCATGGTCCAAGCTGTTCTGTTCTCAGCCTGGGATCCCCCCGCCCGTGTCTTGATCTTGCACACACATGCAGACTTTCAAACACACATCAGTCTCTACACTCTACTGGTCATTAGCAACCCACCTTCTCGCTCTCTCTCTCTCTCGCTCTCTTTCTCTCTCTTTGGTCTGGTCTGCTGTCAGATTTCTGGCGCAGGCGTGTGCACGTGCTCTCTAAGAATCACGTGCATGCAGAAATGAGCTCTGAACACGTTCAATGTAATGTAAACTGGTCTCTAGGCAGCCGAACAACTCTGTGCCAAATGGCCAAACAAAGAACAGCAGACCTCCATAGGAGACAAAGCAAGTGACAAGAAATGACTGATGTTTGTCTGAAGGAGATATTTTTATATCCCTCTACTTCATCTCTCTCTCTCTCTCTCCCTCTCTCTCTCTCTCTCTCTCTCTCTCTCTCTCTCTCTCTCTCTCTCTCTCTCTCTCTCTCTTTGCACATGAGACATTTTAAGTGACTGAGTCAGAGGATCTTGTTGGAGCAGCAGACATCATGAAGGCTCAAGTGATGTTTTCTCAAAACTGCCTTGAAGGTTGTCTCCACGGCAACAAAGCATTTCAATCAACTTCATGTGATAGCGTTGTTCACATGTCCCTGCTCCAACTGAAGCATACATGGCTTTGTAGCCTTTCCTGTAACCCTCAGCGGATCTTTTTATATCCACCTAGTCATCGAAGATTTTCAGAAACAGGACGTTTTTCCTCCAGCCGTGGGGATTCAGAAAGCTGACCTCCCCGGCTTCAGCTAGGAGATCTAAATACACTCTAATAGATATCTAAACATCATCTACAGATGTTTATTTATTCTCCCTGAGTCCTCCTCAGGGCATCCAGTTGAGGACCCTCTTTGTCCCCCCTCCAGCCTCCTACCCTAACCCCTAATCTCCCCCGCCCCTCGAGGGGCACTGAACCCTGTTTCCCCCCGGGCATCGTGTGGAAGGGATGTGGATCTTCAGGAAATGAGTCCAAGAAAAATGTATCCAAGAAAAACATGCGAGCCGGGTCGCAGAGCAGTGGGACCTAATCCACCAAAGTGTCAGGGCCCGATGGTGGGAGTCAGAGAGAAAGGGCAGACATCTAGTGTTTATGTGCTGCAATTCGCCATCCTGGCCTCTTTTTCTTCTTCATTGTGTCCTACATTTATTTCTCTTCTCTTCTACTTTCCTTTCTTTGCGCCTTTCCATCCCTCTTCCTTCATAGATCTTGAGTTTCTTTCTTCCTGTTTTTTGTTTTATTAGTTTCTTCCTTTCTTAAATCACTCTTTAACATCGCCCCATCGCGCCTCTACCTCCTTTTTTCACACCACCTTTCCTTCCTTCATTTGTTCTTTTCTACTTGGCTTCCTTCTTTGCTTCCTTTCGGCATTCCCTCTTTCTATTGATTCATTCTTTCTCCTATTCCCTCCGTAGTATGCAGTACACAAGGAAGCAGATCAGTTCAGAAGTGTGTAAACCTCTACTTCATGATGCTTCAAACAAAGTGCCTGTGGAGTGTGAATGGCCAGTTGTGCGGAGGTGTGACATGATACAGGATTAGAACACTATTTTTAAAGTTATTTTCATCCGTTCAAACAAGTGCAACACCATTAATACTTTTGAGGTAAGAAAGTCAGAAAGTGTGAGTTATCCCCTTCGGACGCATCATACAAACAAGTTCATTTCGAGCAAACCTCAACCTCAACATCACATGCTGTAAATCTTTTGGCTGGCAGCTCATAGTTTACATGACGGGTGTTGTGTGAATATAAGTGCAAGTCTGCTCTGTACATGTGTCCTGTCCCGAGCTAATGACATCAGAGGATGCTGTTCACACTGCATAGCATCATTCTTCCCTCAACACTCTGTTTAGATTTCAGTGTTATTTCGGAGGAGATACAGAATATACAACCACTAGGACTGCAAGCCAGCTCAGATTTGAGGTATTATCATTGTTTGAGGTGGTGTAGACTTGAGGGCAGAGGCTATACACACCATTTTAAATGATGGACTAAATGTTAAACTACTGTATCTTCCTCAAAATGGAGCCTCAAGATAACAAGACAACAAGTAGAAGACTGACTATATTTAATCCAAGTTGTTATATTAAGGGAAAGTTAAAGGTGTATTGTGTAGTTAAGGTGTATTTTGACTTCTAGTGTTGAAAAATCTAAACTGCAAAACTAAGTCTCTACCTCTCCTATCCAGAGAATTTACTGAAGCTATGGTGGCCTTCAAGGACAAAAAGCTACATACTAAAGATGGCATTATCCACATCTACCTCATGCCTTTCCACAATATCAAGTATTGAGGTGAAGATTTAGTAGTATGTCCAGGCGCAGGGCCCCACTCCTATGTAGATTTTTTTTTTAGTAGTCTAAGGTTATAATTATACACTAAAAACATATTTGTGGATTTAATATTTAATTTCTATTATATTTACCTTTACACACTGTGTCTTGTGTGTTGTTGATGCCACTATTATCCCATCTCCCTCCATGACATGTTATCCGTTTCCCGGCGATTTATCATATCTCTTATCACTGTTGACCTTCTTTATCTTTAAATTAATGTTTTAATCAGTACTGTAACTCTATCCATAGCTTGTGTTGAAAAAAAATAAAACAAAATGTCCTATGTTGTTTCCATTTTTTCCGGACAGACAGATGGAATAACAGAGGGAGCTTCCGGCCAGTTGTTTATTGATTGGTTTTATTCCTCTCTGAGGTCAGAGGGTTGTGCAATGGGCTGCGTGTTCCCATCCTGCTCTTAGCGGGTAGTTCCCAAACTGTCCACCCCAGGGATAGTCTGGGTCCAGATGAAATTTATGGTGTCGGACGGGGGAAACTTTTAATAGATTGTGATTCAGGAATGAGAAATGCAAACATACCCACGTACACAGAGGGAGATACAGAGAGAGAGAGAGAGAGAGAGAGAGAGAGAGAGAGAGAGATTGCTGCATTTCATTATTTGCTACAGTGTGAAGAGGAGGGATTTTCTCATAGATTCCTTGAAATGGGTCAGACGTCATTAAATGCACTGTTTCACTGTTTCCAAAAGCAGGAAATTGTTCACACTTTACGAGGCTTGTGTTTTGGAACAAAAAAAAAGTGGTGTGGGGCTGAGGGGAAATGGAAAAATAACCTAAATTGAATAATGCTACATATCCTGGATTATTGAACATATAGAGTAAAAGTAACTTAATACAGCACAAACTCAAAAGCAGTGTTTTTAAGCTCGTTGTTGTTAAAAGGTTTTTGGAAAACAGCTCTTTTGAAGCTGTAACCCAACATTTATGTAATTGTGTGTACCCACATCCTCGGGTACATCATGAAAAAAAGAAAGGTGAGTTGTGAAAGTATGGTCAGCAGAAATCAAGCTTTCCAACTGCTGTTCAGTTGCTTTGTAAAGGGCGAGTTCACCCGGATAACAAATTAAAACTGTGTATTTTTTTTATTACTTGTACGTAGTGCTTTCCAGCCAATAAGCATTTGATTTCGAATTTTTTTTTCTGGTGAACATATCTCCCTGTGAACTGTTTTTTAAGCAAAACCTCTCTCCCAATAAAAACTGTGAAGGCAAGGTTTATTGTACATGTTCTATCAACATTAGTTTTTTTTTTTTTTTTTTTTTAATCCTGTGAGCCTTACAAATGCAGCAGAAGGTAGCTCATAACTAGGACAAACACAAAAAAAACGAGCAAATCCTAATGGCTTGATTAACCACTATAGAGATCATTTGGATGAACTGTCCCTTTAATCTTGTTGGTCAGTGAAAAAGAGCCTTGAAAAAGCATTCTCATTCAGTTTTGGTTCAGATTACCTGTAAAACTACTGCTATCCAGTGGGCCACGGCTTTCTCCTCATCTGGACGTTCTCACGTGTCAGGTGTTAGCTGCAGGAGAATGTCCAAAATTCCTTCTCACACATTCCTACACCTGCAAGAGATGGAGCTGAGACATCTCGTTTTTCAGTTACGCACTTGATATATGAGAGAGTTAAGGGGTTAATCCCTGCAAGAGATAACAGTTTTTGTTGTGGTAGAGAGAGAGAGAGAGAGAGAGAGAGAGAGAGAGAGAGAGAGAGAGAGAGAGAGAGAGAGAGAGAGAGAGAGATTGCTGCATTAGCCAGAGTGTGTTTTAGTGTGTGGTAGTTTATGCCTAGCAAACGAGGGGAGAGGTGATGGGATAAAAAGCAGACACCAGTTGGCAGACCATTGATTGAAGGGCTGGTGCAGTTGTTTACAGTAGTTGCTCTTTTACTGTCTTTTCTTCCAGTCAGTTTCTCTACAAGCCTTATTTATTGTTTATACAGTATTGAGATTCCCTCTTTGCGCTCTTGCCCCCTTTTTGTAATTACTTTTCTCTCTGCTGGTTTAATTGTGTAATTGTTGTGTGTTTTTTCCATCCGACACACCTCACATTGTCTTTTAGGCCGCTCGTGGAACCATAACGGAAAGTGGCTACGATCTTTTTATGCATGAAATACATCTGTAAAAGCACTGTGTGATATGTTTCTCTGTAAACTTGTTGCCATCAGTGTGAAAATTAAGTGAACACCTAAAATGCTGAAGTTTCTCAGACATTAGTAGCTGGTGTTCTGTGTATGTTGTAGGGCTGGGAGCTCTCAGAGTTACACACCTCTTTTATGGCCTAATAACTTAACGATCTGTCCTCACACAGGGACACTGTGTGTGTGTGTGTGTGTGTGTGTGTGTGTGTGTGTGTGTGTGTGTGTGTGTGTGTGTGTGTGTGTGTGTGTGTGTGTGTGTGTGTGTGTGTGTGTGTGTGTGTGTGTGTGTGTGTGTGTGTGTGTGTGTGTGTGTGTGTGTGTGTGTGCGTGCGTGCGTGCGTGATTCAACAGTGATAAAATAATTATTTCAGTCATGAGTCTTGCAGGCTATTTAGAGGAAGTTGTTTGTAATGCTGGTAAATAGCCAATTTCCTATGGCGGAAGAGAACGAGAAACTGGAACTATTTTGTGTATGTTTTTCTTCTCCTACCTGAAGGCAGAAGGACATTAAATAGATATAAGTTTTTGGGGGGGCTGTCGATACAATGGTTTTGACTTGGTTAACAATACATGGTTCGAATGAGAGGTTAAACTTCTGAAGATTGTAGGTCAGCTGTGATCTCCCCTCCTGCCTGCCTCATTTCCTACTTGCCTGCCTCATTTCCAGATTGATGGCTGGCCGTATCCCATTATGAAGCTCACGAGACAAGAGGCTGTAGGTATGACGTGAGCCGGCGGTGACAGAAAGATAAATAAAGGCTACAGTTACAGAAAGAAAGAAAAAAAGCCAAAGGGCAACAGCGCGTGTCTCCTGAGCTTCATAATCTGGTAAAGTCATGAGCGGCTTTCAAAGATAGACAGCCAGGGTCTCAGGCCTGAAGAGAAACCCATGTATGTGTGTTCATGTGGCCTTTAGTGAATCCAAGAGACATGTCTGTTTTAAGAGCAGCTCCTCTTCCTCTGATCCAGATTTCAAGTTGTCTGTTTTTACAGGTTCAGGATTTTACGACGGTGAAAGATTTATTCCTCTTTCTAACTTCTCATTTTGGGGGCTTATGAGATCACTCCACAGTTCAAAGGGGGAGGGCCAGGATATGCTGGATAGTGCACATAAGAATGGGGAGTGTAGAAGGTATGGAGGAAGTGAAGCTGTGGAGGACTTAGTATTTAAAGAGTGAGGAGGACTGGAGAGAGATGTAGCTCAGGAGAAGGGGAAATGATGTCTGCAGTGCTAATGAAACAATAGGCTAGCTAGAGTATGCTATGTAGAACAGATCTGATTCAGACAAGCTCAAGTGTTCAGTCTGCTTAATAACTAAATCATTTTTATAATGTGTTTTATGTAAGCCATGCAGAAAGATACATACCAGTGCACTAGTGTACCATGCAAGTGCACTTACATGCTAATACACACACACACACACACACACTCATGGTTTATTTCAGAAATAAGCCACTTCTGAATGACGACACTCCCATCTGTCTCTGTATATTTTTACTTCTCCCTCCATGTGAATTATTACTTTGACAGAAAAATTTGTCTTCAGAAAGTTAGCTTGATTAATTTCCCTTTTTATGAGGATGATGATTTGCAGCTGTCAGTGTATATTGAGGGAGTTCACCTTACTTCATACGTCTGAGGGGCTGTTCTTCCACCATACAAATAGAAAACATGAGGATTCATAGCATGAATTACCTTCATAATCTTCTGACTTTTACGTCTAGCAACACCGTGAAACCAAATACCTTCAGTGCTCTTAAAGCCAAAGGTGGAGTCAGCAATTCTGGAGAACGCTTGTTGTCAAAATAACCTGTGAATATGTCCTCACCATCTGCTACCTGTCCGTATACTGTGTGTGTACTGAAAAAAATAATCCAGTGTTAATACATAGCCTAAGCTCTGTAAACTGGTATGTTGAAAAAAGGTAAGTAAACAAGGGGGCCAACCGTATAGGCCCCCGTTTACAAAGCCTAGGCTGTGTATTAACCTTTAAAACTGGATTTTGTTTCAGCACGCACACAGCACAGCAAGGTAGGAAGGAACAGTGTGGAGATATTTACTGATTTCAAGCTTTCTCCAGAATCACTGACTCCACCGTTAATGTTCCAATCAGCCTCAGCTCTACCTTTTGTTTAGTGCTTATGGCAGCATTCTTACACTAAACTAAGATGTTGAGCATGGCAAACATTAGCCCCTGGATGCTTTAAGTGCAGCCTCACAGAGATGCTAGAGGTGTCTGTAGACTCATATTCCTACTGTATGTGTTTTAATAAGACCCCATACATTTTTTGTAAGCTAAGAGGTAGACATGGAACATGGTGGGCAAGACATCTGAAAAAGATCACAGGCAGGAATCAATCAGCAACATTGAAGTCATAAAGCATGCGTGGTAACAACCCGGCCACCAAGGCACTCCTATCATTGCGAAATTTGTACCATGTATTTTTTTGTCTAAATGTAGAAATTCAAAACACACCCCCGTATGACACACCCGAAGTTTGAGTTGTTTTGACAAGCCTGATGTATGGGTGTTGTCTTCTCTCTAGGCAACAGCTGCAGGGTCCAGACTTAAGCAGAAGACAAAACACACCAACACCGCCTGTTCCAAATAGCCTTACATCGACATCGACATCGACACACTCACACACACAAAAAACACAAAAAAAACAGGCTGCATGTATACACATCTGGCCACCAGTTATATCTTTATCTCACACAACCTGCATCTGATTTGTCTGTGAGCTTGTTTGAATTGTTGCGTGACATTGTTTAGGCTCCCGGCTGTTTTATTAATTCCTTTCGAGACTCTTGGCTTTTTGCTCCATATAAAAAGCCCCCCTTCCCCGGAGCATTTCTGTCTGGGGACAAACGACCTTGCTGTGTTTGTTGGTTCTCACAGGAACACTGTCAGGCCCCCAAACCTCATAGGTCATCACGTTCTGACCTCCTCAACGACCTAGACCATACAAACATGCACAATTCCCATGGTATCTTTGCCCTCACTTGCTTTTTGACCCTTTTAGAAGCGCTGTCCTCTTATTATTGTGTCCATCACACCAACCATCAACTACTCTCTCTTAACTATCTAGTAAAGGTATGTTTTGGAAAACAGAAACCAGCTCCTGCTACTGCCAGACTAACATTTTCCTTTCCTTCCTATCTGCCTGCCTGTCTTCTCTCTTTCATCACTCTGAGTATCATAATCAAATTGTTATATTTAGGCTGAAGATTAAGGGGTCATCTGTAGTTTGAAGCAGACACAAAAAAAATCCTGTTTGAACAGTCCTTGACTTTGCCATAAAAGTTGGCTATGACACAAATCTTTGTTTCTTTTAGGAAACATTTGACAGAAGAGTATGGCTTTATTCAACCTTAACTTAATATATTCGCTGCTCCATCAGGCATTTCTTGGAATAATTTTACAACATTCAAGTTTTAAACTACGTTGAGGCATCTTCTAAAAGTTTATATTCAATAGTAGTTGCAGTCTGCTTCATCTGTCCTCAAAGAGTTCAGAAGGATTCAAAGGATTCCGTGATGTTAAAATGAATTGTTCTTAAGATGTTTTTAAATGCTCTCAGTCTATTGTTGCTCAGTCAGTTTTTACTGCGGGCAATTGTAAGTACACAGTTTAACCACCAGATGGGTATAAAGAGCTGGAAAACAGGATTTCCCTAGACAAAAATAGAGGTGTTTGTCTCCCCCTTGTGCTGCAATCATGAAATACAAGCATACATTTCCAATTAAAAAATGTGCTAAATGTTTTTAATTGAAATTGGTACTTCATGTTGCATTGTTGTGATGCTTTGGTCCTAAATTGTTGATAACTCTCTCGTGCAATTTCCAAATCTGTTCTTCTCTTCTAACCCCGCTTTTTTTAACAGGAAAGTGACATTTTTATTGGTAACCCCTGTTATGACCAACGTAAGCTTAGCTTTTGTTAAATTCCTTACACTTTTGAAATTATTGATAGAATAAAAAGAGACATCAATAGCTAATTGTTTTTGATAAATGCTGGTTTCACATCTATGCCAATTTGCAGCAGCTTGAGGCTTGTTTGGTGTACTGCATCCTTGACTTGAAGTTGATCAACAATTGTTTTCCCCCCCACCAATCTCAGGGTCTGCCCGGGCCTCTCGGTCCTCAGGGTCCCAACGGGCCTTCAGGGAGAGCAGGTGAATACGGCATCCAAGGTCATAAGGGGCAGAAAGGTGACAGTGGCCATGGCGGCATCATAGGTCCCAAAGGAAATATGGTAAAATATTTTTCAAAATGTGTGTCTAATTGAAAAAAATCCCTACAGTCTTGTTTCCTCTTGGTTAATGTGTCAATTCTCGTGGCTCCACAGGGAATGACCGGCGTCCCTGGCTTTTCTGGAAACGATGGCATCCCTGTAAGTCGATCCCTCCATGTGTGGCTGAATGCAATAGAAGCTCACAGTATAAATGGTATTGGTTCTACCTGTGACTTGTTCTGACTGTGCTGTGGTTTTGACATCCACTCTGCAGGGCCACCCAGGACAGGCCGGGCCCAGGGGGAGGCCGGGCGCTGACGGCTGTAATGGGACACAGGGAGAAGGAGGGTTCGCAGGGAACCACGGTTACAATGGCTCACCTGGTTTTCCTGTATGTGCAACTCTAAATAGTGATTAGTCAAAATAGAAAGAGTTTAGATTTCCCATAAGTTAACCATTTACTCTTGTCTCTCTGTGTGTTTTCATCTCTCAGGGACAACATGGCCGTAAAGGAGCGAAGGGAGATTCTCTGGAGATCAGTGTCTTCATGGAGCGTTTCAGGGTGAGGAAGATAGAAAACCAAACCTGAGTTTTTCCTCTTGGTTTGAAAAGACTGCATTTAAGACTTGATGTTGCTATAACAAAGTCAAATAGATCTCATTAATCTTTTTCCCTCTCTCCTCAGGGAGATTCAGGCACACCAGGGGTCAACGGAATATATGTAAGACACATTATTCAGATTTAGTTGTCTCTGTCTGATGTTCACAGAGACAACATCAGATAATAATTGTAACATATAATATTGATGTGTGAAAATTGCTCTGCATGTCCTTAATCGTTATCTAACTTTTTACTGACTTTCATGTGATTTATTTTGTCAGGGACCTCCAGGAAACACAGGACGGATCGGCAACAGAGGCTTTGTTGGACCAAAGGTCAGTGTGTGTGTGTGTGTGTGTGTGTGTGTGTGCGCGCGCGTGCGTGCGTGCGTGTGTGTGTGTGTGTGTGTGTGTGCGCGCGCGTGCGTGCGTGCGTGTGTGTGTGTGTGTGTGTGTGTGATATGTTTAGGTAGAATTTCAATTTAAATATCTTATGACATAAAGTCCTTATTACTATCTCTTTTGCTTATTCTTCTAGGGTCCCCCAGGGCCACAAGGTCAACGTGGACAGAAGGTAAGGCAACAACAATATATATATTTAACGCAATATGATAGAAATGTAATGTATGACTGTGTAAATACCTCATAAAATGAAATGAAATAGGAACTTCAATGTATAAATGCAGCTTCAAGTGTGATTTGTTTTTCTGTCCAGGGCACCATGACTCAAGTGCTTAAGGGACTCAGAGGAGACCAAGTGAGTCACCTTGTTTTTCATTATTAATATCTGTTTATCAAGTTCTTTGTGCATGGCTGTAAAGCAACCGTAAAACGAAATAGTTTGTTGATGCATTGAGAATCCTGATGTCATTGGGGTCACAAATCCCCTGATCCACTTCAATTTGAGGTCTACATCTGCAATTTCCCACACATTAGCTCAGAACTGTACAGTTTTGAGATACTTGTACTTGACTTAAATATTTTCATTTGAGGCTACTTCAACTCCGCTACGTTCAGAGGATTAATATTGTACTTTTCACCCCCCCCCCCCCCCCCCACACTTATCTGAATGATATGATTAAGATTTTAAGATGACATTTTTCAAGAAATGACATTCTTTTTAAATCGGATAGGCTCATAAAGGGTTACAATACATTTGTTAACAAATGTATCATATTTTATGAGCCTATCCAATTCAGTGATTTCCAACCATAAATTTCTACGACGGCGATTATTATTATTTTTTTAAAGGGGTAAAATTATCGAATATTTCACACCAAAATCTTCTCTCTTCTTTCTCTCAGATTTGTCTTGTGACCATTTGGGCTGATCACTAAGTTATAAATTGGTAGATTAACCTGCATTGCTGTAAATAAAATAGTCCAAATCAATGTGCCTTTGTAGCCAAGTGGTGCCTCTAACCTTTCTTAATAAATTAATAACTTAAAAAGTTCAGATTAGCTCCACCTCGAGCAGCTATACAACAGTTAAATGCTGCTCACCAGTTCCATCTTCAGTAATATATAACTACTGGCTAAGGTCAGATATATTAATATGTCAGTCATGGCAATGGTCCTCATAACTAGTGATTTATTTTATGTTTTAAGTACATTTACTGTAGCTGTGATTACTTACATCTAAGTTTGGCTTGTATTGGAGAATTTTGGAGCTATTTGTATTAGCACTTTATTAGATAAAAGGATCTGAGACCATGATGATTATTAGTTTCTCCCTGCGCCGGCTGACTGATTTTTGCACTTTCTACTTAAACCAAAGGGGGACATCGGACCACCAGGGGACCCCGGAAACTCCACCCATCAGTATACTCTGCCCCCCTATGGACTGCCGGTCTGTACAAACATAATACATATTTATTCATTAACCTGCTGCCTTTGTTTGACATTCAAAGATAAAAGTCTAAAATATGACGTATAAAAGGGAATCTAATGGACACTGACATTAACACCAGTAATATCCTCCTCTTCCATCATTATAGGGACCTCCTGGAGAGGACGGGTTAAAAGGGGACACAGGAGATCCGGTGCGTGATCGCACATACATAGATATTCATTCACATTTTCACACATGTAAACATAATAAGTCACGTTGTTATGTCATGTCCTCTGCTCATCTTTCCTTTTCATTCGGTTTATTTCAGGCTGACAACAAAGGAGAAACTGGTGTGATGGGATTCCCTGGACCACGGGTGAGCACTTGAACATACACTGCACATTTGAAATAAGTAAAGTGTCCTCTGTCCATTTGTTGAATTAATATCATGTGCCGTTTTGGATGCTCTTCTAGGGGCCGTCTGGTGGACATGGAAGTCCTGGACCAAGGGTATGTGAGCTCACATAAAAGTGAGAGATCACAATGGCATCTTAAAATGAAATGCAAGTTTATAACCTAATATTTGCCGCTCTTTTTCAGGGGGATTTCGGTGAAGCAGGACCAGGAGGCA
This sequence comes from Ammodytes marinus, assembly GCF_949987685.1. Taxonomy (NCBI): domain Eukaryota; kingdom Metazoa; phylum Chordata; class Actinopteri; order Uranoscopiformes; family Ammodytidae; genus Ammodytes; species Ammodytes marinus. The sequence continues at coordinate 20,719,997 of NC_137216.1, forward strand.
GAGATGGTCCTAAGGTGAGAATGCACCTGATCCTGATCCCTGATTATGCAATGTATCTGATTTTTAAATCATAACACACTCAGTGATCAACAGTAGTGGAATGTTAATTACTCATCAAGTACTGTACTCAAGCTCAAATGTGTTTCCCTACAAGTCTATTCCACTACAATTTGAATAGGAAATATTGTACATTTGACTCTAACACATTTTTACAGATAAAGATTTTTTGTCCAGAACATGAAAAGTGGGCTAATATATTATGATGCAGCGTTAAATATTGAACTGCACAACAGAAAAAGAAAAGTCGAAATTAGCTCAAACTCGATACACTGCCATAGTAAACTGAACCTAATCCATCAGTAATAGTAATCCATTAATGTAATATTTAATAGAATACCACTTACTGAATTAAAAGTGCTTACACTTACATACATTAAGCCATAATTGGTGGTAATACTTATGAGAGTGATTCTTTTAATGCAGGTATATTTTCCTAATTGTTTATTGGTTGTTTTGTAGCTATAGTTTATGTGACTGTTTTGGGGGGGGTTTTCCTTTACAGGTCAAATCGAATATTTTTTGTTGTGTCAGAAAAATATCTTCTCTCCAGAGTTGAGGCCCATAGTGAAATTCCAGCTAACTGGTCAATTTCAAACTAGTTTATAGTCTACACACACTAGAGCAAAAGCTGAACGGACTGTTTAACCTTTTCAGTCAGTATTAACATGCCAGATGCTACTTTGCTCCTTGTAATCCTTGTAAGAGATGACATATCAGTGATTCTTGAGAAGTGGGACAAAACGGGGTGCAATGTTGAAAAAATACAAACCCTATGTTTCGGCAAATTAAATTACATGTATCCAACATATACTAAGCTACTGAGCTAAGCTTTGACACAACCTCCCAGCTTTTTTTTTTTTACCGTCATTGGCCTATCACCACGTCAGATGTCAACTCCGTCAGATTTCCTGTCTGACGGTGTTGACATATTTAACGTGTCTTAAACCTAACAAATGGAATTTATCTAGTAGCCATTTGGTTTTTCTGTTGATGTTAGGTGATAGTATGAACTACTTCAGGAAAATAAAATTATCAAAAAATTTCAAATAACTTCTTCAGAAATCGTAAGTCGGTGTTGACATATCATGGTTGTGACAAAGGACTTTCAAGATTCGGAATGTAAAATATTCTAAAACTACAACACTTATCAGAGCCTGTCTGACTCTAATGTACTCTGCAGAGGTAGAATTTGACAAGAGGTCCTTCAAAGTGACAGCTGCCCCTTATTTCGCCTGATTTTATTACATTTTACATAATGAAATGTCTGACGGTGTTGACTTTCAGTAAAGTTGTCTCATCACTTAGAATCCTTATAAAACATGAATGTGTTGTAGAAAAACAGTTTTTATTGATATGATTAATCATTAAAGTACATTTTTAATAGGTTTTATTGCATGTGAAAGATTGAAACCTTCTCTAAGGACTAGGGTTGCAAAATTCCGGGAATTTTCAAAGTTGGAAACTTTCCATGGGAATCAACGGGAATGTTTGGGAATTAACGGGAATTTTGGGAATTAACGGGAATAAACAGGAATTTACTAAATTCAAAGCAACCCAAATGCACTAAATTCTCCTATGTTATTTCAGTCCTGGCAAACGTTCTAGACAGTAAAAAGCAGTTTTTTCAACTAAGTTTTAATATATTTATGAACATTTAACATCAAATCAGATTTTTTTTAAGCTTATTGAGACACCCAACTTGATATCATATATTGATTTTTACTAGACCAGGTTTACAGAGGCTTAAACTGTGATTTTAATAGGTGGAGAAAATATATTTTAGCATAATCTTGACTACAACAACCAGATGTTATGCAAGTACACTTGGCAAATTGCACCTAGCACACATCCTACTGCATGGGTACTGAGGCCACGCCCCCTACATGCAGTGTGCATTCCTCCATCACATGGGGGGCATTTTACTTTATTTATTGAATGGGTGGGGTCAGACAGATGAGTAATATTTTACTCAACATTCATCTTTTTGTTTTCAGTGAAATTATTGATTGTTCATAAAATAATCAAAACTTGATAAAGTTCTTCTTACAAATAAATCTGTTCAGATGTAATGTTTTTTAATTGTATTATTTTGCATGGATGTCTGTCTATGACCAAACATAGTGTTTAAATGTTTTGATTTATGTTTGGATATGAAAAAAAATTATTTAAATTACCGCCATTTAGTTAATTCCTATAATTTCCAATTTTGAATATTCCCAAAATTCCCAAGCGAAAGTTCCCGTGGAAAGTTTCCGGAAATTTACCGGAAACTTTCCACCCCTTTGCAACCCTACTAAGGACACACTGTTTTGGACGTCGTGAGAAGATAACAAGTGTCATATATTTGACATAATAATGATAAAATAAAATTTAAGGGGATAATTGTGCTCCAGACATTCTATTCTTAATCCCTAATAACATCTACAATTTTAAATATTTTTAGTTTTAAACATAACAGCAGTTACATATGGAAGACGGCCTTTTGTCCCGGTTCTCAAGAATCACTGATATAGAAGGAAAGAAAAGCAAGACGTGATAAGAAAGATACAGATTGCAACAACAGGATATGTGTCACAGTCATTTTCAAGCCATGTGGTCCCATCCAGCCCGTGACCTCATCCATTCACACACATTTTTGTCCTTGAGGCGTAAAAAACAACAAGTGAAACTGAGGCCACTGGATACTGAAATACTAATTAATTAATTTAATAATTAAATGTGTGTTTCAGGGAGTCAGAGGTGAAGCTGGAGAGCTGATTTCATCAGGACCCTCTTGGCCTTGGTCTTCAAATAGTAAGTTGATAAATAGCAGAGAATTATCTGAGTTTGAAAATAAAACCCTCTGCCTGACATATGTTAACACTGCACTATTACAACATTGTTGCTGACATGAAGTGAAACT